>NW_027507748.1:560497128-561084127 GCF_037356315.1 Lithobates pipiens | reverse complement strand
TGAGAGAGAGGAGGTGAGAGAAGGGGTGAGAGAGAAAGAGAGAGAGAGAAGGGGAGAGAGAGAAAGAGAAATAGAGAGAAGGGGGGGAGAGAGAGAAAGGGGTGTGAGAGAGATAGAGATAGAGAAGCGGGGATGAGAGAGAGGGAGAGAACAGGGTGAGAGAGAAGGGGGTGAGAGAGAGAAGGGGTGAGAGAGAGAGAGAGAAGGGGATGAGAGAGAGAAAGAAGGGGGTGAGAGAGACAGAGAGAAGGGGTGAGAGAGAGGGGGGAGAGAGAGGGGGGGGGTGAGAGAGAGATAGAAGGGGGGAGATAGAAGGGGGTGAGAGAAAGAAAGGGGTGTGAGAGAGAGAGAAGGGGTTGAGAGAGAGAAGGGGTGAGAGAGAGAAAGAAAGGGATGTGAGAGAGAGAAGGGGGTGAGAGAGAGAGAGAAGGGGGTGTGAGAGAGAGGGAGAGAACAGGGTGAGAGAGAAGGGGGTGAGAGAGAGAAGGGGGAGATAGAGAGAAGGGGTGAGAGAGAGAGAAGGGGGTGAGAGAGAGAGAGAAGGGTGAGAGAGAGAGAGAAAGAGAGAAGGGGGTGAGAGAGAAAGAGAAATAGAGAGAGAAGGGGAGAGAGAGAGAAAGGGGTGTAAGAGAGATAGAGAAGCGGGGGTGAGAGAGAGGGAGAGAACAGGGTGAGAGAGAAGGGGGTGAGAGAGAGAAGGGATGAGAGAGAGAGAAGGGTGAGAGAGAGAGAGAGAAAGAGAGAGAAAGAGAGAGAAAGAGAGAAGGGGGTGAGAGAGAAAGAGAAATAGAGAGAGAAGAGGGTGAGAGAGAGAAAGGGGTGTGAGAGAGAGAGAGAGAGAGAGAGAGAGAGAGAGAAGGGGGTGAGAGAGAGGGTGAGAGAGAGGAGGTGAGAGAAGGGGTGAGAGAGAAAGAGAGAGAGAGAAGGGGGTGAGAGAGAGAAAGAAGGGGTGAGAGAGAGAGGGGTGTGAGAGAAAGAGGGAGAGAAGGGGATGAGAGAGAAGGAGTGAGAGAGAGAGAGAGAGGAGGGGTGAGAGAGAGAGGGGGTGATAGAGAGAGAAGGAGGTGATATAGAGTGAGAAGTGGGTGAAAGAGAGAGAGAGAAGTGGGTGAAAGAGAGAGAGAGAGAGGGAGAGAGAAAGTGTGTGAGAGAGAGAGAGAGAGAGAGAGAGAGAGAAGGGGTGAGAGAAGAGAGAAGGAGGTTAGAAGGGGATGAGAGAGACAGAGGGGGTTATAGAGAAGGGGGTGAGAGAGAGAGGGGGAAGAAAGAGAGGGAGAGAGAGGGTGAGTGGGGGCAAGAGAGAAGTTGAGAGGAGGGGGTAAGGGAAAGCGGATGAGAGAGAAGGGGGTCAGAGAGAGAGATGGTGAGAGAGAGTGGGGGGAGAGGGGGGAGAGAGAGGATCAGAGAAAGAGAAAGGGAGGAGATAAAGGGGTGTGAGAGGGAGAGGGAGGGTGAGCGAAAGAAAGGGGGGCGAGAGAGAGAAGGGATTAGAGAGGTGAGGTAAGAGAGAGGGGGATGAGAGAGAGGGGGGTAAGAGAGAGGGGGGTGAGAGAGAGGGGGGTGAGAGAGAGGGGATTGGTCAATATGCCTGCTGCTCACAATCATAGCCCCAGGCTAGTCACCCCTAGGGTCAAGCAACTAGGACCTACATCTGCTTTCTCTTTTTTAAATCACATTTTCCACCTTTATTAAAAGCCCTTTTATAGCAGAGTAAGCAACTCTGGGGGTGGAGCGTAGGGTGGGGCAGACTCAACAGGGATAGGATGGGAAGCGGAGCAGATTCAGCCTCCTCCATCCTATTTGTAAACACTGTACTGGTCACTGCCGATCAAATTGGCACTACATAGTGCACCCCCCCCCCCCCAGTGAAGGAGATGATGCAGCGGATCCAGTGTTGCAGATAAATACAATAGATTACTTGGGGTGTGTAGTGTGTGATAGGGTACAGTGGGTCCCTCTTTCCTGGTGCCTGTGTGTGCCGCACACTTCTGTACACTGGATGATGCTAGTGCAAGGGGTGATTAGGTTACGTGGTTGCCGCATCAGTTCTTTTTTCTTTTGCATTTTACCCTCTGCTTTCACCTAGTGATCTGTCCAGTAATAAACCTGTGAGGCACCACTCTGGGTGAAGGAGGCACAGCAGACAGCAGCATTGTAGGGGTGGTAGTGTTAAATGTCTTTAATACACTAACAAATTGAATCCAAACTCCAGCTCATACTATAATCAGTTTCTTTTTGGGATAGAGATTTTACATAAATAAATAAAAGCTGATCATTTTAACCACCCCTGTCAGTGGTAAATGGTTTGTCTCTTCTATGTAAACTGATAAATTCTGCTGGAGAGCCTGAGCTTTGAAAAACAACATAGTTGCTGGCTGGATCACCAGATGAATGCAACCATCACATCTAGGAATTGGTAAGCTGCAATGTAGTAAATGTTTGCTTTTAGGTTTAATACTGCTTTAACTTCTCTGGCGGTATGATTATGTCTGATTTTTGAAGCTCAAAGCGGTACATTGTTGCGCATAGATTTTAGTCGTTATATATTGTAGGCCTGTAATTCTTAGGAATAATTCACTTAAATCTGTCCAAACAAGAGTCTAGTAGACATCCCAGTTATGATAAAGTTTGAAACACGAAATCATAAAATATAATATAATAAATAACTATAAATAATTATAACTAATATAAATATTGTATAATATTTATAATATAAATAATAATATAATAATAATATATTTTATTCAATAATGTAATCAAATCAAAAACACAAACATTTTGCAGAATTGTTGCTGTCGTCACTTTCAGTTTCTGATGACTAATTTCCCCATGATTCACTATGGCTCAATTCTGCAAGTGACAAAAAAACAGTCATGATTTCCAGCACAAAAGAAAAATCCTGGGATTTTCATCAGGGTGAGCTCTGATCAATTATCAGGATTTTCCTGGGAAACTAGTATGTGAATGCTTTGGAGTTTCTCCTCTGTTGTTTACGTTCATTTCATTTCTAAGGACTATATATCCCATGGTACCTTCCTGCCTGCAAGCAGTGCTTCCTGTACTGACTCCGCCTCTGAAACTCCTCCTCTCAGCACCTCTGTAGTACTGAAGGCAGACTTTGTGAAATGTGTAATACAGCAGTGCCTACTCACAGGCCATAATGAATATGTGTCACAGAATTCAAGGAAGTGTGGGAATCTTCACGAAATAAGTTTACAAACTTCAAGATCGGTCAAATTAACCACTTTTTCATATTTATAAGTTGCGATTTGCAAGCACTTAACGTCACTTAATGTCACTTCTGGTCCTGGCTGAAAGTACTTTTTTTTTTTTAACGCAAAAGATCAAAAAACACTTTTTTTTAAATCTTTTGCTTTTAAAGGTAAAGAGATGTGTTGTGTTTTTGACTCCAGATCTCTTCATAAAGAGGACCTGTCATTCTTATTTCTATTACAAGGCATGCTTACATTCCTTGTAAAAGGAATAAAAGTCATAAAAAAAAAAAGGAAAGGGACAGTGTAAAAAAAAAAAAAAAAAAGGAAAAAAAAATACATTTAAAGCTCCCCCAATCCTGCATGCTCTTGCGCAGAAGCAAGAGCTTGTGTAGTCCAAACGGTATTTGGACCACACATGTGAGGTATCGCCGCGAACATTAAGGCTGGGTTCACACCTAATACTGATGTGGCTCCCAGCAGGGGTCCTGTGTGTCGCCATTCATTGTTTCAGGTCCGATTTCAGCCAGAATTTTTGGGCTGAATTTAGACCTGAAACAGACCAAAAGACGCACAGGGCTCCTGTGCAAATTTGCACCGAAACTGCAGCGAAGATATTCACATTATACAAAAAAGAGTAAATATTGTATTGTTTTTATACAATTAGTTAAAGTGTATTTTTGATGAAAAAAAACTGCGTTTGCAAAACCGCTGCGCAAATACCGCACAACATAAAAAATTGCAAAGATTGTCATTTTATTCCCTAGGGTCTCTGCTAAAAAAAGAAAAAAAATGTATAATGTTTGGGGATTATAAGTAATTTTCTAGCATAAACTTGTAAACAAAAAGTGCCAGAAAAAGCCCGGTTAGCGAGTGGTTAATAGGAGCAGGCTGGAAATAATTTATATACAATGTGGAAATTAATATATGATTTTACATTTTTTGGCACATACACTTTAAAGAATGTGGGGAAAAACTGCGCTAAAATCAAAAATAAATGAATAAAAAAGCTGCTAGCACTCAAACAAAGTCTAATGTGAGTAGTGGAACAATATACACGTATTGGTATTTTTATCATTATTATTAGCGCTACACTATTGTTCCATATACTTTGTACTGTTGCCTGGGTGTCATGCGGATTGAATGGTTTCAGTCATTTTTAAGGCTGGCCATACATTATACAATTTTCTTGTACAACTTTCCTTTAGATTTACCAAAACCATATAATATGAGGTCAAACCTAAACCCTTTCAATTGGTATGCAATCAGGGAAGCCCTTGCAATACATAGTTGAAGGTCAATCTACAGAATATTGAATAAGAAAATTGAACAGGTATACCCCACTTTTAAGTACACAATGGGGGTTTATTTACTAAAGCTGGAAAGTGCAAAATCAGGCTCACTTCTGCATAGAAACCAATGAGCCAGGTTTTATTACTAGGGCTGTTACTGATTACAATTTTTGTGTTCAATTAATCGTTTTTTAAAAATGTATTAATCGACTAATTTCGATTAATTATAGCGCACATACAGATCCAACTACTTTTATCTGATCTCCTTGCATTGCAACTCTGCATTAGTCAGTGGTAAATGTGGTATACACTATATACAATCACCCGCCACTAGTTAGTTTCCACAATCCAATCCATGACTTAACTTCACAGTTTACACAAATACGTTTTAAATTCAAACTGTAGCACTGACGTAAGTAATTTTTTTTCTCCACAGTAACATGACAATCCCTCCACCTCCGGTCTAACTAATCACTCTCACCTTATGGCATGGACCCCTGTGCCAGGGGGTCATGCAAGCGGGTATCAAAGGGTTAACACGGACCATAAACTTCTCTCAGCAAGGATACCAGGTCATGGGTAGAAAGAAAAGATCTAAGTGCTCACCCAGGGGCGGACTGACCATTCGGGCACTTGGGCACTGCCCAAGGGCCCCATGCCACTAAGGGGCCCCATCAGAGTTGCCAGCCTCAATAAAACCAGGGATAGTATGTAAAAATCTGTGTTTTTTATAGCTGCCCTGCCTCTCCAGTACCTTTTCAGTGTGTGTATTTGTATTCTGTGTGTGTATACTGTATGTGTATATTGTGTGTCTGTGTGTATACTGCATGTCTGTGTGCGTGTATAATGTGTGGTCCCATAATCTATTGTCTGGGGGCCCCATAATTTCCTATTGCGTGGGGGCCCCATAATCTCCTATTGCCCAGGGGCCCCTATAATCTTCTCCTATTGCCCTGGGGCCCCATGAGTTGTCAGTCCACCCCTGTGCTCACCGCTTAAGCATAAGATTCAATCTTTGTGTTCAAACACGAACTACTCACATAAAGATGATAAAAACACAGCATGTAAAGCCGACAATCGTGTTACTTCCGTAGGGCAGCAGCGGGTGACGTCATCCTCCCCCGTACACGTTACGTTCAATCAGAACTTCAACGTCACCGGACTCCTCCCTCCTTCCCTTCGTTAGCAGATGGAGGCACTCGGGGAAGGGAGGATGAGTCTCCAACGGAACTCCTTGAAAACCTGGACGCCAGCGGAGAAGTGAGTACCGATTAAAAGAAATGTGATCGATCAAAAAAATTCATCGATTAATCGAGGGATTAATCTTTAATTTCCACAGTCCTATTTATTATCAAAGCTTAATTGAACAAGCTGAGGTTAGAAGCTCATTGGTTTCTATGCAGAAGTGAGCCTGATTTTGCACTTTCCAGCTTTAGTAAATAAACCCCATTGTGTACTTAAAAGTGGGGTATGCCTGTATGGGGTATGGCCAGCTTAAGACACTGTCTTGGAAAAAGTATGTATTTTAACAATTCTGTATTTACACCAGAATGCAATGCAGGAAACCCGCCTTCCATGCGTGTTCATCCAAACACGCAGTTGCAGCCTGTGTCAATACAGGCATACCCCACTTTTAAGTACACAATGGGGTTTATTTACTAAAGCTGGAAAGTGCAAAATCAGGCTCACTTCTGCATAGAAACCAATGAGCTTCTAATCCATAGTTGCCAACATTGTAAAAAAAAAATTCGGGACACTTTCTTGGCAGTAGGTGGAGTCGTGGTATAATTAGGGGGCGGGGCATGCGTTTATAGGTGTGGCATAGGAAGAGGTAAAAATGTGTTGCGCGAATCGGCGAAATATGGGCGTGGTTTAGTAAAATAGTGGGCGTGGCTTACATGGGGCGTTGTACAAAGGGGTGTGGTTAGAGTCTGAGATGAATGCGGGATGGAGAGGCAAAGGAGGGGGATGGAGAGGCAAAGGAGGGGGATGGAGAGGGAAAGGAGGGACAGCAGCCCCCCGATCCTACACCACAATAGCAATATGTGTTTTCCAGAGTTTGACAATCAGCAGATAAAGATACTCCAAATACCTGGTGTTGGCGCTTCAATCATCCCGGCGCCATGATTGTTATGGTGTCAGGATGATTGAAGCGCATTATTTCTATTATTACATTGTAATATTAAATGAAATCATTCAACTCACCATAATGCAGAATCAGTGCGAGCCATGAGCGCGTCACTAGCCACGTTGCCTGCCACCAGATGCCATCAGGTGTCCCAAGCAGAGTCTGTCCTTACATCAGGTTCCCCATCAGAGGTACCTTCCTCACATCTGTGTCCATCAGCGGAGCCCCTCTGACATCCACAGACCGTCCCCCCACATCCTACACAGACCGCCCCCCTACATCCTGCACAGACCTGCCCCCCCACATACTCCACAGACCTGCCCCCCACATACTCCACAGACTGGCCCCAACATCCACAGACTGGCCCCCGACAGCCACAGACTGGCCCCCACATACACAGACTGGCCCCCGACATCCACAGACTGGCCCCCGACATCCACAGACTGGCCCCCGACATCTCCAGACAGGCCCCCGACATCCACAGACTGGCCCCCGACATCCACAGACTGGCCCCCGACATCCATAGACTGGCCCCCGACATACACAGACTGGCCCCCACATCCACAGACTGGCCCCCACATTCACAGACTGGCCCCCGACATCCACAGACTGGCCCCCGACATCCATAGACTGGCCCCCACATCCACAGACTGGCCCCCACATCCACAGACTGGCCCCCGACATCCACAGACTGGCCCCGACATCCACAGACTGGCCTCCACATCCACAGACTGGCCCCCACATCCATAAACTGGCCCCGACATCCACAGATTGGCCCCCACATCCATAGACTGGCCCCCGACATCCATAGACTGGCCCCCGACATACCACTGGCCCCCACATCCACAGACTGGCCCCCGACATCCACAGACTGGCCCCCACATCCATAGACTGGCCCCCACATCCACAGACTGGCCCCCGACATTATCATACTAACCATGACTGGCCCCCGACATCCACTGTGACAGACTGGCCCCGCCCCTGACATACCGCCGTTGCCGGAGACATTGTGGCGCCGCCCACTGCACTTTACACACACTAGCAGCGTGGGTGGGCGGCGCCACAGGTACTCAATTGTAGACCAACTTCTGGTCTTCTTAAAAATGGCGGCCGGTGGAGACTTTGTCTCCGCCGGCCGCGGACCTCTAGCGGCCGGCGGCAAAAAAACTGGAAATTTAATTTCCCAGGACAAACCGAATTTCCCGGGACATTTCCCGGGACAAAATTAATTTGGGACAAATGTCCTAATCCCGGGAATGTCCCGGGAAATTCGGGACAGTTGGCAACTATGCTAACCCCAGCTTGTTCAATTAAACTTTGGTAATAAAACCTAGAAGCTCATTGGTTTCTATGTAGAAGTGAGCCTGATTTTGCACTTTCCAGCTTTAGTAAATAAACCCCATTGTGTACTTAAAAATGGGGTATGCCTGTATTAACTTAATGACACCCCAAACGCAGGTCGCAAACGCAGTGCATTTGCCTGCACCAGATCGCATAGTACAGAAGAACCAGCAGATTACAAAATGAGCTCATGCACTACTTTTGGTGTGGTGCGGTTTCAGCCCATTCTTTTTTGACCACACCACACATAACTGCCTGTGAATGCACAGCGTGTTTCTGTGTGATTATCAGTGTGATTTAGTCCTCAGTCAGATTTCACTTGCTGTATAATATGAAATATTAAAGTGAGATAAATAGCACTAGAGACAGGCAACTAGCATTCTAGGGTGCCAGTAATGGAAACCTCAGTATTTCCCTTTAACCTTTTTCTGTCATTCCCATGCTGTCACCTGTCATGGGCTAAGCACAAGCTCATTAGGTGATGCCAGGACAAAGGTGACATGGCGTCATACTGAACAGTCATATCTCTTTTGCTACACTGACGGAGCATATTGTTAAACAACTCCATAGTATGAGATTTTTATTTTTATCATCTTCCTTCCTTGTTCTAACCCTGATCAGTAGTCACTGCCCTCCCCTTTCATTTTTCAATGATCGTCTACTAGAGCAGCTCCTATTTCTGTACTTCCTCATAACTCTGTAGACATGGAGCGTGCTGTGTATAGACAAAGATCACAAGGGGGTCCTGAGGAGGAATACCCAGAGGTTTTTTGGGATACAAGTCCTGGATATGTAAGTAACCCCTGTGAAAGTCTGGGATCTTAGTTTTCTAATGTTATGCAGACTCTATGGGGTTGATTTACTAAAACTGGAGAGTGCAACTCTTCATAGAAACCAATCAGCTTACAGGATTTTTTTGTCAAAGCTTCAGGCTCGGTTCACACAGGGGCAACCCGACTTACAGCGCGACTTTGCAAGGCGATTTGGTGGCGACTTCAGGGCGACTTTAAGCAACTTACAACGCGGCTTAAAGTTGCCTCCAGCACAGGCGACTTTGGCTGTGGCCAATCACAGAATAATTAGCTTTCTGGGAGGGAGGGGTTTGCCTGGATAAACAAATTTATTTTCCTGTAAAGTCACTTCAATATAAATGGAGATCCGAGTTGGAGGCGACTTCCATTGAATTCTATGGGTACAAGCCGCCTAGAAGTCGCTTTGAAGTAGTACAGGAACCTTTTCTGAAGTCGGAGCAAATTCGCAGTAGTGTACAGTAAGACGGCTCTCATTGACTATAATGTAATTCCCAATGTCAAGCGTCTTGGGGCGACTTGAGGACTGACAAGTCGGATCCCAAGTCGCTGTAGTGTGAACCAACAGTAATTGAACAAGCTGAAGTTAGAAGCTGATTGGTTACCATGCACAGATGCACCAGATTTTGCACTCTACAGTTTAAGTAAATTAACCCCTATTAGAAGCATAAGAAATCAGCTTCTGACCGCTTTTACCTGAAGCATCAGGTGGAATCTGGTTGCTCTGGGTTACAGCACATGACAAGTTGTTGGTTTTACTTTTGCTTTACAGCACCATATATAAAGCATCTGTTCTGTGTAAGGATTACCAATTTATTATGTAAACGTTCCTCAAGTTCTAAAAATCAGTTTATGCTCTTAAATAGATACCAAACATGTCACGCTTTAAAATGTCACACGCTTGTGGAATGGCGCCAAATTACAGTATTTAAAAATATCCATAGGCAGTGGTTTATATACATTTATAGGTTACCAGTTTACAGTTACAGATGAGGTCTGGTGATAGAATTATTGCTCTCGCTCTGACAGTGGGACCAACATGTACATTTGCCTTTGCACACAAGCACAGGGGGTGGGGGGAATGGGACAAGGGCACTTTAAAAAATTGTTTTTGTATTTAATATTATTTATTTTCTTTTTTTTATTGTTACATTGTTTCTTTAAAAAAAATGTTGATCATTTTAATTGCTGTAAACTTGTGACAGCAGTAGGCAGTGACGGGTACTCTTTATTGAGAGATCTGATCACCCCAAGATCAGTGTGATCAAATGCTTTCAAGATTTAATAATGGCACTGTTTACTTCTGGGGAAACCGAAAGTGACAACAGTACTTGTCGCTTCCAGTTTCCTATACCATAGAGTTCACCAGAGACATTCCTGTCCTCCATGGGCTCTGTGCTAAACCAGTGGAACTAGCAGCTTCAATTCTGGGTTTTTCATATCATGGCTCTCACATTTGGGAGCTTCATCCTTATTCATTTTTTCTATACTCTCTTTTTTGTTTTCTTTGCACATTTAACCTCACTGTACTAGTGTTTAGTGGTTACCTACCTGAGCACAAGCTCTGTGCTGCTGTCTTGCCCTATCAGGCTGGCACTATACTTTTACTGTGAATTATCCAAAAGTGATCTTGTCATGTTACAATAAGAAAGCTGGGAGTTAAAAATATATAGGTTATAAACATTTCAAATAAAAAAACAATGTTCCCACCCTCCTAATGACACACCAGAGATACAGGCTTATTTCCTCATGGCAAGGGGGCAAGCATGCACCCCTTTCCCATGCTGATTCCAGCCCACATATTTTTCATTGGTGGTGTGGTGCTTTGGCAGGGCTGTTTGATAACAAAAACATAAGTAAACAGAATCCAGAGCACTCTTTACAGCAACCGACCACAAAGTGGGTGTTACAGTTATCAGACGGATGGCGCAGAAATCCAAAGAATGCAATACCACCAGTAGGGATGAGCTTCGTGTTCGAGTCGAACATACATTCGACTCGAACATCAGCTGTTCGCCCGTTCGGCGAATTCCGAACGTTATGGGCCGTTCGCGCAAAATTAGTGTGGCGCTCACGGCCCACAATGCACTGCGATGGCGCAGTGCATTGCTGGCTCATGATTGGCCAAGCATGCACTGTGACCCTGAATACTTGGCCAATCACAGCGCTGGCAGCCAGGAGAGCCATGATTGGCCACAGGCAGGATGCCTTCGGCCAATCATAGCTCAGGCTATGTAGTACACGCCCCACACTATATAAGGCCGCCAGCGCGGCGGCCTTGTGTAGTGTGTTGGCGTCTGTAGCCAGGGGCGGACTGACAACTCATGGGGCCCCCGGGCAATAGGAGATTATGGGGCCCCCAGGCAATCAGAGATTATGGGGCCACATAGTATACACAAACACACACACAGTATAATATCACACACACAGTACACACAGACATGTTTCTATTGGCTGAGAAGGTACTGGAGAGGTGGGGCAACTATAATCTTGGGTTTTACTGAGGCTGGCAACCCTGATGGGGCCCCCTAGTGGCATGGGGCCCTCGGGCAGTGCCCGAGTAGCCCAATGGTCAGTCCGCCCCCGTTTGTCTGTAGCAGTTAGTGGGTGTTCTGTGTACCTTCAACACAGTATACACCAATCGTTATCGGCCGATTTTTCGTTCTTGCTCTTCTGTAGTGGTTGTTGTCTGCATACCCTGACCGCAGTATACACCGCTATATTCACCTATATAGCTAGTGATATATCTATCTTTTATAATAGAGCTTGCAGTCAGTGTTAGGAGATTGTGCGTGCTGTCTGCGTGCTCTGAACGCAGTATACACCGCTATATCCACCTATATAGCTAACTATCTTGCTCGTTTTAAATAGAGCTTTCAGTCAGTGTTAGGAGATTGTGCGTGCTGTCTGCGTGCTCTGAACCCAGTATACAACACTATATCCACCTATATAGCTAACTATCTTGCTCGTTTTAAATAGAGCTTGCAGTCAGCGGTAGGAGCTTGTGCGTGCTGTCTGCGTGCTCTGAACCCAGTATACACCGCTATATCCATCTATATAGCTAACTATCTTGCTTGTTTTAAATAGAGCTTTCAGTCAGTGTTAGGAGATTGTGCATGCTGTCTGCATGCTCTGAACGCAGTATACACCGCTATATCCACCTATATAGCTAACTATCTTGCTTGTTTTAAATAGAGCTTGCAGTCAGCGGTAGGAGATTGTGCGTGCTGTCTGCGTGCTCTGAAAAAAATGAACGGCAAAACAAATTATACAGGGGTGATAACCCTTCCCTATGTTTTCCAAAAAGCTTAAAAATAGTTTTTTTTGACTGGAGCTACACTTTAAAAATGTACCAGTTGAAAATTACAAACAGATTCAACTTAACACAACAAACCTACACAGTCCCTGTCTTGTTTGCACCGCCTGTATACTGCTGTTCTGAGTATATAGGGCCTGGGGGCCACAGGTATTTCCTTTTTTTTAATATGGGTACGGGGTTCCCCTTAATATGCGTACAAGATCCAAAGGGGCTGGTAATGGGCAGGGAGGGCTACCCATGCCATTTTTCTCAATGATTTTCAACCATATTGCAGGAACCATATACCGTATATACTCGAGTATAGGCCGACCCGAATATAAGCCGAGGCCCCCAATTTACCCCCAAAAAAACTGGCAAACTTATTGACTCGTGTATAAGCCGAGGGTGAGACATGCCTGTCCATCCCTGTGTGTGTGTCCGTCCATCCCTGTGTGTCCGTCCATCCCTGTGTGTCCGTCCATCCCTGTGTGTCCGTCCATCCATCCCTGTGTGTGTGTGTGTCCATCCATCCATCCATCCCTGTGTGTGTGTGTCTCCATCCATCCATCCATCCATCCCTGTGTGTGTGTGTCTCCATCCATCCATCCATCCATCCCTGTGTGTGTGTGTCTCCATCCATCCATCCATCCCTGTGTGTGTGTGTCTCCATCCATCCATCCATCCATCCCTGTGTGTGTCTCCATCCATGTGTGTGTGTGTGTGTGTGTGTGTGTGTGTGTGTGTGTGTGTGTGTGTGTGTGTGTGTGTGTGTGTGTGTCCAGCCTACCTTTGTCCCGAGCCTCCGTCCCGTGCCTTGCCTCCTTGCCTCCGTCCCGTGCCGTGCCTTGCCTCCTTGCATCCGTCCCGTGTCATGCCTTGCCTTGCCCCCGTCCCGTCCCGTGCCGTGCCGTCCCGTGCCCTCTTCGTCGGCGGCCATTGTAAAGTTCAAAAGCTGCGCCGCCGCCTTCGCCTGTGATAGGCGGAACACTGAATTTCCCAGCAGCCTGTGTTCCGCCTATCACAGACGTCGTATCATCCTCGTCCGTAGTACGAGGATGATACGATGTCCGTGATAGGCGGAACACAGGCTGCTGGGAAATTCAGTGTTCCGCCTATCACAGGCGAAGGCGGAGCCGGAGGCGCGGCTTTTGAATAGAATGGCCGCTGTCTGTCTGCTCGACACGCTGATCGAGCGGGCAGACAGCGATGACTCGAGTATAAGCCGAGGGGGGCACTTTCAGCCTCAAAAAAGAGGCTGAAAATCTCGGCTTATACTCGAGTATATACGGTATATCATTTAAACCGCAAGCAGTTTTAAATGACGTTATTTCCGTTAAATGTCATTTTGTGCAGGGACTGTTCTAAACACGGGAAACACGTGGCACTTCACAGGCATACTACAGACACCCCCCAGGCACGATAATTAAAGGAATATTTCACTTTTTTTTTTACTTTAATCGTCATTAAAATCAGTGCTCCCGCCAAAACGGCCATTTTTTTAAACTTTTTTTTGCATTGACCCCTGGGGCAGGAGCCAGGTCCCCAAACCCTTTTTAGGACAGTATCTTGCATATTAGCCGTTAAAATTGTCACTTTTAATTTCGAATGTTCGAGTCCCATAGACTTCAATGGGGTTCTAACGTTCGTACGAATTTGGGGTCCGTTCGAAAGTTCTGGTGCGAACCGAACCGGGGGGTGTTCGGCTCATCCCTAACCACCAGCATACCATAACCAAAAATGCAGACAGAGCACTACTGGCTGGGATGGGAAGTCCTTAATGTTCTTAAGGTGTCACTTTTGTAGGTGACGAGTAAGTGTCCTTTCTTTATTTTTGGATTTGGTGTGCTGGTGATGTTACACTCCTAAAGATAAAAAGGCACCCCTCCCAAAGCCTTGAACTTGTGTTGACCTACTATGATCATGCATTTAAATAGTTACAAAGCACACAAAGCTTTAGCAGTGTAAGCAGAGTACTTATATCCTGGGGGTTCTGCATAGGGTACCTTCATCCTATAGTTCCTAAAGCAGGAACACGGGTTACCTTTCTAAAATTGTCCATCTCAGACTAAGAAAGAAAGAGACTCCTGGCCAAAAAGTGGGCCCAAGACGTGCTGGCTGGTGAGGTTTTGGGATGGGGTGCCCTTCCTTTTTTACCCCTCCCACTTCTCAAAAGCCACACCCCTTATATAATCCCCCCAATCCATCCCCTGTGTTCTACTTGCTTCCACCCATGGTGTGAGGAGTATACAGCCCCAGCATCACAGGACAGAGTATACAGCCCCAGAATCACAGGACAGAGTATACAGCTCAGTATCACAGGACAGAGTATATAGCTCATCCTCACAGATTAGGGTATACAGCTCAGCATTACAGATAAAGGTATATAGTTCAGCCTCACAGATCATGGTATACGGCTTAGCCTCACAAATCAGGGTATACAGCTCAGCATGATAAAGATCAGGGTATATAGCTCAGCATGACACAGATCAGGGTATATATTTCAGCATGACATAGATCAGGGTATATAGCTTAGCATGACACAGATCATGGTATATGGCTTAGCATGACACAGATCAGGGTATATAGTTCAGCATGACACAGATCAGGGTATATTGCTCAGCATGACACAGATCAGGGTATATAGTTCAGCATGACACAGATCAGGGTATATAGTTCAGCATGACCAGGCCCGGACTGGGACAAAAAACAGGCCCGGGCAATTTAGACTGAGCAGCCAATTTTCCAGCAACCGCCCGTTCGCGAGGGCGGTTGGTGACGGGATAATCACGGAGTCGGTCCTCCGCACTCTAATGTGGCATTGTGATATAAAGGGGACAGCACTGTAAAGGAATCTGTAATGATTACAGTCCCCCTTTTCAGTGCAGTTCCCTTTTCATCACAGTGCCCCTACCAATCACAACGCCCCATCACAGTGCCCCTACCAATCACAGCCCTCCATCACAGTGCCCCTACCAATCACAGTGCCCCATCACAGTGCCCCTACCAATCACAGCCCTCCATCACAGTGCCTCTACCAATCACAGACCCCCATCACAGTGTCCATTGCAGTCATGCCCCCCTCTCTGCCTCCCCTGCGCAGTCCTACCTTTGGCAGGGCAGAGGCAGGATTCAGCCTGTGTGTCCTCTACAGGCTCTCCCACCCCTCCATTGATGTCATCCTATCAGCAGAGTAGGGCGCGGGAGGAGCTGTAGATCTGGATCCTATTAACAAACGGGTGATTACCCACTTGTTGATGTGAAAATAATCCCGCTCTCTGTGCAGATCTCCAGCTCCTCCCGCCCCCTACTCTGCTGTATATCAGATCTATGTCAGTAGAACACTCTCTCAAATAATGATGGGGTTGGCTTTAAATGCTGTGATCATCTTTTTTCCATCTATAATATTTTAGTTCTCATATTTTTCTTTTTTCCCCTCTTTCTGGGTTTTTATTCTTCGTGTTCTTTCATTTTTATCCTTTATCTATTATTATTTTTATTTCTTCTTTTTTTTTCCTTTTCTTTTTATTATTATTTATATATTTTTTTTATTTTTTATAATTTTTTTTTATTTTTATATTTATTAATATTTTTATTTTTTCACACTTTTATTTTTTTCTTACTTAGGTAATTTTCTTTACTTTTTTTTTAAAGTTAATTTTCCAACATTTTTCTCAGTTTCACCTTATCCTCTTAATTTGTCTATTTTTCCCACTCATTTTTTTCTTTTTTACTATTCTCATTTCTCTTCTTTTTTATTTTTCACTCGTATTTTTCTCTTATTTTCCTCTCCTTTGTCTCTTTTTTTTTTCTCTCTTTTTCTTTATCTATCCCCCCTTTTTTTTCTATCCGTTCTTCTTCCCACCTTCCCCTCTTCTTCCCCCTTTCTTATCTCCTTTTTGCCGCCATTTATCTTTATCTATTTACACTTTCCTCCTGTGTCCTCTATTACTCCCCGGACTGCCTTCTCATTTACCTGTTTTCCTTCCTTCTGTCTGCTCTCCTTGTATACATTCTGAATTTGCTTGACGTCTCACGTTTACGTCCATTCAAAGCCCTGGCAGCGTCCCGTTGTCTAGCAATCGTCGGCCCGCAGCGCGCATGCGCGTACAGCGATCGCTGTTTTGATTGGATCCGACTTGGTGCCTAGCAACCACGGATCCCTGTTCAGTATACAGATCTCCGGCTCCCCCAGCCCCAGTTCTGCTGATAGATGACATCGTCGGCAGGGGAGGAGAGCCTGGAGAGGAGACACAGGCACAGCCGCACAGCGGGAGGTGAGCGGGGACCGCGGCCTGTGTTAACCCTCTCCAGGCCGCGGTCCTCCCGCTGTGCAGCCCGGCCATCATCGGGCATCAGATCACGGCCCCGAGGTTGAGTCCGGCGGCCCCGGCCCACCGGGCAAATGCCCGGTATGCCCTATGGCCAGTCCGGGCCTGAGCATGACACAGATCAGGGTCTATAGTTCAATATGACACAGATCAGGGTATATAGTTCAGCATGACACAGATCAGGGTATATTGCTCAGCATGACACAGATCAGGGTATATTGCTCAGCATGACACAGATCAGGGTATATAGTTCAACATGACATAGATCAGGGTATATAGTTCAACATGACACAGATTAGGGTATATAGTTCAGCATGACACAGATCAGGGTATATAGTTCAGCATGACACAGATCAGGGTCTATAGTTCAACATGACCCAGATCAGGGTATATAGTTCAGCATGACACAGGTCAGGGTATATTGCTCAGCATGACACAGATCAGGGTATATAGTTCAGCATGACACAGATCAGGGTATATTGCTCAGCATGACACAGATCAGGGTATATAGTTCAACATGACACAGATCAGGGTATATAGTTCAGCATGACACAGATCAGGGTATATTGCTCAGAATGATACAGATCAGGGTAAATTGCTCAGCATGACAGAGATTAGGGTATATTGCGCAACATGACACAGAGTAGGGTATATAGTTCAGCATGACACAGATCAGGGTATATAGTTCAGCATGACACAGATCAGGGTATACTGCTTAGCATGACACAGATCAGGGTATACAGCTCAGCAGGTCAGCAGGGGCTGCTGGAGGCTCGAGGCACAGACAGCTACCCCCCTCCACCCCAGAGCGGGGCTCACGGCAGTCTGAGGGCACCCCTGCAGGAGGTTCAGCACTTACCAGGCTGTGGTGTCCTCTCCTCTGAGTCCTGTGTCTCTTCCAGAGCTCGGGGCAGCAGCGACGGGGGAGGTGTCCATTCCTCCAGTGCGTGTCTCTTCTGCTCATCTGGCTATTTCCTCTTCCTAAGTGCTAACCATCCAATAGGATCGCCTGGCGCTTTGACCAATCAGGGAAACAGGTTTTATAACCTGCCTCCTGATTAGCGGGGAGGAACTTTCGTGTGAAAATAGGGAAAATGAATTTGCTATCGTCAACTGGGTGGAATCAGGGCAAACTCTGTGCGCCCCGAGCCCCCCCTTTTTTTGAAGCCTATTATGCCCCATACACACGGTCGGACATTCCGACCACAAAATCCGTCTGATTTTTTCAGACAGATTTTGGCCAAAACTTGTCTTGCATACACATGGTCGCACCAAGTTGTTGAGGTGATGTTATACACGTACGACGGGACTACCTAGAGGCCAGTAGCCAATAGCTTTCGTCTCTCTTTTTCTGAGCATGCGTGGCACTTTGTGCGTTGGAATTCTGTACACATGATCAAAAAAAGTCTGATCGGATTTTTTTGCCGGAAAATTTTAGATTCAGCTCTCAAACTTTTTCCGTCGGAAATTCTGACAGAAAAAGTCAGATAGAGCTCACACATGATCGGATTTTCCGACAACATAATCCGATCCGAATTTTTCTGTCTGAATTTCCAACTGTAAGTATGGGGCATTAGAGCCTCTGGCTCTAATCAGGTGCTTAAAAAAAATACCACTGCCCACCCTCCGCCATAGGAAGGGGACAGGCGCATGGATAGGGGGTGGCGCCCGCGCACCCTCAAAGCACAGGCTGCCGTGAACGAATGAATGAGTGTAACTCATATAGCGCTACCTATGCAAACTGAATCGCCTCAGGGCGCTTTTCGCCACTGGTGTCCATCTGCCGTATAGTGCGGTCCTTACCCCAACGTGCTTACAAACACATACACGTATTTTGGCCAATTTTTTTTAGAAAGGGTCTCATTAAAATACCAGCATGTCTTTGGAGCATGGGAGGAAACCCACACAGGCACAGGGAGAATAGGCAAACTCCAGACAGATGGTGCCGTGGTTGGGATTTGAACCATTGACCCTATTGCTACTAGGTGAAAGTGCGAACCACTACACCACTGTGCTGCCCTAACCCTAAGGCAACAAGTTTTAATTTCATATCATGTATTAGATCTTATTCAGAGTATTAAGTCTAATATATATCTTTTTTTATTCGCACATATTTGCAAACATTGTTGCATAGGCCAGAGGTCCAAGGGACCCCATTGCTGGTTCCCTAAGAAGGAGGTCTGCATGCTTGTTTTATAAGATAATAACAATTGCACAGGGAAGTCATATATTACTATGAAATTAATTATTCTGAAAGCAATATTAAAGTGGCCCCCTAAAAAAAAAATTAAAGTCAGCAGCTACAAATACTGCAGCTGCTGACTTTTAATAATCGGACACTTGCCTGTCTCAGGGTCGAGCAATGCATTGGAACAACCCCCCCCCCCCGTTCCCCGCTCTGCTCGCTGCACCGGAATTCTTACTGTGGGCACCCACTGCGCATGCGCGAGCGGTGCGGCGCGCCATGATACGCCGCACAGTCATCTGGGACACGTGACAGGTCCCAGATGACTGTGCGGCGCTGAGGGGAAGTGATGTCAGTGCCCGGGCACTGACGGAGGCAGACTACGAGGGACCCCCTAGCAACAGGCATTTAGAGGTGAGTAAAAAATTTTTTTTTACAATTATTGTTTTTTTTTTTTTTATGAATTTTAAACAATTTTTTTTTTTAGGTGGAAACACCACTTTAACAGTATTATAAAATATCTGTGGAATAGTAAGAATACAAAGGTAAACACACCAAGCCACCCCTAGCGCTTATGGAAAAAAACAGCTACTATAATCACATTAAACATTTAAAAAAATATGCTAAAATACAATCCAGCATTAGCAGTGCGGCTAATTCTGGATTGTATTTTAGCATATTTGTTGAAATATTAACAGTATTGTTTTTCCTGTCACTCTGGAGTTCCAGTCAATTTTTTCTAAAGGACAAATGCACTTTTAGTGAAGTTGTTCTTTATGAGCCCCTCAGTGTACCCGGCAATGATAAATACATACAGTATATTTGGTTGTCACATGCGGGTAGTTTTATTGTTGGGACTTTAGTATTCTTGAAAATCCAAAGGCATTCTCAAAGATGTATTTTATGGCAGTATAATTTCATGGAAATGTCCATTATTATTTGCATGTAGTATTTAAAAATACACATTTTGTTCCTGGTTGAGTTGAAGGTCATTTGCCTAGTAGCTTTTTGTGATATGCACATACAAATAAGTAGCATACGTTTCTTTATCAGGAAAGGCAGTGCAAAGAGCACTGATAATGGTAAAAGTGTAGCAATAAGGTTTATCTTTCAGACATTAAAGTGTTACTAAACCCACAACAGTAGCATGTTTGCTATACTCATTGTCAAACCTAAGAGGTCAATCCTCCGCATTGTTTAAAAAGGCTGTTTGATCCTGTCTTCGCTGACCCTCACCTTCTTTCACTGTCCCCAATCCAGAGCCTTGGGGGCATTCTGCACATGCTCAGTTTGGTGTGTTTTGCTAGAGAGTTTCTTTTTTTGGGGGGGGGGGGTGTGCATGGGTTTAGTACAGGGCCAATCAGCACTGTCCAGACAGAGGGTCAGGAGTCATGCAGCCTCATAAGACAGTCAGAGAAGAATGAAAACTCCTCCTCCAAGCTTTAACCAGACACTGATAGAAGTCACTGTGGGAGACCACATATAGTGAATGCAGGATCCTGGGTTAATAACACTTTAAGCCCAGGTTGCGATGCAGTGTCCACCTGTTCACATCAGATTTTCACCTTACTTCAAGAATCCCCATCAGAATTCCCCCTCAGAGTCCCCAGAGTCCTTCCTCTACATCAGAATCCTCCCCTTTACATCAGGGTCTCCAAAGTTACCACTACCCCCCCTACATCAGGGTTCCCTGAGTCATTCCTCTTACGTCAGGGTCCTTAGAGTCCCCTCCTTACATCAAGCTCCCTGGTACCTCAGTCTTACCAGTATCCCCTGAGCCCCCCTTACATCAGGGTCCCCAGAATCACCCCCTTACATTAGGGTTCCAAGAACATCAAGGTCCCTAGAGTCACCCCATAATGTCAGGGTCCACAGAGCTCTCCCTTACATCAGGGACCCTCCTTTAAAGGAGAGTCCCTAGGGTTTCCCTAGTTTTATCAGGTTCATAGAGTCCCCCTTTTCATCAGGGTCCCAAGAGCTTGCATTGAATTATAGGCAACAAGAATGAAAGATGAAATGAATAGGGTGCTTATAAAGCCAGCCATAGATTAAAATTTAGATGGTTCAGCGGCTACAGCCACCAGCATGATCATTGTATTCTGACGGCAGGGAAACATCCTGCAGTCAGAACACAATAGCGCAGCAGGAGGGATTCCCTCATCAACACTGAATTGAGTGACAACCTCAGGATTGTACAGGCTTATGGTATGGGTTCACAAGCTATAGTGCGCAACACAGTGTGAGTGTTTTATCTTCTTGTTTTGAAGTTATTTTATAGGGAAACCACTGTGGCTTTGTCATATGCTCTTAGTTAATACCTGCAGAGTGTATGGTAAAAAGAAAAAGCAAGGATGGTAAATTTAACCTCTGAAGGGGCAAATGTACATTGAGATCTTCTCAGTAATAAGAGGTCCGTATGTTGAACGATAAAATCATGTCCTTCTGCATGGAATCTTCCCAAATTGGGTAAACTATTATTATTTACTGTATATAATACTGAATTTACAAAATAAATGGGATACAGTACCATTACAAGACAAGTTACAGGTACAGTTCAAGACAAGAGAGTAGGGAGCTTACAATCTATAAAGGAGAGAAGGGCAAGTGATACAGAAAGCAATAACTGTGAAGAGTGAGCTAATAGAGAAAATAAAATTTCAGGTTTTGGTAGAAGTGGGATAGGATTCCTTGAAGAGATGAGTTTCATGAATCACCTAAAGGCAGACAGAGTAGGAAATACCTGTACAGATTTAAGTGGAGAATTCCAGAGAATGGGAGAGGTTCTGGAGAAGTCCTGGGCATGAGCATGGGGGGAGGTGATGAGGGAGCTAGAGAGCAGGAGGTCCTGGGAGGAGCAAAGAGGATGGTTTGGGTGATATTTTGAGATCAAGTTGGTGATTCTGCATATACTGCATATACTGTACTATGCATCTTAGTGTACTACTAAGTAGACTAGTTCTCAACGTTACATTTTTGTTGTAAGCCAACAAAAGGTTTAGCAACCAGATTACTATATATGGTAGTGTAGAGGTAAAATATAGTTTGGGTCAGGGTTACGCCTGAGCCGTGGAATCTGGGTCAGGGTTCATTGTTGGAAAATGTTCTAGAAATTAGTGGGCGGAAGCTCGAAGGATTGTCTTGCACTTAGCCGATCCCCAGGAGGTGGGCCTGGCAGGCGACTAAGTGAGTCCCTAAATATAGATGAGATAGTGCTGGCATGCAGCAGGGGAGTCGGTGGAAGATGGAGATGCAGTGCTAAGGAAGTCTGTCGATGGCCCTGAAGGGACCCCTGCCGTGGAGGGGCTCTACCTCAGGCCAGAGCTCAGGTGGTTGGCCTGGAAGGATCCTACCACAGAAGTTGATGAGGCTTTCCTGAGAGGCAGCAGGAGCAAAGAAGGACAGATAGAGAAGATCATCACAGTGCAGTAACAGACAAGTGGAGAGACTGCCACATGCAGCAGGTCTGTCTTGAGGATGGCGGTGTGCTAAGTCTTTATCAAACCTTGCCCTACGAGATCTGCAATGTGTCCGTCCAGTAGACTCAATAAAACAACAAAAACAAAGTTCAATGACTGTTTTCTGCATCTGGATGCAAGTTTAAAATTTGACTGGCTGTGCAGCAGTGGGGAACCCTGACATCTGCAAATCCTATGGGGGTAGTGCTACATATTTATTGTGTTTCCTCGCAATGTGAGTAGGAGAAATCATCTCATGACAGACTCCAGCAAAAATATATGTGCCAATACATGTGTCAGATACACAATCCAGTCTTTTTTTAGAATTTGACAATAAATGCTGCTGAAAGCAAGAGCATGTATAGTGAGAATCAAAGTCATTTCCCATGCTTGTGCTAATAAACATCCAAATGCAAGTTGCGTAGATCCCATGTATTATTACGTAAATATGTAAAGTTTAACAGCAACGTTTAAAGCGGTAAGCTTGGTGGTAGTTTCAGGAGCACCTTGCTGTCTAGCACATTTCCAACATGGTGACTTACTCTATATTACATTACAGGCACTAAAGAGGAAGTAAATCCTGATGGGTTTACCGCTGTCCCCTGTAGTTCCGAGCGTCCATCTTCTTAGCGGTTCTCCGTGGGTCTCGCTGCTCCGGCGCTGTGATTCGCCGGAGCAGCGATGGCGTCACTCCAGCGCATGCGCACGGGAGCTGACACTCGCGCCATATCGCCGTGATCTGCGGCACATCGCCGCGATCTGCGGCTTACCCAGTGCGCCTGGGTGCCACTGTCTACGGCGCATGCGCCGTAGACAGCAGTGGCTGTGTTCAGGTAAATATCTCCTAAACCGTAAAGGTTTAGGAGATATTTCTTGGACCTACAGGTAAGCCTTAATCTAGGCTTACCTGTAGGTCAAAGTGGTTTGTAAGGGTTTTACAACCACTTTAACCACATACAATCACTAGAATACAATAGGAGACAATTATCGCTTCTGTCTAACAGCATGGCAATGCTAAACAGGAGCAGCGAGACAGAATGTGTGACAGATTTAGTAGAAGGTTATAGCTGGAGTCATAAATTCCTCCTCCTTATGCTATAAGTTATCACTATAACAGAACAAAACCGGGCTGTGGCCACTTAATTGTATGTCTATGTAGAGTAAAAATCTGTCTTAGCTCCAGCGATAAATCTGTCTCAAATCTTTAGAAATTTGTGGCATTTGGCTGGCCGGGATTACAACATACAACAGCAGGGAACCGGAAATACATAGGAAAATGGCATCATACATATTGCTAAATGGGAGGAAGTGTGATCTGCATCTAATTTTACTGGCAATGCAGAGCTATAATGATTATGTAAACCTCACATTAACCACTACACCCCCTGGAGGATTTTACCCCCTTCCTTACCAGAGCACTTTTTGCGAATTGGCACTGCGTCGCTTTAAGTGACAATTGCGCTGTCATGCGACGTTGCACCCAAACAAAATTGACGTCCTTTTTTTCCCACATATAGAGCTTTATTTTGGTGGTATTTGATCACCTCTGCGATTTTTATTTTCTGCGCTATAAACAAAAAAATAGCGACAATTTTGAAAAAAAACACAATATTTTTTACTTTTTGCTATAATAAATATCCAATTAAAAAAAAAAAAAAAAATTTTTTTCCTCAGTTTACGCCGATACGTATTCTTCTACATATTTTTGGTAAAAAAAATCGCAATAAGCGTATATTGATTGGTTTGTGCAAAATGTTATAGCATCTACAAAATAGGGGATAGATTTATGGCATTTTTTTTTTTTTACTAGCAATGGCGGCGATCTGCGATTTTTTTCGTGACTGCGACATTATGGTGGACACATCGGACACTTTTGACACATTTTTGGGACCATTCACATTTACACAGCGATAGGTGCTATAAAATTGCACTGATTACTGTGTAAATGTGACTGGCAGGGAAGGGGTTAACACCAGGGGGCGCTGCAGGTGTTAATATGTTGCCTATGGGAGTGATTCTAACTGTAGGGGGAGGGGACTCACAAGGGGAGGAGACCGATCGGTGTTCCTCTCTCTGTACTGGGAACACACCATCGGTCTCCTCTCCACTGACAGGACGTGGATCTGTGTGTTTACATACACAGATCCACGGTCCTGCTGTGTTCCCGGGCAATAACGGGTGTCCGGCGGACATTGCGGCCGCCGGGCACGAGCACCGGGTCCCGAGCGATGCCGCGCGCGCACCCCCTAGATTCACATTTACACAGCGATAGGTGCTATAAAATTGCACTGATTACTGTGTAAATGTGACTGGCAGGGAAGGGGTTAACACCAGGGGGCGCTGCAGGTGTTAATATGTTGCCTATGGGAGTGATTCTAACTGTAGGGGGAGGGGACTCACAAGGGGAGGAGACCGATCGGTGTTCCTCTCTCTGTACTGGGAACACACCATCGGTCTCCTCTCCACTGACAGGACGTGGATCTGTGTGTTTACATACACAGATCCACGGTCCTGCTGTGTTCCCGGGCAATAACGGGTGTCCGGCGGACATTGCGGCCGCCGGGCACGAGCGCCGGGTCCCGAGCGATGCCGCGCGCGCACCCCCTAGATTCACATTTACACAGCGATAGGTGCTATAAAATTGCACTGATTACTGTGTAAATGTGACTGGCAGGGAAGGGGTTAACACCAGGGGGCGCTGCAGGTGTTAATATGTTGCCTATGGGAGTGATTCTAACTGTAGGGGGAGGGGACTCACAAGGGGTGGAGACCGATCGGTGTTCCTCTCTCTGTACTGGGAACACACCATCGGTCTCCTCTCCACTGACAGGACGTGGATCTGTGTGTTTACATACACAGATCCACGGTCCTGCTGTGTTCCCGGGCAATAACGGGTGTCCGGCGGACATTGCGGCCGCCGGGCACGAGCACCGGGTCCCGAGCGATGCCGCGCGCGCACCCCCTAGATGGCCGTTAATGAGAGGACGTTATATGATGCCCACCCAGGATGGGAGATCCCATCTGTGGGCGTCATATGACCTCTATGGGAATGATGAATCGGGCAAATATTGTGCTTATTCCATCCCCCCTAGACGAAACAAATATTTATGCCGCATACACACGACCTGATTTTCCGGGGGAGAAAAGGTCAGACGGTCTTCCCAACTGACTTTCGATGGAGTTACAATGGACTTCTGAACGAACGGACTTGCCCACACACGAACAGACTAAAGTCTGTTCGAAAGTCCGTTCATTTTAAATGTGATGACGTACGATGGGACTAGGAAAGGAAGTTCAATAGCCAGTAGCCAATAGCTGCCCTTGCGTTGTATTTGGTCCACCAGACCAGCATACAGACAAACGGTTTTCCCGATAGGAATTGAGTCCGTCGGACAGATTTGAAACATGTTCTATTTCTAGGTCCGTCTGAATTTTTTAAAGAAAAATGATCGGATTATACCACACACGATCGGAATATCTGACGGGAATGATTCCATTAGACCTATTCTGCTGGAAAGTCCAGTCGTTTGTACGCGGCATCAGACTTCAGTGCAGGGCAATATTTTAGAGATACACGACCTTAGGGCATGTCAGATGGACGATTAATTAGCAGTGACCACCTTTTTTTCTGGCTATGGAAATTATAGTTATGTACTGTGGAATTACATAGTTGGTAAAAAAATATAATCCAAAAAAAATGAATAAACTCGGCGCCACACCAAACTCCAATAATTCTGTGAAATTAATTACAAAATGTGTGTGATTCTAGATGTGATTTAAGTGATTGGAAGAGCTTTGAAGGACTTTATTACTTTTATACATTTAGTTACTTTGTGGACTGTTTCACTTATTGATGTTCAAAAGTAGCGTTGTAGCTTTTACATGGTTATTTATTTAGTTGGTAAGGTTGAATGAAGACACTGGTCCATCCAGTTCTACGTGTGTTTGTGTGCATGTGTGCTTGTGTTCTGCTAGTGACAAACATTGTGTCTTTATGGCAAACTACAAATAGTCAAACAAGTAGTATTCTAAAATAAGGGTGTAGCATGATTCTGGTAGCTATGAAAATTTGCTTCTTAGCAGCAAATCACCGGCAATGGTAGAGTGTACATTGCTAGCTACAAATCACTGTAAATCAATGGCATTACAAAATTGTAGCATTGGGGAATCCCTGTTACAAAACTGTCCCTCTGACATTGCCCTTAGAGTAATAACCTTTTCCCAAAACATATGTACTGTATAGCTGAATTTTTTTAAAGTTTTGGATAGAGTAGGGAAGAGGTAAAACCCATATTTGGGGTATTTTTTTGCTGTCCTTGTCCCACTAGGGGAAAGTTTATTTAATTTCCTGCCCTGGAGATATAATAGGAAGTAAAATTAACCTCATCTCTTGCTCTGGCGACAATGGACAAACAAAGGGGGTTAGTCTCTCCTTTATCCAAAAGTAGAAAAACTTGAATTTGACTTCCGATCAGCACTCTCAGCCAATAGTGTTCTGGTGGGGGGGCGTCAACCTGTCAGAACACAATAGCACAGCAGAGGAGATCGCTGTACTAACATTGAATTGTTAGTAAAGCATCTTTGAGGTTTTTTTTGTTCAACCCGCTGTAGTGTGTTCTAGGCTTAAAGCTTTCATCCAACCTCTGAAAGTAGAACTAAACCCTCCTATCTTTTACAGATGAAAATTGGACCATTTAGATCTGCAGTTGGCATGGTGCTGCACATGTTATCAGCTATGACATTTGAGGTTATGAAAGTTTAGTTGAGAGCTTACATAAGCACATTGACATCACCAGAGACATGCTTTGAATGTAATTGCTTTGCAAAACAGTTAAAGTGGATCTAAACCATTTGATTTAAAGTCAAACCGAAGGCATTTTACAAAAACTTGCGAGCAGCTAAGCTGATTATCTCAGAAGAGACATGCAATAAAATACACCTACAGCTTGTAAACTGAGTTGCCCATGTGCAGCACAACTTACATTGATGACGGTCCCTGTGTGCCAGTATAACTGACTCCTGTGCATACACAGGAGTTATGTCATCCTGTGCCGGCAAATGAAGATGCCCAAAGATTGGCACCTGGGAAAAGATGCCAGAGAGGAATTCTTGGGAACTTTGGACCAATATAAAGGACGTCTGTATAGTGAGTTTAGTTATGCTTTAAAGTAGAACTAAACCCATAGATCTGTTTGCCAAAACAGTCGCATTCAAGGTATTCAGTGGTTGATAACTGTCCAGGTTGCATGCAATCCCAACCAAACGGCCAAGCCATCAAATGGCAGGTGTCATTACTGATTTCATGAGTAGCACCATGGCAACTGCAGATCAGACCGACACTAAGGCGGGCCATAGACAGTGCAATTTTCTGTGGTTGCAGGAAAGAAATGACAGGCAAACCCTTCCTGCCGGGCAATAGTCTGCTCTCGGCAGGGGGGAGGGGGAAGCCATCTTGTTGGAAGAAGACAATGATTCTTGCTGCTATAGCAGTCACGAGCGATAATCGCAAGTGAATCTGACTGTCTAGTTGTACCCAAGTTGATTGATCGTTCAACTTGGGTACAACTTGGTTCAACTGGGTTTGATTTCACTTCAATGATTGTATTTGTTAAATTGAAAAGCCAATATAAAGGAAACATAGTAATGAAAATCACCAATTATTTTTCCTGTAAAATGCTCCCCTACATATAGAAATAGCAAAGAGCCCAAATTGTACAGCACGCTGCACACAATGTTAGAACATTATCTTTGTATTATTGTCTCTTTGTACAGCAGTGTATTGTTTATGTATATAAAGTATTTTATTTACCTGATAACATACTTTTAAACATAATAGAACTTTCACAGAACTCTTCAAGGCCAGAACGCAAGCAAAACAGGTGGTGGGAGCATATCTTAAATACTACTCCCTGTCTGCAAACTTAACAGTGATTACTTAATGCTTAAGTACAGGCTTGGAATTTTAACCTGGGGATTTCCAATGCACAAACACCTAAAGTGGAAGTAAACTCCCCTATTGTTTTCAGCCAAGGAAGCTGCCATCTTTGCCTCTGTTTAATCTTCAACTGCTATGGTGCTGCACATGTGATTTGTTATGGCACCAGCCATTGGATGGTTTGATAGTTTGGCTGAGAGCACAGCCAATGTGCAGTTAGCATTCCCGGCATGCCTTAAATCGATAGGTTTACTTCCATTATATACAACTTGTATTGCTTGTGCAATACACAAATTATCACTGATTTTTGTTAGACTGTTGTTGAAGGAGTATTCAGTCACTGAATTGGAAAAAAGTTCACTGCTTTTATCACATGTATCATGGCAATGCCCCAAAGCATCCTTACTGTGATTCCAGCTCATTAATGTCACTGGAGTTGCCACACATTCTGTAGATGAGCTGTAGCATGATAACCTTGTTGGCATAATCTAATTGGGGTATTTAACTACAGTCAGAGCAGTTCTATACTAAAATGCCTGTATAATAGTTAAATACCGTATATACTCGAGTATAAGCCGAGATTTTCAGCCTCTTTTTTGAGGCTGAAAGTGCCCCCCTCGGCTTATACTCGAGTCATCGCTGTCTGCCCGCTCGATCAGCGTGTCGAGCAGACAGACAGCGGCCATTCTATTCAAAAGCCGCGCCTCCGGCTCCGCCTTCGCCTGTGATAGGCGGAACACTGAATTTCCCAGCAGCCTGTGTTCCGCCTATCACGGACATCGTATCATCCTCGTACTACGGACGAGGATGATACGACGTCTGTGATAGGCGGAACACAGGCTGCTGGGAAATTCAGTGTTCCGCCTATCACAGGCGAAGGCGGCGGCGCAGCTTTTGAACTTTACAATGGCCGCCGACGAAGAGGGCACGGGACGGAGGCAAGGGAAGGCACGGCACGGGACGGGACGGGACGGCGGCGGCAAGGCACGGCACGACACGGGACGGATGCAAGGAGGCAAGTCACGGCACGGGACGGAGGCAAGGAGGCAAGGCACGGGACGGAGGCTCGGGACAAAGGTAGGCTGGACACACACACACACACACACACACACACACACACACACACACACACACACACGGATGGAGACACACACAGGGATGGATGGATGGATGGATGGAGACACACACACACACAGGGATGGATGGATGGATGGATGGAGACACACACACACAGGGATGGATGGATGGATGGATGGATGGAGACACACACACACAGGGATGGATGGATGGATGGACACACACACACACAGGGATGGATGGACGGACACACAGGGATGGACGGACACACAGGGATGGACGGACACACAGGGATGGACGGACACACAGGGATGGACGGACACACACACAGGGATGGACAGGCATGTCTCACCCTCGGCTTATACACGAGTCAATAAGTTTGCCAGTTTTTTTGGGGGTAAATTGGGGGCCTCGGCTTATATTCGGGTCGGCCTATACTCGAGTATATACGGTAAATCCAGATCCACGGGAAGGCAAAGAGTAAATAGGTCATATAGGTTATAGCCTATAGCAAAGAATTATCACTGGTAATAATAATTAGTGATCTCACTTCAGTAATCTGAGATCTGACAGTCCATCAGTTTATACTTGAAATAGTGATCTGTTCCTAGACAAAAGTTCCCAGGGTTCTTTGTTTCATACAGCATGCCATTGCTGAGAAAAAATATAAGTTCCCTTGATCCTGTAAAAAATCTGACTTTTTTGTGTAACATTCTCAGCAAGAACCTGCTGTCAAGTTTTATTATATGGCTTAATAGCTAGCTATGGACCTAGGGTATATAATATGCTGTATGTCATAAAAACATCATCAATGTATCTTCAGTCGTATATTGCATACGTGTGCACCCTGATCCTTTTCCACAGTACTTTAAACGCTATATTTGGAAACCCCAAATATATCTCAGTATGCACTTCAGGAATAGCTGCAGTCACTTCTGTCTAAAATAAAGCTTCACTATTAAGTCCTATGTAGCAGCAGTATTGTAACATTGTATGTAATCACATTCATTAGTATGCAGATCAAAGAGATGTTCTTGGATCTGCAAAGGGCGTAAGTTAAAGAAATCTTACAAATAAAAAAATGTTTCTTATATAATAACACATGTTCATATTTAACTTCTTATTAAAGCTCAACTCCAGGAATATAATAAAAATCATCTTTGCAGTGGGGCTCCTCTGCACTGCAAGGATTAAATGCTCATTATGTCTAGGGGAGCACAGAAAGGGTTTAAATGCTTACCAGACTCTTGACTCCAGCAGAGTCCCTCCGGCACTGTGACCAGTCCCCTGCAGCCTGTATGGACTTTGGCCTCTTCAACATTCAATACAGGGTTGATGTCCCTGTATTTTATGTGATGACGCTGAGGCTTTGCCCACAGACTGGAAGTTGGGGCAGAGAAGAAGGATACGGGAGCAGGGTCTAAGGTATTTGAATGATGCTGTAGCTGGGTGATAATGTTACATCATGCACCTGATCCCTTTTAGATATGTAAATAGCATAGAGCGTAACCAGTGGGATTATAGCGGTGCCAAAAAACAGAAACGAGTTAAAACTTAACAAGGTTTATTTAATACAATATTAAAAGTATAATAATTAGATTTATTTGTTTTACACATATGCAAAGGAGGGTCACAGTATGTGTTCACTTTAAGCATTTGGTAAAGCTGTACTATTGACTAATCCCAACATGTTTTGCCAAAATTGGCTTCTTCGGGGGGATTTATAGAAGATCACTAACAGTCACCCAACTATAATAAAAATACATACACAAAAAGATATCAGTAAACAACAAAGTAATAAATGAACACAATTAATATTTACCAAATCATTTATATACATGTTTGATTCAGGCAAAAAAGATATTTATTACAAAGTATCTGCTCTGTTTAACCCATCCAAGCTTACTTACTTAATCATAAAAGATGAACGGCATGACCAACCACAACGCCATGGGGAAGGACACCCAGTGACCGCAGGAGGCACAAAAAAGATCAGGCTAAAGAAAATAATATAGAGTAACACAGCTAAGTATCTGATGGACATACTGTTATGTCCAATTTGGTGGCTAAAATAAGCCTAGTCTCATTTAACTTACATGATGTGTGATTTAAACAGCGAAGATAGGGGCATCTATACATATATGGCCAATGTCAAGAAAAGCACATGAAGACAAAAATGTGGAAAATATGATTTTTTTAAATAAAATACATCAACGTTTAAAAATAATTTGGATCATAAAGCATGTGTGTATGAAAAGAAATGCCAATACAGACGCCAAAACGGCAACACAAATGTAAAAAGTCATATCCAAAATAGATCTCAATGGCATAATTGAAAGCACATTGTTACACAAAAAAGCAGGTAATTTGAACACAGTTAGGCTATACAACTCAAGCATTTGTCCTTTCCAATGTGTGTACGTGTGTGTGTGTGTGGGGGGGGGAACGGACCCACTGGAAGGGTGCATTTTGTAAAATTTAACTAGTTTATTTTAGGTGACCATAATGAGTTGTAATTAATTTCTGCTTCCCCTTCTCCTCTAAGCTATTGTTTTTTGGCTGATTTACTTTTTCATTTATATTTTTCAAAACATTTGAAAAACCTTCTCTAAATTAAATGCAAACATTTCTAAATAGACCCCTATGTATCATAATAAAGGGGACAAATGGCCTGGAGCAAAAAAAATTCTCTGGTCCATTTTACAAGTGGTTAAATGCCAATCCCTTCCTTGTATATTTTGTGCCCACTGTTCAGTTCGGCTACGTGGATGGAAAAGAAACATCCAGTGTTACTGGGTACGGAGAGCATGTGACTTTCCTTTCTAGTTCTGGGTGTCTGAGTGACCAATTATTAGACCCTAGTGCTTTCATATGGGGGTGGGGTGAGAGGCCTTAGACCTATGTAAGCTCCAGCTTTACATAGATCTCTCTGTTCTTGCTCTAGCAGGTTAATGGTGGGGTCAGGGAACATAGAGAAGGCATGACAAGTTCAAGTAGAACTATAGGTAAAACTTTTTTTTCCCAATTTTGGATAGAGCAAGGGAGGGTAATAACCACGGTGAGATTTTTTTTTTCATTTTGTCCCATTGGGGAGATTTCCCTTCACTTCTTATCCCATAGAAAAAAACAGGTAGTGAGTGGAAATTCCTTGGGGACCCTCAGGTCATCAGAACTAGTGTCCCCATTGGAATATTTCCCTTCTATTACTTTTCTGGGGGCAACCCAAAATTTGGGATTTTCTTTTACTTTCACTTTCATGGATAATGGTAAAAAGGACAAATAGAGAGGGTGAATCTTCTTCACGGTGGGGGACAGACAGCAATAAAAACTGACAATCCCTTTGCACTCTATCCAAAACTGTAATAAAAAGTTTTGCATTTAGTTATACTTTCACTTTCAGAAATTCATCCACAGAGTTGAATTGTTTCAAGATGCAAAATTTTAGATGCAATTGTGTGTCGGATACTTCATAAAGTGGGTTGAAATTTTTTTTTACAGTTGCTCAGTACTGTTAATGCAGCACTAGGAGAACAGTATATCAGAGCCCTCTGACATTACTCGATAGAGGTGGAACGTGTGCACGTTGGGTGAAAAAGTTATTTTCAGAGAGTGTTCTAATTTCTGCAGGAACTATGAGATGCCCTCATTTCTTTTTTTACAGTAAGCATAGTATTGTGTATCAATGCCTTGAGTAGTTTCCTTTGTTTGCATTGTCTTATGCCACGTACACATGACCGGACTTTTCGACAGACTTGGTCCGGCGGACAATCCGATGGACTTTGGGAAGAAAAAGTCCGCTGGAGCTCACACACGATTGAATTGTCCGACAGACTCTGGTCCGCCGGAAAGTCCGATCGTGTGTACACAGCATAAGTCTCTGTAATTTATTCACTTTATTGTGTTCTTTACTATAATCATCAGAACTAGAGGCGATTCAGTTCGCATTGTGCGCTATATAAGTATTTCATTCATTCATTCATTCAGAACAAAGTGGTTTAGCTTGTTTTCCATCATCAAGTCAAATTCAAGGAAATCATCAGTTTGGCATAAAATTACATATGTGTCTATGGTCACATTTTCTTTATCTTACTGATTTCAGATCACAGAGTCATTTGAAGAGCAGAGCACATCATTTATCAGCAGCTTGTCTTCTTCCTGCAGCAGTTTGAACAGCCCAAGCTGTGATGTTCACACCCCAAAACTTAGCTACACCAGGTCTATGATCCTCTCCAATTCACAGAGACCCAAGGTAAACGTGAAAATGATTACTATAATATAAGGCACATTAAATGTGCTTATTGTCAATTTATAAGTAATTACAAATATTCTTACATTTTAAAATATATTGTCACCTGTTCTTTAAAAATCACATGGACTTATTAACACCCCTTTCACACCAGGGCGTTTTGCAGGCGATATAGCATTAGAAATAGTGCCTGCAATCCGCCCTAAAGAAGCTGCACCATTGTGTGTAGTGTGAAAGCCCCGAGGACTTTCACACTGGAGCGGTGCGCTGGCAGGACGTCAGAAAAAAGTCCTGCCAGCAGCTTCTTTGGAGCGGTGAAGGAGCGGTGTGTTTACCACTCCTCCCCCGCTGCTCCCCATTGAAATCAATGGGGCAGCGCTGTAATGCCACCGGCAAAACGCCGCTATGGCGGCGTATTGCCAGCGATTTTAACCTTTTTGCAGCCGCTAGCGGGGGTAAAAGTGCCCCGCTAGCGGCCAAAATGCGTCACAATTCCGCTGAAAATCTGGCGGTAAAACACCCCTAAAAATAGCTGCGTTTTACTGCCGACGCAAAGGGTGGTGTGGTGTGAAAGGGGTCTAAAAGCTGCATTTGTTACTCCTATGTCAGATCATATAGAATGTTTAAAGTCTCTGACCATCACTTGCAGCATGACTGTAGTCTCCAACCATCTCTTGTTGCATGTGTGCATTCTGTGACAGCTTTTTGTAGCATTGCATTTACTAAACAATATGTGTGGCCCTTTAGTGATGTTAGTGTCCATCCTAGGCCCCTATATCAAGTAAGGCCGGCGATACAGGGCTCAAATATCAGCCGGGTAAGCATGAACCGGCTGAGATTCGAACCGTTAATAGGCAGGCTGAAGGTAACAAGTTGATCAATCGAGCAACTTGGGTACAACCAGCCTGCCAGATTCTCTTCCCATTACCGCAAGTGGGTTGCTATAGCTGCCAGCAATAACCACTGTCTTCACCCGGTGGGACTGCCCCCCCCCCACCGGGAGAATACAATAGCTAATTACCCTGTCTGTGTTGATGGGGGAATTGTGCAAATTTCTTTCCTGCAACCCATGGTTGCAAGAAAGAAGTTCACACTGTGTATGGCCTGCCTAAGTTAAACTCTGTGTTGCACTCATGGTGGACAGGGAGGGGTTGATTTTCTAAAACTTGGAGAGTTCAAAATCAGTTTTTTTTGTCAACACTTAATTGAACAAGCAGAAGTTAAAAGCCGATTGGCTACCATGTGCAGCTACACCAGATTTTGCACTCTGCAGTTGCAGTAAATCAACCCTGTTGTGTTCAGGTATGAACAGCTTAACCCAGAAGTCAGGAAAGTCCAAAGTGGCAATGCAATACTAAATCAAAGATGCACATAGGAATGGTATGCAGTGAAAATCTGTGACATCTGCTCTTAAATTGGTAATTTTGTTTTACTTAAAATGGCTTCATTTTAAAATAAGTGGTCCCTAGACTTCCTTGGTCTCATAGGATTAAAATATTACAATATCAGTTATCTTGATCTATTGATAGGAATCTATTGTTTGGCTCTCTTACCTGTCCAATCCAAGAAAAGGGCTATTTTTGCCTCATTATTAAAGAAGATCTTCATTGCATCTGAGCACCACAAACCAAAAACTCTATTTAATTCATTTTTAATATTCAATGCAAACTCCCCCATTTATCCGTGTCTCTATACTTTATTTTGTTGAGAAATCACCCACCCCTTAGCATTTTTAGCACTGGACATCTTGAGTAAGGGCAAACCATTCATCTAGTATTTACATCCTAGAATTCATCCTCCCTTAGATCAGGCATACAGGCAGGAGAGCGTGCTTAGCTGAGAAAACCCCTCCTCTTCCCCTCCCCTCCATCATTTGCCTAGGCAAGAAACCAAGAAGTAACTGAAGAAATGTAAAAGAAAGTTTAAAAGAAGGAAATAAGATATACGTTCTTATCTACAGTATTTACTAATGCTAGCAGCATTAAGATTACCGTATATACTCGAGTATAAGCCGAGATTTTCAGCCTCTTTTTTGAGGCTGAAAGTGCCCCCCTCGGCTTATACTCGAGTCATCGCTGTCTGCCCGCTCGATCAGCGTGTCGAGCAGACAGACAGCGGCCATTCTATAATTCAAAAGCCGCGCCTCCGGCTCCGCCTTCGCCTGTGATAGGCGGAACACTGAATTTCCCAGCAGCCTGTGTTCCGCCTATCACGGACATCGTATCATCCTCGTACTACGGACGAGGATGATACGATGTCCGTGATAGGCGGAACACAGGCTGCTGGGAAATTCAGTGTTCCGCCTATCACAGGCGAAGGCGGAGGCGCGGCTTTTGAATTTTACAATGGCCGCCGAGGCGCCGACGAAGAGGGCACGGGACGGAGGCAAGGCAAGGCACGGCACGGGACGGGACGGAGGCAAGGCAAGGCACGACACGGGACGGAGGCAAGGCACGGCACGGGACGGAGGCAAGGAGGCAAGGCACGGGACGGAGGCTCGGGACAAAGGCTCGGGACACAGGTAGGCTGGACACACACACACACACACACACACACACACACACACACACACACACACACACACACACACACACGGATGGATGGATGGAGACACACACACACACAGGGATGGATGGATACACACACACACAGGGATGGATGGATGGATGGAGACACACACACACAGGGATGGATGGATGGAGACACACACACACAGGGATGGATGGATGGATGGATGGAGACACACACACACAGGGATGGATGGATGGATGGACACACACACACACAGGGATGGATGGACGGACACACAGGGATGGACGGACACACAGGGATGGACGGACACACAGGGATGGACGGACACACACACAGGGATGGACAGGCATGTCTCACCCTCGGCTTATACACGAGTCAATAAGTTTGCCAGTTTTTTTGGGGGTAAATTGGGGGCCTCGGCTTATATTCGGGTCGGCCTATACTCGAGTATATACGGTAAAAATAAAAAAAATGTTAATTAGGAGAGTCAAGTTCCAATTTAAACTGGCACTAATCGTTTGTTAAAAAAAATGAATATTTTATTCAAGTATGTATTCATAACTCAAAAAAGTCCCTTCTATTGCTCTCAGCCTCCTCCAAATCTTCAATTTCCTTCTTTTTTTTTTTTTTGGCTGTGATCTGACTTCCTGTTAGATGATGTCTACGCTTGCTCTCCATGGTCCCACTGTATGTAGAAACATAGCCACCCTCTCTTGTTCACCGTCGAGATGGACTAAGAACTATGTGAGTTTTAGTGTGCATAGAGCAGTACACATGACCGCAACTAATGTTCACTGCTTGTTCCATACAAGCGCAAATGAGAGGAAAGAGAAGAGGTTCAGAAGCTCACAGAGAACATTAAAATGGAGGAAAAAACACTGTGAGAAACTATTTCATGAAAAATAAACTACAGGGCAATTACAGTGGTTTTAAACCATTACATATTCCAAGTGAAGTAACTGGCCTCAGGTGATACAGAGAGATTAAAGGGGTTGTCAGAAGTTTTTTTTTACCTTAAGCATTCTATGCATTAAGATAAAAAGCTATTTGTGTGCAGCAGCCCCCCTAATACTTACCTGAGCCCCATCTCTGTCCAGCGATGTCCACGAATGTCTTGACCGTCCGAGACTCTCCCTCCTGATTGGCTGAGACACAGCAGCGGCACCATTGCATCCCGCTGCTGTCAATCAAAGTCAGTCAGCCAATCAGGAGGAAGAGGGGGAGGGGCTGCAGCACTGTGTCTGAAGGAAAACAGGGAGCTGTGACTCGGCACAGGTGCCCCATAGCAAGCTGCTTCCTGTGGGGGCATTTGACAGGAGGGAGGGGCCAAGAGCACAGAAGTGGGACCCAGGAAGAAGAGGATCTGGGCTGCTCTGGGCAAATTCACTGCAACAGAGCAGGTAAGTTTAACACATTTATTATTTTTATTGAAAAAAAAGGAGACTTTACCATCACTTTAAATAAATCCTCCTACTTCTCTACAGCCGTTAAAAAACCCAAATGTATACAGCTTGTTTGAGCTTTCAGAAAGAAGGGGAAGGAGACCTGAAGTTACACTCTGCAGAGCTTGGTAAGAAGCTGAGAACTGATTGGAGGGAAGGGACACACTCCCTTCACACAGCACACAGGAACGGAGTGAGGCTGTCTATCCCAGGATGTCTGCTGGAGCTCCCTCCCCTGTCACCATTTTTTTCTTGGTGTCAAGAAAAGTTGTCAGAAGTGACTAACAGAAGAATGGGGCAGACAGAAATGTCACTTAGTGCTCTGGATTGAGACAAGTACACACTATACAGGGATTCATTTTGTTCTTATTTCTTGTCTGAGGCTTACAACCACTTTATGTAGTGGATGTGTATGAATTATATTTTGAGAATAAGAATTGTTTCTTTTCACTTTGATGTGGCCTTATTATACTGTATTATGCAAGCACTAATCATGATATTGTTAGTAAATACTCTAGTGTAACATTTTAATTGGCCCTAAAATATCTTCTGTCCTTTGTTACTAGTCTCACCGGAGTAACCGTCCGGTTGTACTTATATCCAAATAGCAGTGATTGGGCTGCATTGCTTAACCCCTCTTTAAAAGCAAACAGCAGAAAGATTGATGAAATACTAACCAATGACAAGTTTGAGAGATGGCTTATTTGTTTTACAGCCACACCACAGGAGGAATCTCTCACATCATTTACCTATAGTTGAAAGTTATGAAAATAATACGAATATAAATGCTGACCCGAATAAGCTGCCTCTGCTCACAGTCTTGGATATGCCTCATGTAAGTTATTTTTCTATGTTACATTTAAAACAATATATAGTGTTGTATAAATTCACAGGGGGTTCTCAATATATTCACACCTCAAAATATATAGTACAAGAAAAATAGACATGCTGGGACTAAAGGGCCGTACACGGGCTGAATATCAGGTGCCATCGGTCGGTTCAATAGAAACTGGCCGACTTTCGGCCCATGTGTACGGCAGAAGCCAGCCAAACAGAATGAGTATGACTGAAAGAAGAAAGAAGGAGCATGACCAAAAAAAGGTCTGCCAATGGCTGAGAGTGCTGGCCGGTGTGTTCTAGCGGGGGGCATCCCTTGTCAGAACACAATAGCTCAGCGGTGGAGATCGCTGTACTAATATTGCCTTAAATAGGCAGTAAATGTTTGTAATGATTGTAATGACTGATATGAAGCATTGTAGCTTTGAGCTCAGAGTATGAGAGATCGCTTCTGTGAAGGTAAAGGTGAATAGTAATAGCTAGGTCTCACTTAGCAACGTCTTAGCAACATCCTGTGAGTTTTCAGGTGAGGTACTTAAATGACATCCATCCAGCCAATGCAAGGCCATTGTTCAGCTTTAGTCAAAGCTGCATTGTTTATTTTGTATCTACAGACACCAGTTATCTGCGTAGGCAGCGTTTTGGTAAAGGTGAACTAACTCTTTAAAATATAAGCTTATTGGTTGATAGGCACAGCTGCCATATATTCTGCATGCTCTAGGTTTAGTAAATTCCCCTCAGTATTGTGAATGTGACTGTTGATAATTTCTCAAAATCTGGCCCTGTGCTCAGTTTTCTACAGTAAGGCCTTTTTCACATGGGCGGCTGGGGGCAGTAAAAGCAGGCAGTTGAGCCGCTGCTCCCCCCCCAACCACCCACCTAAAGGCTGCAATACACTTGGAGGGGGCTGTTCAAGTTGGTGGGGTACTGCCGCAACTGTGAGCCAAATGCTTGGCTCAAGGTTGAGGCAAATTAGCCCATTGTCGTTCAGCAAAAAACAGCTGTGAAAAAATGCTGTTTTCAATCCTGAAAATTTGGGTCCTAGATAACATTTCCTTTACACATTGAGATACACTGGACTTCTTTAGTTGAACAAGCCATATTATCCCATCGAGGGGTTCAGCTATATACATGCACCTTCTCATATACTGCTCAGGCAAGACTTGCATAGCTTGAAACTATATTGATGCTCTTAGATCGATGTTCATGGATTACTCCACCCTTTGTGGACATTAAAGCCAACATTTTGTGAGTCTGAGTGAGTCTGGGGGAATTTGTGCTGATTCAGCCAAAGAAGCTTGTGAGCATTTGTGGGACCAGGTACTGATGTTGAACTAGAAGACTTTTCTCACAATTGACGTTCCAATTCATTCAAAAGATATTCAGTAGGGTTCAGGTCAGGACACTCCACTTCAGTTCCTCCACACTAAGCTTATGAATCCTATCTTTATGAACCTGGTTTTGTGCATGGGCACAGTCATACTGGAGCAACATAGGGCCTTCTCCAAACTGTAGCCACAAGGTTGGAAGTACACAAATGTCTAAAATGTCTTTGTATGCTGTAGCATAATAGTACCATTCGCTGGAAACACCTGAACATAATCATTTAGATGGTTATTCACATATTTTTTGGCCATATAGTGGGAGAGACAGTCAGGTGTCCACATGTCTATTTGTCTATATAATGCATCTGATGATGTGATCTCATTGAGCTTTCCCATAGGGGTCATCATATTTCTTAGATTTTTTCAGATACTGCTCACCCAACAGCTCAACTCCACATGGTAGACTGGTGGACCTGAAATAAAACAGCCATCTAGTTAATGAAGAAGTTCGGCCACTGCACCTGTCTGTGTGATAGGCACAAAGACAATGCAGGAAGCTCAGTAATACTGAGCCTGTGATTTTCTCAGGTCGGCGTTACTGAACTGCATTGAGAAGGGAGTATCTAGTATGGACACTCCAACCTCAGTTCTGCCCCCCACTATCCATGTGACAAATTCATGGACACATTTCTGACATGTACATGAATTTGTTGGCTGTATTAACATTTGTTGTGCAAATGGGAGACCTTTCTTTTATGTAGTGCAGACCCTCTGGCTGGTCCCTCTATGCCACCCTGGTTCCACTTTTCCCCACAGTATAAGATCAGCCAGGCGTTCTGTAGCATCCACAATTCTGGCTCAAAAAAGTAGTCATGAGGTTGTTTTTTTCTAAATGTGTTGCAGTGTAAATTGGTCAGGGCATAGGGAGCTGTGGGATACGCCACAATGTCAAACTGTATTAAGAGGACGCTCTCTCCTAGCAGCTACTTCTTCTTGAAAAGTTCCTTAAGAACAACGCTTGGGAAATGGACAGCACTGGAGAACCAAAGCAATTTCCCAGGCCGAGTGAAGCTCAGTCTCAGTGCAATGGGGGGAGAAGGGGCTTTACGAAACAGCATTCACTCAGATCCTGCTGTCAGATCTGTACTCACAAGTCTTTTGGTGCCTGCGTACCTCTCTCAGAGTCAAAAAGCTGCTTAGTGGATTTGCCAGGCTGGATCTTAAGTGAAATCCCCTTCTTTGGCTTGAACTCTCTTTCTCTGCAGGTAGGGCACCTGCCACAGGGTAGTTGGGGCCTTGCTGGCTCCTGGTGAAGGTGTAGGGCAGCCTGGGAGGAAGCGAAAGCTTTCCAGGCTAGGTGCTTCTCTTACAGGATAAGGACCTTGACTGAAGCAGCCCCGGACTATTTATGGTCTTTCCAGTCACCTTCTGAGTACGCCCCTTCTGGAATTGGCTGGTACCTCATAAATATTCAAACTGCCCCTGAGCCTGCTCCATTCCTATGTTCTGGATCTTTCCAGAAAGCAGGGAGCATCAATCAAGTGTTCAGCTTGTAGGGCCCTGATCAGACCAGAGCAATCAGCAACAGGGCAATGGATTACAGAGGAGTGCAAAAAGAAGGAGGGTGGCTGCACATTAATTCCACTGACTGAATTTTGTATCCTGCTGGAAGTTTGTTTTTTCTTAATTTTTTTTATGCTGCAAAGATGAATGGCACCAGACATAGTGACGTTAAGTCGTTTTTAACTTGCTTGTTTTTTTTTAAGGAGGTGGAAAAGGCAGGACAGTTAAATAAGACCAAAATAGCAGAAGGAGGAAGAAAACTAAAGTAAGCATGTCTTTTCTTCTATACATAGAACACCTATCTCACCTCTCTTCTTACATACGTTCAAAATGCAGGTACTTCATGTTATGAGATCTATCCCTGAGGGTAAGGCGCAAGAGCTACTGAAATGTGTTTACTGTATGAATTGTCATTTCAAAAATGACAGTTGTTTATGATACACAGTGCTGTAAGGCTAAATGTCTGCTCCGCTCATTCTCTGTGACCAGTCCACTCCTTTTTGTATTTAACCACATAAGCCCTGGACCATTTTGCTGGCCAAAGACCAGACCACTTTTTTGAGATTCAGCACTGCGTTGGTTTAACTGACAATTGCGCGGTCCTTTTTTTTCCTCAGTTTAGGCTGATACGTATTCTTCTACATATTTTTGGTATATAATAAGCGATTATTGATTGGTTTGCGCAAAAGTTATAGCATTTTCAAAATAGGGGGTAGTTTTATGGCATTTTTATTAATTTTTTTTTACTAGTAATGGCGGCGATCAGCGATTTTTTATTGTGACTGTGACATTATGGCGGACACATCTGACATTTTTGACACATTTCTGGGACCATTGTCATTTATAGAGCAATCAGTGCTATACAAATGCACTGATTCCTGTGTAAATGACACCGGCAGTGAAAGGGTTAACCACTAGGTGGCAGTGTAGGGGTTAAGTGTGTCCTAGGGGCGTGTTGCTAACTGTGGGGGCGTGGCTGTGTTTTACACATCACTGATCTCTGCTCCAATCACAGGGAGCAGAGATCAGTGTCACTGTTGGTAGGCAGAACAGGGAGATGCTTGTTAACTTTAGCATCTCCCTGTTCTTCCTCCCCGTGAGATGATCACGGGTAACCCCACGGCGATCGAGTCTGTGGGACCCGTGATCGGACTCACGGAGGTCCCGACTGTCATGCACCACTGGCGCCGGGCACGCCATGGCACGGCGGAAAATTTAAAGGGACGTACCTGTATGCCCATTTGCCTGTCCGTGCCATTCTGCTGACGTACATCAGCGTGCGCCGGTCGGGAAGTAGTTAAACTACTTTAAGAGTCTGTTCCAATGCAGTATACCAATGGGATACTGCAGCTGTTGAAATAAATCAAGGGCTTGATTCTCAAAACAAAGACACCGCTATTCCACTGTTTCAATTTCTTAATGACAGAAACCACATCGGGATGTGCTGTTTCCCATTTTTGCATACTTAGTAAAAAGTGTCCTTCAACATCACTCTTCAATCCTTTCTAATCCTATAGTTGTTCAATCATTTTGAAAATTTGTTTTGCTTCAATTGTATGATTAATAGTGCTCTGTGTCCTTGCAGATGTCACATGGCCTGTGTGCTGTGCTTGTTCTCTGACTGTGTATGCTAGGTGTAGTCCGTTTGTATGCATTGTATGTACTCTGCCAAGTGTTCTCTGTTGCTTGTGTTGTGGCTGTTCTGTCTGCATGCTACTGCTAGCACTAAACCCTGCCCTGAGTGCACTCTGTCATTCAACTACCATTTAAGGACCAGAAGGATTTGCCCCCTTTAAGGCCATTTTTTGTGATGCGGAACTGCGGAGCTTTAACTGACAGTTGTGCTGTCGTGCGACGTTGTACCCAAACAAAATTTGTGTCCTTTTTTTTCCCACAAATAGAGCTTTCTTTTGGTGGTATTTGATCACCCCTGCGGCTTTTATTTTTTGCACTAGAAACAAAAAAAAGATCAACAATTAAAAACAAAAAAAAAAAAAAAACAATATTCTTTACTATTTGCTATTATAAAAAAAAAGTAAAAAAAAAAATGTCTTCATCAGTTTTGATTTTTACCATCGGAATTTCCGACACACACAAAGTATGAGAGCTGGATCTAAACTTTTCTGACAACAAAATCTGATCGTTTGAATTCCGATCGTGTGTAGACAATTCCGACGGACAAACTGCCATGCATGCTCAGAATAAATTATGAGACGAAAGCTATTGGCTACTGCCCTCCTTATAGTCCCGTCGTACATGGTTTACGTCACCTTGTTCCGTAAAAAAAAAATCAGACGACTTTGTCATCGGAATGTCCGATCGTGTGTACAGGGCATAACACTGGTACTTTAGGCACTACAATGTGGCTGCACTTCAGCGTTGTTACCTTAGATATGTTTTCTGCCCATGCAATTTCATACTATCACATTGCAGTAACCTTACATGCATTGGTGTGCATCAAAATGAATGGCACCACAATGCACCTTGTCAACTGACATGCTCTGCAATGTGCTTCCACAAATGCTGAATGCATAATTGTAGATTCGTTGTGTAATTTTTTTTTAATGGGCTTCCCTAACACAACAAATTTTACCATCCGGTAAAATATGCATACATTTAATGCACTGCAGCAGATCAGCCTGGTGTGAATTGGCACTAAGGAATTTTTTTCTACATCCAGTTTTGACATTGCCTAGGTTTGGTTCATTGCTGCTTTGTGTATTTGACTGTAGTACTTAAATTCACAGTAGTGACTGTCTGACTTCTGATATTTCAATTGCTGAAACCTTAGAACTGCTACATATTCCTGTGGTACCAAAAGTGTACCAAATTAAATATATAATTAAATCACTTATGCAATTTTTCTATTTTTTTTTTTTTTTTTTTTAGGAAAAATTGGACTGCATCTTTAGTAGTTTTGACTGGAAATAGTCTAGTGTTCTACAAGGACCCTAAGGTTCAGGCTCCTTCTGGCTGGGTAAGGCATTTTGGATTATATACTGGGTACCAATGAGGGAATAGAATATACATATATATTATTTCCATCAGTAGGGTAAAACAGTCCTCTACAAGGCACAATATGGCATGGTGTGTACAATTTATTAACCATCTAATTAAATGAAGGAAGATGGTAAACCAGGTCTTTACGACATATATTAGCATGTGCGGAGTGTAATATAATGTCTACTTTGATCTTCTGCTGTGCACTGATTTACAAAACCTGCTGAAAAGAATAAATATTATTTTAAAATATCAGATCTCTCCCACTGGCAACAGTTTAGGACCAGCTTCTATATGCCTACACTCTAGCTATCTTAAATCCTGAGGTCTTGAAGCTTAGAGCAGCATCCATAGCCCTGCTCTGGACATGAGGATGCCAGCCACTGTCCACCACTGGATCGTGGGGGAGCACCATTTGCCAGGGGAGTGGAGGTTGGGGGTAAGTATAAGAGTTTCTCCTCTCCCCTGACAAAACTGGCACAGCCTCACTGCAAGGGATTTTTTTTCTGCCTGGAGTTGGGCTTTAAGACCTGTTGGCGAACTTGACAACCGATCAGTTAGGTAATTATTACAACTTTGGCCCTGTATTAAACAACAGATTAAACACGTACAAATGTTTTTTCAAACTTTTCTTATCTTTTCTTCTTTCCTTACGCTTTCACCGCCCACTTATTTTTATTCAAAGCCCCCCAGTTACACCCAAAGCTTTTTCCATCCCCCTGGATCATTGCAGTGCCTCTCAGGGAGAAGTATTGCCCACTTTGGGAAGCACTGTTCTAAACCTTCCTTATTTAGATGTCACCTCAATTACTGTCTGTGTAAAATTACAAAACCGAGTAGAAATTTCTCTAAAAGGGACAGACAGTAATGGACAAAACTTATCCACGCATGCTTAGAATCAAGTACGAGCCAGAATAGCTCGGTCTTGTAAAACTAGCGTTCGTAATGGAGATATCACGTATGTCTTGGACGTCACTACGTTTGTAATTGTTGGCCAACATTTGTGTGACCATGTGTATGCAAGACAAATTGAAGCCAACATCCTTTGAACAAAAAACCACGGTTTTGTTTTCGGAAAAGTCCAGTCGTGTGTACAGGGCATAATACTATCTCACTCCATCCAAAACAAAACATAAGCTTTGACTGGAGTTCTGCTTTAACTGTTTACTGAAACACATTTTGTCTTTTAGAAACCATCCAACAGTAAGCCCGAGAGCAGCATGGACCTCAGGGGTGCTTCCATTGACTGGGCCCAGGATATGTCCAGCAAAAAGAATGTCATTCATGTAAGTCACCCTAAGTGACCCATCTATAGAGTAAAGGGGTAGATATTGCATGGCTTATATTTTTCATATAGCCCCATGGAGTTTGTAATTCATTTACCCTAGTCCAGCAACAGATGACTAGTTTAGCCATATGGACCTTATGTGAAGTGATTAGGTTAAAATTCCAGTCTCTTTTGGTTACAAATTTTACAGGTTATAGCTGAATCAAAATGATCCAGCTGTTTAGCATAAACGTTAAAAGCTTACACTATTTAGGAAGAATAAAAATGAATGTTTATGTAGGTAGATAGCCATATCATTAGTTATTTGGTCAGCTGACAGACAACTCCACCGAGGAAGCTTTAAACTACTATTTTCAAAGAATTAAAACCCAGGATTAACCAACTGTCCAGATTTCCCTTGCACAATAAAATTAAGACCTGACTGAGAGGGATTTGTGCATGACCCCCCAAAAGGCCTTGGCCGTTAACTCTTGGTAGACCCTTTTATTGTGAAAAATAAAATAATAATATTTGGCCCAATCCTTACAGCTTGGTGATCTCTTTCTTTCTCTTCATACAAGTTGACTCTCCCAGGAACCCCACTGTAGCTCCAACGGGCACTAATTGGCTGCCACACTGCCACACAATCATTAGATACAGTCAAAGCTGCTACCAAGCTTACATTCCAGGGCTATGTCACCCTAATTCAAGAAAATCTGTAGTCCCGGCCTTTTGATATCTAGTTGTTACTAATATGATACTTATTAGCATGGAAAGTTTTTACCAACACTGCTACAAGATGGGAGAATGGAGAGAAAAGTATAGATTTTATCTTCCCAGTTAAAAACATTTAGGATTATGATATTTATATAAAATTTGTAGAGGTTATTTTTTTTCTCACCTTTAATCAGTTGTATATCCAACACTAAAAGGAAAGATGGCAGTAGAATAATTAGGTAGAACTGCCTGACAGTTCTTAGTCTGTATATAGTAATGGAGTCTGTGAAGCTTACATCCTGATTTCCCAACTTAATAGTGTACTTTATTGTCTCTTGAGTGTTCCGGTGGTCACATACTACAGGAATTGCTTTATCATCCTCTGCACAAACTGGCTTTGACCCAACTTTATGCATACGTGATATGTGCCCTCTGCAGCTCCGCATGGTAACAGGCAACGAGTTCCTACTGCAGTCTGACAAGGAGTCTGTTGTACAGGAGTGGTATGATGCCCTGCAGAGAATCACTGACAGACTGGTAAGTTACAGCACTGATATCACATGATTTATTTTGGCTTCTTTACATACTTTTAGTTAATTGCATTACCTAATTTTTCTGCTTAGAATAGATAATCAGATCTGTGCGTTATAATGTTAACTCAGTATAGGCACAAGCATACTGAGAAGCTGATATGTAAAATCTGGGTAAAAGTTGATATAGGGCTGCTGCCCATAGCGACCAATCAGACGATAGCATAGTTTAACTTTTGACAGAATAAAGAGGAGAACTTTGTTGTTTCCAGTGCTTTACCAGGAAAAAAAACTCTGCAAGATCTGTTTACCAGTCTACATGCAATGTGAACCTTTACTTGCTTTGAGTAATAGAACCGTCAGGAATTGAAAAGCTTACCTTCATTAAAACTTTAACCTACATTTTTTACTTACCCACAATCTTGCGAACTATTCTAGAATATATTTTGTTATCCTCGTAGAGATGCATGCTTGTTATAATGTATTCAGGAAAGGAGATTTTTTGTGAAAACAAATACATAAATGAATGCTTGGCATTATTGGGCTTGTTAGCATGAATAGCACATGTACAGTGCATTGCAAACATATTCATACCCCCACAAAATGGCACATAATTGAGAAGTGGAAGGAAAATGCTGAATGGTTTTAAAAAAAATTTACATTTGTAAAAATTTTTTTTTGCATTTGTATTCAGCCCCCCTGAGTCAATACTTTGTAGAATCACCTTTCTCTGCAATTACAGCTGCAAGTCTTTTTGGGGATGTCTCTACCAGCTTTGCACATCTAGAGAGTGAACATTTTGCCCATTCTTCTTTGCAAAATAGCTTAAGCTCTGTCAAATTGGATGGAGAGCATCCATGAAAAGCAATTTTCAAGTCTTGCCACAGATTCTCAATTGGATTTGGGTCTGGACATTGACTGGGCTATTCTAACACATGAATATGCTTTGATCTATACCATTCCATTGTAGCTCTGGCTGTATGTTTAGGGTCATTGTCCTGCTGAAAGGTGAACCTCTGACCCAGTCTCAAGTCTTTTACAGACTCTAACAGGTTTTCTTCTAAGATTGCCCTGTATTTGGTTCCATCCCTCTTCCTATCAACTACGACCAGCCTCCCTGTCCCTGCTGAAGAAAAGCACCCCCACAACATGATGCTGCCACCACCACGGCAGGGATGGCTTGTGTAGGGTGATGTTCAGTGTTAGTTTTTCGCCACACAAAGCATTTTGCTTTTAGGCCAAAAAGTTCAATTTTGGTCTCATCTGACCAGAGCACCTTCTTCCACATGTTTGCTGTGTCCCCCACATGGCTTCTCATAAATTGCAAACAGGACGTCTTATGGCTTTTTTTCAACAATGGCTTTCTTCTTGCCCCTTTTCTATAAATGCCAGATTTGTGGTCTACATGACTAACCGTTGTCCTGTGGACAGATTCTCCTACCTGAGCTGTGGATCTCTGCAGCTCCTCCAGAGTTACCATGGGCCTCTTGGCTGCTTCTCTGATTAATGTTCTCCTTGCCCGGCCTGTCAGTTTAGATCTTGGTAGGTTTGCAGTTGTGCCATACTCTTTCCATTTTTGGATGATGGATTGAACAGTGCTCTGTGAGATGTTCAAAGCTTGGGATATTTTTTTATAACCTAACCATGCTTTAAACTTCTCCACACATATATCCCTGACCTGTCTCGTGTGTTCCTTGGCCTTCATGATGTGGTTTGTTCACTAAGGTTCTCTAACAAACCGCTGAGGGATTCACAGAACAGCTGTATTTATACAAAGATTAAATTACACACAGGTGGACTCTATTTACTAATTAGGTGACTTCTGAAGGCAATTGGTTCCACTAGATTTTAGTTAGGGGTATCAGAGTAAAGGGGGTTGAATACTAATGGACGCCACACGTTTCAGATATTTATTTGTAAAACATATTGAAAACCATTTTTCATTTTCCTTCCAGTTTACAATCATGTGCCACTTTGTGTTGCGCTATCATATAAAATCTCCAAAAAATACATTTATATTTTTTGGTTGTAACATGACAAAATGTGGAAAATTTCAAGGTTTATGAATACTTTTTTCAAGGCACTGTAATCAGTTTCTAGAATTCCTTGTATAAATTTTTTTATTAATTATTAAATTCTAAAGTATTATTTTATTATAATGAATAACCACTGTAATGCTTCCTTCACCCTCTTTTTGGATTAATCAGAGCAAGTTTTTGTATTTCACAAACTGTGCACAAGTGAAGTCATGCAACATACTAAAGTAATGATTTTAGGTTATTTTCAAAATCTGAAATCCTGCTGAGAAGAAGGCTAGAAATGTTGATCTAACCAATTCAACTGTTCTTCATGTAGGAACGGGAAAATCCGTTGGATGAAATTATTTTGAGAAGAGCGGGCAGTATGGAGGTCCTAGATGGAAGTGGCGGAGAGGAGGAGAGCCCCTTAAAGAATAAAGATAGTCGGAAATTCACATGTACGTTGTAGATGGGGGTGATTTTTGTACATCTGTATGCAATTACTAATGTAGCATTGCAATTACTGCAATAGTCCACAGGTTGATATATTTATATACCACCCATGTACAGTTTAATTAGACAGTATGTAGTATACACTACAGTCTACATTCTACTGTAAGATAAAGTTATTTCAAAACAAGTAAAACGGTAAAAGTAAAAAAAAATGTTACCCATGGGGCGGCACAGTGGTGTAGTGGGTTAGAACTCTCACCTAGCAGTAAGAAGGGTCACTGGCTCGAATCCTAACCATGACACTACCTGCCTGGAGTTTGCATGTTCTCCCTGTGCCTGCGTGGGCTTCCTCCGGGTACTCCGGTTTCCTCCCACAATCTAAAGACATGCAGGTAGGTTAATTGGCTTCTGTCCAAAATTAGCCCTAGTATATGAATGAGGACCTTGGATTGTGGGCTCCTTGAGAGTAGGGACCAATGTGAGTGTGCAATGTACAGGGATAGGGACAATTGTAGACACTCACTCAGGTTGAACTGGATGGACTGGTGTCTTTATTCAACCTTAGCAACTATGAAACTATGAAACCCACATTAGTTGTTAGTTATTAGATTGGGTGCTCATTTACTGACTTGCTTTAAAAAGCTGGTATCTAATTGGTTGTTGCGGATGATTATTTTTGTTTTAGTTCTTGTAAATCGGCAACAGTATTAATGGTAATAGAGTTTGGTATACAGCTATTAAACTTTATCACCTATCTATTGGGTTATACATAAGGAGGGGCTGGGGCATGTTTAGAAACCTGGCACATTTTGAAAAATCATATCCCCATATATTTTCATATTGAGACGACTTGCATTGACTTCTATAGAGAAGTCGTTTTGCAAGTCACCCCAGCGGTCGTGTCCAGGTCGCCTGAGGCAGTCGCGCTGCAAGTCGTGCTGCCTCAGTGTGAACTGACACTTAAGGATTTTTATAAAGCAAATCTTTCAATAGTCATTTAAATCCAGAGATCTTCCAGGAAAAGAAAAAGACAGCTCTGAATTTCTACAATAGGTCTTTGTTTGCACTTATCAAACAGATACAACCAAACACTTTTATTGGCAAAATGTAAACGGTTAGTTCACCTTTACCAAAAAAACGCCTGGTATCTGCAGATAAAAACAAGCTGTGCAGCTTTGAATAATGTTGAATAATGCCCTTGCCATAGCTGTAGGCCATTTACATACCTTGTGAAGCCTGATATAAAAACTCCCAGGATGTTGCTAAGTGAGGCCCAGGTATTAGCCCTTGTACACACGTGTGTGGGCTTCATCTGACTTTTTCCGTTGGAATGTCCGACCAACAAAGTTTAAGAGCTGGATATAAAAATTTTCCGACAACATGATCTGATCATGATTTGTAGAGAATTCCGATTCCGAGAATTCCGATCGGACCAAGTGCCACGCATGCTCAGATCAAATTCCTAGACCAAAGCTATTGGCTACTAGCCTGAACATAGTCCCATCGTAATAAACGAACGTCACCACGTTCCGAACGATCGGATTTTCTGATAACTTTGTCCGACCGTTTGTATGCAATATCAGTTTTGGACAAAATCCGTCTCATTTTGTTGTTGGAATGTCCGACCGTGTGTACAAGGGCTTACTGTTCACCTTTACCATCACAGGAGTGAGACTCTGAGCTCAGAGCTACTGAATCAGGCAAGAGAAAACAAATGTGAGAAGGTTTTAATCAGAGAAAGATCCCCTGTAATAGTGAAGGTGAGCAGTAATTGCTAGGCCTCACTTAGCAACGTTGTAGGAATCAGGCTTCATGATTTACGTAAATGGTCTACACATATAGTAAGGGCATCATCCAATTTAAGACAAAGCTGCACAGCTTGTTTTCATCTACAGATGCCCCCTATCTGCATAGGCAGTTTTTTAGTAAAGATGAACTAACCGTTACTTTAACATAGCGACAAAGACTGCGATCAGTCCTTTTGACTCCTGGCTTCCCTGCCCACCCATTATGATCTGTAGCTCCTCCCACCCCCTGCCCTGCTGATAGGGTGACATCTGTGGCCAGGCAGACGGAGGGGCCAGGAGAGGACATGGGCATGACCACTTAGCAGGAGGTGAGCAGTGACAGCGGTCTGTGATATCCCTGTGCGGACCGCAGTCGCCACTCACCTCCTGCTGTGTGGCCTGGTCATCAACAGGCCGTGGACCGGTGGACCCCTGCTTTAACAGACCAAAAAGTAGCAAATAAATTAAGCGCTTTGTTAGAGTTTAAAATATTTCTAGGGCTTTAAATGAAGATACAGTGTAAAAAAACATTGTTTTTGTAAATCAAATACCAAACCAAATCTATACCAATCTACATATTGGTATTAAACTGGACAGCTTAGAATAATTTGTATTTATGTTTCTTTATAATGCTTGGAAGTTAGATTACAGTTAAAATAGATTTCAGGATTTAACTGAAATTAAATATTGATATTGTGTATATTTTAAAAAGCCTTGTTTTAGCTTACAATTATTAACATTTTTACTAGTTTACATGGATATTTGGGGTATAAAGGGACCCTAAAAACAAACATACACTAGAGCTGCACGATTCTGGTTAAAATTAATAGAATAAAGATTACGTTTCCCGCAGCGTAGCATCATCTTTCACAATATACAAAAAAATTGGGCTAACTTTACTGTTTAGGTTTTTAAAATTCATTAAAGTGTATTTCTTTCCAAAAAAAATAGCATTTAAAAGACCGCTGCGCACATACAGCGTGAGAAATAAAATATTGCAACAACCGCCATTTTATTCTCTAGGGTTTCTGTTAAAAAAAATATATAATGTTTGGGGGTTCCAAGTAATTTTCTAGCAAAAAATACTGATTTTAACTCGTAAGCAACAAGTGTCAGAAAAAGGTTTAGTCTTAGCCCCCTAAAAAAAAAACTACAAATACTGCAGCTGCTGACTTTTAATAATACTTTAATAATACTTTAATAAGACACTTATCTGTCCCGGGGTCCAGCGGTGCGGTGGAACGAAGCCCCCCCTCGTTCCCCGCTCCACTCGCAAGCCTGGCATTCTTACTGTGGGCACCCGGCTTTGGCCTCACAGCCGGGCACCCACTGCGCATGCGCGAGCGGTGCCGCGAGCCGTGATACGCCGCACAATCATCTGGGACACGTGACAGGTCCCAGGTGACTGTGTGGCGCCGATGGGAAGTGATGTCACCAGCCCGGGTAATGAAGGAGGCAGACTATAAGGGATCCCCTAGCAACAGACATTTAGAGGTAAGTAAAAAAATTTTTTTTTTTCTAATTTTTTTTTTTTTTTAATGAATTTTCAGCAATTTTTTTTTTTGGGTGGCAACAACACTTTAAGTGGTTAAACTGACCTTTACAGACCAAAGTTCATCCCCTTGATCTAAAAGAACTATGGGGGTTATTTACTAAAGGAAAATCCACTTTGCTCTGCAAGTTCACTTGAAAGTAAAGTCGCTGTAGATCCGAGAGGGACATGCAAGGAAAATAAAAAACAGCATTTTAGCTTGCACATGATTGGATGATAAAATCAGTAGAGCTTCCCCTCATTTCAGATCTACCCCTTAGATTTAGAGCGACTGCACTTCCAAGTGCACTGGCAGTGCAAAGTGGATTTGCCTTTTGTAAATAACCCCCAATGTTTCTCTTTATCTCTGATGTTGTGATAAACTTGGCAGGCTGGCTTTTTTTATTTTTTTGTCAGCTGTCAGAAGTGAGCAGAGAACACTCTGCACTTGTTACATAGAATTGGAAAATGCTGTGTTAAGATCGAGAGGAGAGTTGAATTGCGGATTTCGATTCTTTATTGATTAATCGTGCCTCTCTAACATACATTGTAATGAGAATTTTCTCCAAACAATCTTACATACTTACCGTAGATTGGAAACGCATATGAATATTAACTTGTGCATCACATTTTACTAATTGTTAAAAATTAAAAAGATTTTTTCTAATTTTGAGAACGAATAATACGTATATAACATACACACACACTACTTTGTGTTACATAATATACAATACTTGTACAATACTTTTGTTTAGTGTTTTTTAATTACAATTTTCCACACAAACCTAAACATTTCAAATAATGCTTAAGTTATGTGCAGGCAACCTCATAGCTCAGGTAGGCTTCAGGAAGCAGGCTTATAACTTCATATATAATTATTCAAAGGTTTTGCAAATTAATCTCATTTTACTGGCCAGAACAGCAGTTTTACATTTTGATGTACCATAATAATTGCTTCAACAGAGGTTTTATTGTGTTATTTGTTTATTTAAAAAAAATTTTATGCTCTTTTCTTTTTGGTACATAGTATCCTGGGTGAGCAACAATGTTGGTAGTGTCGATAAAAAGAAAGTGAAGCATAGGCTGAAGAAGATGTTGATGAAGAGGCCCCCACTTCAGACCTTACATGAGAAAGGGCTAATTAAAGGTCAGGTACTATGATATGTGCAACATGTATATAATTGCTAAACAGATCTTTGATAGGTTGAAGGACTTCAACAAATGTTAGCGTTGCCACAAACATCCGATAATGGTAAGGGATGTGCCAATCTTAAGCATCACATGCAGTGAATTGGCCATGAAGGTGTTTACATCACTCCCCTGTGTCAGCCAGCAACGGCTGCATGGGAGAGGAGAGAGTACTCCAACAACAGCTTGGGGCAGTGACATCACTCATAGGCTTCAATGGCCCATCTGTTAGTGGCACACTTTCTTCTTCCCTGCAGCGGCTAACATAGGAGAGCCAAATCACATGACCGGGCCAGAGCAGCCTAAAACTAGGTAAGTATATACATCTTTCTTACACAGGTTAGTTAGCATAGGTGTTAGGAGGGGGAATTGACAGTTTTAAGGTTATTTAAGTGTAAGTTGGAATTCCACTTTAAACATTTAGCCTAATCTGTACATATCACGCAATATCATTGAATATGAATGCGCAAGCTCGTTTACGTTAATGTTGTTAACATGACATAGTAAAAATCATGTATGTCACAAGATAGGATTACCAAGAACTATTAACCAATTACACCATTAGAAGACACTAGAGTCATGTTGAAACTATCATACGCCTATTATAACACAGAAAGCATTATAATTTATGATGTACAGTTACCCTTCTTCAAAAGTGAAGCATAAACTCTTTTTTTAAAATACATTTGTTGAAGTGTAACCCTCTAGCGCAGGGGTGTCCAACCTTCTGACCTTCCTGGGCCACATTGGGCCACACATAAAATACACTGGCAATAAGGACTAACAACTAGGGTAGCTGGTGAGGAGAAAGAGTTGGGAAGATCACAATTAGACGATCACTGACATAGATAATGGTGTTGATTTACTAAAGGAAATGCAGTTGCTTTAGATCTGAGGGGAAGATCTGAAATGAGGGGAAGCTCTGCTGATTTCTCTCATCCAATCATCTGCAAGCAAAAATACTGTTTTTTATTTTCCTTCTATGTCCCCTGCAGATCTACAGCGACTGCACTTTCAAGTGCATTTCCAAGTGCACTTGCACTGCCTTGTAGTGAACAGTTTCTTAAACAAACTCCGATGTACCTATCCGAGTAATAAAACTAAAAAAAAAAAAGATTATTTATTATAAATGTAATAGAGGGCAATATAAAACTTGTGCAATATTTGACACGGGAATAAAAAAAAACATATCAATAGCTGATTCAATGGATATAGTAGCAATTCTCAGTGAATTCTCAAGGTGCTCACCAGAATTTGGTTCTAATTTTGCCCTTTGTGTGCTTCATCCTTAACAATAGTTGCTCACAAATATAGGTGCTGCCAAAAACTGAGTGCTTACAAAAAAAACTATAGGTGCTTACAAAAAATTCCCCAAAAATCATAATTTTTCAGTATGTTGTGTTAGTCCTCATTAACCTCCTTAGCGGTAATCCCGAGTCTGGCTCGGGTTGGGAATTTCATTACAATAGCGGTAACCCCGAGCCAGACTCGGGCTTGCACCGCTCGATGCAGGGGAGGACACAGGTAACGTCACTTACCTTGTCCCCTGGATCCAGCGATGTCCGCCGCGCTGTGTGATCGAGCTGTCCTGCGCTCGATTCACAGTGCCGAATGCCGCCGAGCTCCGTTCCCTGCGACGTTACGGCGCACGGGAGCGGAGAACGGCGGCAAATTCAAAAATGTAAAAAGACACAAAAGACACACAGCACTGTAATCTTACAGATTACAGTGCTGTAGTAAAAAATACACACCCCCTTTGTCCCTAGTGGTCTGTGCAATGCCCTGCATGCACTTTTATATTATAAATACTGTTTTTTACTGCTTGTAATTTGGAGATTGTCCATAGCAACCAAAACATGTCCCTTTTTCATTTTTTTTTGGATTTGATTACATTATTGAATAATTTTTATTATTCTTTATTATATTATAAACTTTATCATACCCGGGATGTCCGCTAGACTCTGGTTTGAAGAGATTTCAGAGCGTTATTCCTAAGAATTACAGGACTACAAAATAAAAGCCAGATTTCCATGCAAAATAATTGTACCCCTTTCAGCACCTTATTCCAGACTGAATCATACCGCCAGGGAGGTTAAAAGCCATCTTGGGTTGCATGTGGCCGGTGGGCCGCAGGTTGGACACTTCTGCTCTAGAGTAAAGGCCTCTACAATTTAGGCAGCATAGAATATCCACTAAGTGTGTACAAAATAGCATTTAAAACAATTTTAAAATCAATTTCTCCAAAGCCAGGGATACTTTTAATGTGGAATTGCAGATTAACACTAACTATGCTTAAAAATGTTTTAGTAGTTAGTCACATTCAGCTGGACCTTTTCTACAACGTTGTAGACTATTCTCCAAGCCCATTCTTTGTTTCCACTAAGTGTCCGGAAGATACCTCAGCAGTTATATCCACACAGTTAGCTCCCTACTCAAATTGCCATGGAATGTGTAGAAATTGATCGTTCAAGAGCTTGATTGGAGGTGTGAAAGTTGTGAGACCACGCTGTTTTTTTACAAATTTCTTTGGTGTCAAGAAGTCTGGATAGGCGTTAATTATATTTCTAGATTTACATGGTTAAAGGTTTAAATTGTTTTAACCAAGGTAGAGATGTTACAGCGGCATTATATGTGTTCAGGAATGATTGTTCCTATTTGACATTGATGACCTATTAATGTTTGCTTGAAGACATTTGTTCTCTCTGTCCAAAATGTGCACCTCACTATCCACAAAAGAATGTCCCTTTTCCTTAAAGTGATAGTAAACTGCGCCAAGTGAAAAAAAAGCGCATACTAGCACATTATGAAATACTTCCCTTAGAACAAAGCCCTCCAGCGGCACGCTGTCACCACTGACAACACTTCCATCTTCCGCCGGTCTTCCTTCTGGGCTAGCAAGCTCTGGCTGTGTGAGTGGCCGGAAACTGCAATGACGTCACTCCCACTCATGCGTGCAGGAGCCTTTGGTTCCGGTGCGATATGCCAGACCTTTAGAGCACATGCGCCGGTGACACCACCGGCTGCAATCAGTGTGAATATCTCCTAAACACAGCAAGTTTAGGAGATATTCATTGTACCTACAGGTAAGCCTTATTATAGGCTTAACTGTAGGTACAATTTATAAAAATGAATTTTACTACCACTAACTAAGGTGTAGTAAAACCTCTGAGTCTTGATCTGTATAATTCGCACTCCTATGTTGAGCCAATAATGTGTTGAGAAGTTTTGTCTCTGCAATGTACAGCTTTGCAGTCTTCATTACTCAGTATGCTGAATTGCACATACCAAGTTACTTAATTTGTGTTTTGGGCCTTTAGGATGTACAAGCTTCTGTAACTGTGTATTATTGGCTTTATAGGATACAAGGATGCAATGTCTGCTTCTCAGTTTTTCCCACACTAAAACTTCACACAGGATTAATATATTAATCAATGTACCCCCCCCCCCCATTCTGTTTCATGGTCATTTTGCTTGACCTTTTGGATGTTTTAATGAAATCCTTGTCTGGGTAGCCAAAAACGCCTTAGATGTTTATGTTCTTTGTTTTCAAATGCTATCTTTGTTGTTGCCATCTGAGTTTGATGTTGCAGAGTCCTAATAACCCCTGGTTTGTGTTCCAGTGGTTGGTGGGGTAAAAATGTCCAAACGCTCTAAGCCCTACCCCACATTCATTGACTTGGAGAACTGCAGTACTGTAACCATTGCACTGTGGTCCTTAGAGGCAATAATAAGGCTTTTTATTTTTATCAGTCATGGTAAAGCAATGATCTGTATCTAGTGAATGTGCTTAGTAAGACCAGAAATTGAAATAGAAATGAATTAGAGAAAAAGACAGAATAATAATAAGAGAGGATCAGAGAGGATTTTCATCTGCTCTTCTTAAATAATTCAACCTGTGTCCATGTATCTTTGGTTTATTTCTTTATTTTTTCTTTATTATTTCTTAATTTAATAATCTAATATACGTTTTAAATGTGTTTTTTTTTTTGTCCTGTAGATCAAGTTTTTGGCTGTCGCCTAGATGCTCTTTGCCTTCGAGAACATAGCACTGTCCCAAAGTTTGTACGGCTGTGTATAGAAGCTGTAAATGAAAGAGGTACAATTTTGATTTAAGTACACAGTCTGTATGTGTAGTTTCAATTCCCATCACCACTAGGTTCTACATGATCCCATTACTTTAAAGAATATATTCACCTTTTGTGAAAAAATAATAAATGCACATACTGTATTTTTGCAGGAAAAAAAATGTACATTTATTATTTTTTTTCCTAAGGAGCCTGGAAAGCATTGTACCCGTGATCAGGAGTGCAATGCCAGACTCCTGCACACAAGTCCTGCAGCTTTCAGCCCATACCTGCATATGGGCTGACCGTTTATAAGCTCATCAGCGACCTGCAGTCCATTCAGAACTACAAGCCATCAAACACAAAAGAAGCTGCGAATGAACACAGCTGTGTGGGTGGAACCCCGCAGGTCTACATTATTTTTAAATAGTGACAGTGGGCACTGGGAGAAGTTCCCCTCTCACAGTCACTGAAGTGGAGGTCAGAGGCTGCAGTTGTTCCACCCTAAATTCTAAAAACATATCCTTTAAGCTTTACAGCCATTAATGATTATGTAAGTATACAGTACACTGGTTAAAAGGGTTGAAAAAAAACTTCTTGTCATCGGATGATGAACGTATCACTATCCATGTGTTTTGAGCGGATGGCAGGCGGGTGTCTGTGGACACATCTCCGCTGACATCTGCCTGCCCATACAAGTCAATGAAAAAAAGACAGGCGGATCTGAGCGGGCCTATTGTGTGAAAGAGGCCTAAGGAGCCATACATTCTAAGGATGTAAATATAAACAAACAAACAAAATAACATTGTGCTTTATGTTTGACTCTGATTGGATGTCAGGAGAATACCAGCCAAAGCAACAACTGAACTCATTATCATTTAGATATGCAAACCTATAATTATTTATAAAACTTAAAGATCAGTACATTTCTCAGTTAAACTGTGCTTCACTTACTTCTGTCATCTGCATCAGCTCAAGCCTATAAAAAGAACATACCTAATGGGTATAATAAATTTTGCCATGAAATGGGAAAGATGTAAACATAGGCAGGCAACCATTTGCTGCTACTGCATAGCCATAAGCTATTTTATAGTGGACATTAGAGTTTAATTGATCGGAGGGAAGGAACATTATTAAAATAAAACACAGGCTTTGTTTAATGCATTTGAAAGTAAACTAAATTTGTTTAGCCATTAAGAGTCAACATCCATCAAGTTCAAAGTCATCTATCTATAATGCATCTACCAATATTACATATTTTTTTACTTGCCAATCAAATGTAATACTTCCAGGACATGTGGCCATAGCAATAAATGTATGCTAAATGAAAAGGGACAGGAGTCTGCTGTATTGAGGGCCCTCAATATAAAACCCTAATGATGGAATTAGATTTTTATATTACATTGGATGTAAACCCTCACATATACCCAGTGAAGTGAACAGCCTCAGATGATACACAGAGATGAAGCAAATCTCCCTACATAAGTTTTAAATGTATATCTGTTGTCTTCAGTTTCATATACTATTTAGAAAGTGCACATTGTGTTAGGAGATTTTCTCTTCCTGTTCAACACTGCAGTGAATCCTGGGCATTCAGCCAAGACAGCTGATTGGTGGAAATGCACACACCCCCTCTCCTCATAGGTAGAGACTTTCAGAGCTGATCGTTAAATGGTTCATGGCTCTGCTAATCTATTTATAGCATCCTCCCCAACACAAAACTCAGGCTGATTTTATCATATGTGACAACTTGTCAGGAGTTATCAGGCTGATAACAGAAGAACGGAGCAGGAGAAAGCTACGGGACTTACTGCTTTGAAGAAAGATAACAAAACACTGCAGATATACAGTATGTGCCCAGCTCAAATTTCATGAATCGGGTTTACATCCACTTTAAAATAACAAATACGTAGCTCATAATGTGTGAGCACTAATTTGTAAGACCCAATTAAAGCGGAATGTTCACCCTTCCTCGCCCCCGCCTTTTTTCTTTAACCACTGCTTACCTGGTTCCGGGTCCTGCACATTTAAGGTACTCACCCACCCAGCAGATCCAGCGCTGTCCCACTGAAATTTCTGCCCCCCCCCCCACACACACACACACTCAGTTTCTCAAAAAAAAAGTACACATTAAAGCAAAAGAAAAAAAAAGGCAATATTTACAAAGCAAAAGGGTTTAGGGGTGGAGGGGAGGCTTTAACTGTAGAGCTCATGATCACATTTTACTGAACTATTGCTGGTCATAAAAGAGCAGATAGTTGTTATGATGATGAGGAAATTCTGGATATTTACCTGTTCTTTAATGATTAGTGCAACAAAATATTGAGTCCAATTTTCAGGACATTCCAGACAACCTTTAACCACTTCCCAAGCGGCACATGTATATATAAGTCGGCAGGTTGGCAGCCCTGTGCAAAACAACGTACATATACGTTGGTTCCTTTAAGAGCCTTAGCTGCATGCCTGCTGCACGGCGGGGGACCCGATGCGCATGGCCGTTGGTAGCCGTGACCTCTGGCCACTCGCAATTGTGGGCACGAGAAATGGGGATCTGTGTGTGTAAACACACAAATCCCGGTTCTGTCAGGACAGAATATGTCTCCTCCTCTAGTCACTCCCACCCGCCCCCAGTTAAAACACACACTGAGGGAACACATTTAACCCCTTGATCGCCCCTAGTGTTAACCCCTTCCCTACCAGTGACATTAATACAGTAATCAGTGGCTATTTTTAGCTCTGATCGATGGTCCCAAAAAAGTGTCAAAAGTGTCCGATCTGTTCATCGCAATGTCCCAGTCCTGATAAAAATTGCTGATCGCTGCCATTACTAGTAAGAAAAAAAAAATGCCATAAATCTATCCTCTATTTTGTATATGCTTTAACTTTTGCGCAAACCAATCAATATACGCATATATATATATATATATATATATATATATATATATATATATATATATATATATATATATATAAATAGATAGATAGATAGATAGATAGATATATGTATTTTTTGCTATAATAAATGTAAAAAATAAAACGAATTTCTTCTTCAGTTTATATATTCTTTAACATATTTTGGGTGAAAAATATATAAACTGATGAAGAAATCAGTTTTATGTTTGAAATTTGGGAGATATTTATTATAGCAAGAAAAAAAAAAATATATATATATATATATAAATATATATATATATATATATATATATATATATATATATATATATATATATATATATATATTTGCTATTATAAATATCCCCCAAATAATAAAAAAAATTTCTTCTTTTTATTGTCGCTCTTTTTTTGTTTATAGTGCGAAAAATAAAAACCACAGAGGTGATCAAATACCCCCAAAAGAAAGCTCTATTTGTGGGGGAAATTTTGTTTGGGTACCACGTCGCACAACCGCGCAATTGTCAATTAAAGCAACGCAGTGCCGTATCGTAATGTAATGTTTTACAAAATTACATATTAAAAGAAAGTGCAACATGTAAGAAAAAATATATGATACGGTATTAAGAGGATTTCGAAAAACATCAGGTGATACTCAACATTGCTCAAACAAAATATGAATTTTGGGGTTTGTGTAATTAATATTTGTGTCAACAGGTAAAATGCTTCCAAGGCCAAAGTGTGGCACATCCTAATGAGCAAACAAGCAGGACAAAACGCTGGATAGCAGCACACTGGAAAAAGACTTGAAATCCCATCTTTAATTGAAACAACGTGGGTCACATCAAAACAAGATCAAAAAATCCACAGCAAAAGGAATAACAGGATACAGGAAAATGTTGATGCGTTTCGCACCGTAATCAGTGCTTACTCATAGCGCTCATGAGCTATGAGTAAGCACTAATTACGGTGCAAAACGCATCAGTTTTTCCGGTACCCTGTTATTCCTTTTGCTCTGGATTTTTTTACTTTGTTTTGATGTGACCCACGTTGTTTCAATTAAAGATGGGATTTCAAGTATTTTTCCAGTGTGCGGCTATCCAGAGTTTTGTCCTGCTTGTTTGCTCATGGTGTGTGTAATGGTCAGCACCTGGGGCTTATCAATATGAGACAGAGCTTCAGTCCTCGGGGGATTACTTTGGAGCGGTGGTTCATCCTTTCTATCTGTGGCACATCGTACCTGGTACATATTCATTGCGATAATATTGTTTACCCAGATGATGTGATCAGCCAGTATTGACTACCGATTATAAATCTTTTCCTGTTCTTTATGTATCCTAGGGCTGGACGTGGATGGGATTTACAGAGTGAGTGGAAACTTGTCCATCATACAGAAACTGAGGTTTATAGTAGACAGAGGTGAGAAGCTCCATCGGCAACACCGTTGTGGTGAAAATGACCGATAAATTGATACTGCCATAGTGAAAAAAAATAGGATATTAAAAAGTATTACTTTTAATTTTGTATCCAGCCTACAATGCAGCTCAAATACCCTTATTTGGAACTTGTAAATGATCAGTAGGCTGACCTGTTTTTTTTCAGAGAGGGCAGTAACCACAGATGGACGATACCTTTTTCCGGAGCAGCTCTCCCAAGGTAGCCCTTTGTGTTCTGGCTACAATGCTGTGTATGTCATAGCAGATGTGCCCTTTAACAACTGTGCTTCCAGAGCTGCTATTATCGTCCATGTCTGCCAGCAATATGTCTGAAACTGACGTGTCTGAATTGTCTGAACTCTGCAGTCTACATGTTGATGTGTATGCTTACAATGATGCACTTTGCACTCTGTCATTGGCTCTGACTAACCAGTTTTGTTCAGTTTGTATTGGTCTCTGTGTCAGGTAATTAAGACAGGAAAAATGAATCCCATATTCTGTACTGTACGAATATCTAGGGTGATTTATTTCGTTTAGAGCAGTGGTGGCCAACTTATTTAACCCAGGGGGTCTCAGGGAACCATATGTAATAATGAATTAATGGAATGCTACAGAAAGTTGGTAGATACTGGACACGGGACCGGCCCAAGACATTGTGCTGCCTGGGCCCAAGAATTTAATGCTGCCCCCCCCCCCCCCAAGAAAAAGAAAATCACACCCACCAAAAGGCCCCTACATTCATTATTTTATGTCATGATAAATAATATAAAATTTCTTAGAAAATCAGATTAAAAATAGCATAAATATATTCCCTATTATTATGCAAACCAATCAATATACACTTATTGTGTTTTGTTTTTTAACCACTTCAATACAGGGCACTTAAACACCTTCCTGCCCAGACCAATTTTGAGCTTTCAGCTCTGTCGCACTTTGAATGACAATTGCGTGGTCATGCTACACTGTACCCAAATGAAATTTTTATCATTTTTTTTCCCACAAATAGAGCTTTCTTTTGGTGGTATTTGATCACCTCTACGGTTTTTATTTTTTGCGCTACAAATAAAAAAATACAGAAAATTTTGAAAAAAATAATGTTTTTTTTTTTGTTTCAGTTTCAAAACTTTGTAAATAAGTACGTTTTCTCCTTCGCTGATGGGCACTGATGGTGCTACACTGATGGGCACTGATAAGGCGGCACTGATGGGCACCAATGTGGCACCAATGAAGTGGCACTGATAGGCGGCACTGATAGGCGGCACTGATGGGCGACATGGATGGGCGACACGGACGGACACTGATAGGTGGCACAAATTGGCACTGATAGCTGGCACGGATGGGCGGCACGGATGGGCGGCACGGATGGGCACAGGTGGGCATGGATAGGCGGCACAGGTGGGCATGGATAGGCGGCACAGGTGGGCATGGATAGGCGGCACAGGTGGGCACTCATAGGCGGCACAGGTGGGCACTCATAGGCGGCACAGGTGGGAACTCATAGGCGGCACAGGTGGGCACTCAGGCGGCACAGGTGGGCACTCATAGGCGGCATCGGTGTATAGTAATGGATGCCAATCAGTGCCAAACAATAATGCATGCCAATCAGTGATGCCCATTGTGGGCACTGATTGGCATCCATTATGGGCACTGATTGGCACCCATTGTGCTGACTGGCATCCCTGGTGGTCTAGGGAGGATTATGACCTTTATTACCTTTTCCCTGGTGGTCTGGTGGCGTCCCTGGTGGTCCAGTGTGGGCATCTTCGGGGGGGCTGTGCTGATAATCGATCAGTACAGACCCCCCCTGTCAGAGGAGCAGCCGATCGGCTCTCCTCTACTCGCGTCTGACAGCCGCGAGTGAGGGAAAGCCGATCACCGGCTCTTCCCATTTACACTGTGATCAGCCGTGATTGGACACGGCTGATCACATGGTAAAGAGTCTCAGTCGGAGACTCTTTACCGAGATCGTAGTTGCCGGGTGTCAGACTGACACCCCACAACAACGATCGCCGCGATGCGTGCCCCCGGGGGCGCGCAGCGGCTCATAATCCTGATCACGTCATATGACGTCCGGTCAGGATTATGAAACCACTTTGCCGCCGTCAATTGCCTATAGGGCGGGCGGCAAGTGGTTAACCAAAAATATGTGGCAGACTACATATTGGCCTAAACTGAGGAAGACATTTTTTTTATAGCCAATATCTATTTTATACAGTATGCCTTATTTTCAGTTTGTATTATATGTGAAGTGCCGTATCAGAGACCGGTATTGTCGTAACATTTAAGCTTATCAAGATTTCTATACATAGAGGATTCCACCATCATTGTTAAGTTATTGATCAGTAAGTTAGCGCTCCGCTTTTTTTTGTGGTGTGGGAACACATAACAGTGCTTAGCGGCAGGCCTTTTACTGACACTTTTTTATTTTACCTCCAGTAGTTTATTGTAAATAGTAATGTGTTGATTACCTATTATACTAAAGATTGGCATGTGGAATTAATAAATATCAACAGATTTCAGTTGTGCCCCACCAAGTCAGCCCCTCCATGGACAATGTGCCTGGATGCTGAGTTCATCGCTCCATCCCTAAACTCAGTGCACTGATTGGCAGCACTGACAGGTAGCAATGATTGGCATTGATAGGCGGCACTGATTGGCACTAATAGAAAGAACTGATTGGCAGCACTAATTGGCAATAATAGGCAACACTGATGGGCCCTGATTGGCACTGATAGGTGGCACTGATTGGCAGCACAAATGGCACTGATAGGCTGTACTGATAGGCACTAATAGGCAGCACTGATCTGCACTAGTTGGCAGCATTTAGTGGCACTGATTGGCAGCACTGATGGGCACTAATTTTCAGCACTGATGGGCGCTGATAGGTGGCACTCATGGGCATTGATTGGCATCACTGATGGGCACTGATAGGCAGAACTGATAGGTGGCACTGATGGGCAATGATTGAAAGCACTGGCACTGATTGCCATTGGGAGGTGGCACTGATTGGAAACACTGATTGGCAATGATAGGTGGAATTGGTTGGCACTGATATTGGGCAGCACTGATTGGCACTGACTGGTGGCGCTGATTGAAAACACTGATTAGCACTGACTGCCACTGATTGGAAGCACTGATTGGTACTGACAGGTGGCACTGATTGGCACTGACAGGTGACATTGATTGGCAATGACAGGTGGCACTGACTAACACTGGTGGGTGTCACTGATTGGCACTGACAGGTGTCACTAATTGGCACTGACAGGTGGCACTGATTGGCACAGACGGAGGAGAGGGAGTTTCACACTGAGCTGATATTGATGCCTAGTGAAACTGTGTGTTAAACTGACATGTAATGTAACTGCATGCAGAGAGAGACCAGCTGTCAAAATTCAGCAGTGATGTTGGGGGTGGGGGGACCCAGGGTGGGCGGGACCCAGCAGCTATCAAACACCAGCCAATAATTGGGCTGCTTAAGAAAGGGGGCAGGCCACATACACATAGCGACCCGCCCAGATCCCATCCCATCGGCTCGTGTTTGATAGCTGCAGGGTCCCGCCCACCTCGGGTTCCGCCCACCACCGACATCAGTGCTGAATACTGACAGCTGGTCTCTCTCTGCATTTTACATTAGTTACATTAGATGACAATTTCACAAACTGAGCTGCTCTGGCAAGTGTCAATATCGGCTCAGTGTGAAATCGGTTTGCCACATCATCCCTTTAATCCAGGACACACATCAGCCACAGGTTCTGTGGCTGATTAAGGTGACAATTAAACTCACTTGGTTATTAGCATTAAATCAGCCTCAGAGCCTGTGTAATTAATATGTGTCCTGGATTAAAGGGATGCTGTGGCAACCCTAGTGTGAAACTGTCTCACAGGTAGCATGGACTGCACACTCATTGGATGCAACATTTCACATCAGCCCAGGCAGATCTTGGGAGACAGCTGGCATGGGTGACGTACGGGTGCAACTTGTCACTGCCGACTGCCGCCTCTCTTAAGATGCCAGTCGGCCCTGACTGCACACATGCAACAGGGGATGGACAGAGACTGCAGACATGGAAAAGAAGACCATGCATGACCAAACATGCTATAGAATTGTTGGAGACTGGGGACATGCCTCAAGAGACAGTCCTAGACTTTCAACACTTCTCACCAAGTAATACTGTTACATTTGTGCTCCATACAGCCACCCTAAAAGTTACTTGCACCACATTTGATATTTATCTCATAAAGATTAATTATACAATCATAAAAAGAAAAAGGGGGTGGACGGCACAAAAAGACAGCGTGAAAGAAATAAACAAAACCATTTAACTTCTGAAATCCGCTTCAAATAATATTTATCTATTACTGGCTTGAATAAGCAGTAAAACACAGACTACTGTTTACAGGGGCCCAGACTGACACACATTAAGTGCCAAAGGACCTCAGGTTGGGTACTATTGGTTTAGAGCAGTGGTCTCCAAACTTTGGCCCAGGGGCCAGATGGGCCCTTTGCTTGCATTTATCTGGCCCTTGGGGCACTATTTCATCCACTGATACCAACAATGGGGCATAATCCCCCCTCACTGACACCAATGAGGGGGGCCCAATTCCTCCCAATGACAGCAGCCACCAGCGATGGAGCACAATTCCTCCTACTGACTTAAAAATGGGACCCAATGACATCAAAGATGGGGTGCAATTCCTCTCAATGACACAGACAATGGGGCGCGAGGACAACAATGATGGGTGCAATTCCTCCCAATGACACCAACGATGGGGCCCAATGACATCAGTGATGGGGTGCAGTTCCTCCCAATTACACCAACAATAGTGCCTAATGATATCAATGATGGGGCACAATTCCTCCCACAGACACCAATAATGGGGTGCAATTACTTTCACTGAAACAAACTATGGGGCATTATTTTTTTCCCCACTGACATCGGGACTTTTTCTATTCTCACTGGCCACAGTCTGACCCAACTAAAGTCTTTATGACAGTAAACTGGTCCTTTGTTTAGAAAGTTTGGAAACCCCTGGTCTATAGAGATGTAGTCAGTGAGTTAAAATGATACTGTCACTAATTAGAAAACTAAAAAAAAGGTGCCTGCAAAATATGAGGTATAAGCTTACATTCGCTTAGGAGTTTTGCCAGGGTGCGAATGCCAGCGGCAGGAATCTACTGATTATCGTTGCTGTGTATGACACTTGAGAGTGGTTACCTGCGTCCGCTGACCCCGTACACTTCAATGACAGGTTGTCGGTGTCTGCAGCTATTAGTGACTGTTCGGATAGCCAGTGATTACCTGCAGTTATTGCTACTGGCACTTTGTGTGCTCACCGTTGTCAAGCACAGCAGTAGGAATTGATAGATTCCTGCTGCTGGCATTTGCATTGTGGCAAAACGCTCGTGCGAATGTGGCCTAATAGTTACATCTCTGATGGGTGATGACTCAAATCTTAGATCTTCGCTGTCTTCAAAAGCTCTGGTGGAATCTTTTATGAGCTTTTTTTTGGAGCAATAGTGTTGCTTTAAAGAAGAACTCCAGGATCCTGCTATCTGTGCATTTCCAGATCCTAAATCGCTGAGAAAGTGATAATGAAAGTGACTCCCTTTTTCTGCCCCAGTGAATAATGTGCTACTTCCAGGCCCCAGGAGGAGGACTTTCTATTTTTCTACCTGTCACATCCATGCAGGGAAACTGCACTACATTTCCCGCAATGCTTAGAGAAATAAGTAGTGGCAGTCATCTGTGTGGGCAGAGCTTGGGCTGAGCAGACCTGTTATTTAGAAGACACATTAGCAGTGGGCAGTTCAGACTGGCAAGCTGAAACTCCTGGGTCCTCCTGCTTCAGTGAGCAGGGACGTAGTTATATCCTTGCTCGCTGAAACAGAACTACAGTGGGGAAGTTACTAGAGAAGCCAGGGGAATGGAGATTAGAGTGGCCACTGGTCTAAGAAAACAGATGTCCTGGGGAATGGGGACTGCAAATGGGCAAAGATCCTATGTATTTCTCAGTGCCAGTTTACAAATGAAAGAAAACAATAACTCATTTATTTAAGGTCTAAACTGACCTTTATACACAGGCAAAAAAAAAAAAAAACTTTCCCCAGAATGGTTAAGGGTACACTCCAGCTAAACTGGAAAAACCTTTAAACTTTGAGATGCCTACAGAGAATATAGCCTTCTAAGCAGTCCCATTTAACAATCAGGAATTACTGTACTGTACAACTTCATCCTGGTGATCCTAGAACACACCTGCTTGTGATGCTGGAACACACAGATATCCTGATGCAAAAAAATCCCTAAATGAAAACATTTCTCTAAGTCAAACTAAAAAAAGGCACTCCAGATGTCATAGAATTTGTTATATGGAGCTGAGATAGAGAAGATTCTTTAAAGGATAAATTCACCTTTTATAAACAAAAAAATATATAAATGGAAATTTCTTTGCAAGTAAAAAAATGTGCATTATTTTTTTTATTTTTTTTACGCTGCATCCTGTAAGGCAAAGGTCTCCAAACTTTCTAAACAAAGGGCCAGTTTACTGTCCTTCAGACTATATATGAGCCAGACTGTGGCCATTGGGAGTAGAACGGAGCAGGAGAAAGCCACGGGACTTAGGGCTTTAAAAAGAGATAAGAAAACAATGCAGATATATGTACCCAGCTCAAATTTCATGAATTGTGTTTGTATCCACTTTAACCCCCCTGACGGTATTCCCGAGTCTGACTCGGGGTGGATTTTTTATACCAAAAGCGGTATCCCCGAGTCAGACTCGGGACAGCGTCGCTGGATCCAGGAGGAGGTTTCCTTACCTTCTCCTTCGAATCCAGCGATGTCTCCCCGCTGTACGAGCGAGCCGTGTCTCGCTCGATCTATCACATCGGCGATCTCCGTGCCCTGCGAGCGTTGCGACGCACGGGCACGGAGATCGGCGCCAAATTCAAAAAGTGAAATAAACAGTATACATACAGTATAATGTAATCTTACAGATTACATTGCTGTATGTAAATATTTCACATCCCCTTTGTCCCTAGTGGTCTGCCCAGTGTCCTGCATGCAGTTTTATATTGTAAAAACTGTTCTTTATGCCTGGAAACTGGAGATTGTCCATAGCAACCAAAACTGTCACTGTACATCAAAAATGATTTTAGACCAGCTAGAAAACAGCGATAATAAATTAGAATGACTCGCAGAATTGAGCGATAGCGATTTGTGGGGAGATCCGTCATCAAATACTGAAAAGTAATGACAGTGACAATTCTGCAACTCGGCAAATTTCAGTGTTTTTGATTAGATTACATTATTGAATAATTTTTATTATTGTTATATTATTATTTGGTACAATTATTTATAATTATTTATTATATTATAATTTATGATTTAATTTTTCAAACTTTATCATACCTGGGATGTCTGCTAGACTCTGGTTTGGACAGATTTAAGAGAGTTATTCCTAAGAATTGCAGGACTACAATATAAAACGCCAAATTTTCATGCAAAATAATGGTACCGCTTTTAGCACCTAAAATCCGAAATAATGGTACCGCCAGGGAGGTTAAGCATGCTTGTGTTCTTCTTTGTGTAAAGTTGTAGATTGCTGTATTTTGCATTTGTTATTTGTGTGTGAGTGGCGTTTCTATTTTGTTTTTATTCATGTTAATATAAATTGCTTTGTTGATCTTAGAAAAAACTCAGCTCTGCTTATGCCATAATATTTCTCACTGGCTATGCTTTCTTGGTATAATCATTGTTATTTTTATTATGTATTAAAGCGGTAGTAAACTTGTTTCCTAAAAATAAAAAAAGCTGGTTCCCCTGCGAGCTTAAAGTAGAACTATGGTAAAACTTTTTTTTTCATTTTGGATAGAGTAAGGAAGCGTTACAACCCTTGTCAGACTTGTTTTCGCAAGTTGTTTCTCATTGCAGAGATTTCTATTCACTTCCTGTCCCATAGCCATACAGTAAGTGAGAGGAAATCCCTGCAAATTTAGGAAATCTCTTGGGGACCCCTGTGTCACCAGAACTAGTGTTCCCATTGGAAGATTTCCCAACTTTTAGTTTCACTTTCATTCAGTGATAATGGTACACAGGACAAATAGATAGGGTGAATCTCCTTAAAAGCGATTGTATTGTCTGCTTGGTAATTTTTAACCTACAGGTAAGACTTATTACAGGCTTACCTGTAGGTAAAATGAATATCGACTAAACCTGTAAGGTTTAGGGGATATTCACCTTGCATGCAGCCGCTGATGTCAGCGGCGCATGCGCAGTGAATGTCCGGCGTATCGTGCCAGAACTTGCCGTAACAGAGGGCTCCCGCTCACGTTGATCAGGAGTGATGTCATCGCTCCTCTGGCCACTCACAGCACTGGAGCCGCGAACCCGGAAGAAACACATAGGGAACATGTCGGCCCCTTCAGCATTGACCGGGCAGGCCCCGTGGGAGCTTCCTTCTAAGGTAAGTTTTTCATAATGAGCTAGTATGAGGTGCATTCTAGCTCATTATGCCTTTGCCCTACAGGTTTTTTTTGTTTTTGTTTTTTGGGCATACAACCGCTTTCACAGGGGAACAGTCAACAATAAAAACTGACAGGTGTTATAATTCCTCTCCACTCCATCCAAATTGAAAAAAGGTTTGCCTTTAGTTACACCTTACGTCATAATATACTAGTTTATATTGCATACTAGCACATTATGACAGACATACCTGCTAATGGAGCCCTCCAGTCACATTACCCGCTGGCAGACAGGTGGGACCCCACTAGGGTCTCTTCTGGTGTAAAAACCCTGTCTGTAAGCAGTTTTAAATTAAAAGAGTTTATTACCACTTTAAAGAAGAAGTAAACCCTGGTGGGTTTTACTTCCTCTTTATTTCCCTGCAAAGGTAAAGCATAATGCATTATGTGTCTCTTACCTGAAACCGAAGCCTACAATGTCACCGCTGTCCCCACTAGCAGCGAGAGTCCATCTTCACCCCTCTTCCTTCCAGGGCCACAAACTCCGGCTCTGTGACTGGCTGGAGTTGCGTGACATCACTCCCGCGCACGCACGCGGGAGCCGCCAGTCACAGCATGACCCGTTTTAGAGACGGCACAATCTGCCCTTTCTACAGTGCACATGCGCCGTAGACATTGGCGCATGCGCCGTAGTCTTCGGCACATGGCTTTTTTGTAAATATCTCCTAAACCATGGAGGTTTAGGAGATATTTCCAGCACCCTACAGGTAAGCCTTAATATAGGCTTACCTGTAGGTAAAAGTGGTTGTACAAGGTGTACAACCACTTTAAGGATTATAAAACCCTTTGGGGTTGATGTACTAAAACTGGAGTGCAAAATCTGGTGCAGCTGTGCTCGGTAGCCAATCAGCTTCTAACTTCAGGTTGTTCAATTAAGCTTTGACAAAAAAAATCTGGAAGCTCATTGGTTTCTATGCAGAGCTGCACAAGATTTCGCACTCTTCGGTTTTAGTAAATCCGCCCCAGTGTGTAATAGAAAAGCAGAAAGTTGCACAATAATAACGTTCGCTCAAATGTGTGTAACGTCATTATTTCTGTTCCTGCATAGAAACCAAATATCCAGATCCTTCCCAGTGCTTTGTCTGTCCTCTGATTCTGTCCCAATTACTTTAGAAATGGGAATGGTGAAGAAATGAAGGAAGAGACATTTGTGGCCACAAGACTTTAGAAAGCTGCCATGTTGACTGAAGGTGCTTTTTGAAAAAGAAGGGCTCTTTCACGAAAGAAGACGTTGAGGCTTATTTACTAAAGAAGTTGAGACTCTTAATTAATTTTATCCAATTGTGTAAACATTTCCTGGTAATTTAATTTATCGTTACGTGATTGAGTATTCAAAGAGAGAACAGCTACAGTGTATTAGTGAAGAGTCTCAACTCCTTTAGTAAAACAGCCTCTCCCTATTGATGGACTTTTATCTCTTGTGTTTTTAAAAGACTTAATTTTAATTAAAACAAGTCAACACTGGAGACCACACATAATCCACAGAGTTTATTTATTAAAAATCAAATGATCCAGTACAGGCATACCCCACTTTTAAGTACACAATGGGGTTTATTTACTAAAGCTGGAAAGTGCAAAATCAAGCTCACTTCTGCATAGAAACCAATGAGCTTCTAACCCCAGCTTGTTCAATTAAGCTTTGGTAATAAAACCTGGAAGCTCATTGGTTTCTGTGCAGAAGTGAGCCTGATTTTGCACTTTCCAGCTTTAGTAAATAAACCCCATTGTGTACTTAAAAGTGGGGTATGCCTGTATACAGCAAACGTACACATTTCGGCTTGTGAAGACTTACTCGTTTGATTTTCAATTGACCTAAATGGCATACTGTAGGTTCATGCACACAGATCACTGCAACACTGTGGGGTTGATTGTAGATTTCAGTAGATTGTTTTAAAAAAGCTGGATGCATTTCTAAAAGCACAAAATATAAGTGGATATTAAAATTTATAGGTAATAACACATTGATCCATGGAATATCTATGGAACATCTGATGCATGATGAACATGCCTTCTGGGGGAATCAGGAAGCAAATTTGTGTTTTTTTTGTCTTCCTTTGGATCAACTGCGGGTATAGGATTCTGTATATCGAGGATTTCTATTTATTTATTCTGTTTATTTACATTTTTTCTGTTAATTGGAATTAGATGGACTCTTTTTTCAATCTAACTAACTATGTAATTTACTAAATGCAAATAGGCTGTTCACTTTGTAAGGGAATTTTCCCCAGAAGTTAGCGAACAAGGTGAAGCTTTGCTGACTTCTATCATCCAATCATCTGCAAGCAAAAATGCAGTACTTTTCCTTTCCTTGCATGTGATTGGGTATTGCAAAGTGATTTGTCACCACATTCACTAAACTCTGAGGTGAACTCCCTTGCAAAGTGAAATTTCCCTTGAAATCTTGACAGCCCCTTTGCTTTTAGTAAGTCAAAATAAAAAAATACTCCCTGCTCCCAGGATAATAATGTAAAGAAACAAAATCTAATATTTGTAAAATAAATGTGTGTCCAATAACCAGATATATATCTTCCACAGCTGCTGCACTCTCTAAAGTGGATTAAATATTAATCATCCAGTGTACAAACAAAATACAATGAATAATAAGTAGTGCTATGTTAAAAAAACAAGATTTAAAAAAAAAAATCCAAAAAAAGCATATAAAAAATACAATGGTAAGTGCACTATGAATAATACAGAGGGGTTCAGCGAAATTTTCATTGGGCACTTACCATTGTCGTTTTTCATTTTTTTTTATTTTTATTTTTTTTATTTTTTTTTACCATGGTGTTGCTTATGATTAATTTTATTTTCTTAAGTAAATCAACCCCAGCAAGTAGGGGTTATTTTTTTCGTGCTGAAAAATATGGCAATGTGCAGAACAATACAGCTGGTACAAAAAAAGCTCTACTTATCACGTTTTTACCAGGTCACTTTTATTTTGCTTTAGGTGAGCAGATAAGTTCTGCACTTTATTTATACAACATTAAGAACAGCATCATTACTTTGAAACAATTGCTATTATCTAGCTGCAAAAACAGGAAGGAAGTTTAGGGAAACACTCATACACACATCTATAATGAGGTGAATAGGGAATGTTCCTAATGGGTTTTTGTTCTTGGTGAATGCAGAGGAGAAGTTGGATCTCAATGACAGTGAGTGGGACGATATTCATGTCATCACAGGTGCTCTAAAAATGTTCTTCCGTGAACTTCCAGAGCCACTTATCCCTTTCAGCATGTTCGATGAATTTGTTTCAGCTGTTCGTAAGTAGATCTTATACAAAAATGAACTCTGTACAATGTACCTGTGAGATATAATACATTAGGACGAGTATTCTTGATATTTTCGGACAAGTTTACAGTAAAACCTTGGTTTAAAAGCGTTTTGCAAGACAAGCAATTTTTTTTTTTTTTTATAAATCTTGACTTGATATACAAGTAACATCATGTCACAACTGAGTATAAAAGAGAAGAGAGGCGCCTCTAAGTGTAGCAATATGGTTACATTTAATGAAGGTATAACATTTAGCAACTCACATGATTGATGATTAAAACAGGCACATCTAAGTATGCAAGCATCCGGGGTAAAGCTGTCCACATAGATCATCCTCCACAACATCATCAATGTCATCTCTTCCATGCTGCGCTCCATGAGCGATTGAAGCCTCGCTTTCAGATTGTTCTACTGCAGGGTAGTCTTCCCGGTCACGATTGTAGACTGACAGTGTTGAGAGCCGGTGGTGCGGAGGACGGTCTATGTGGACAGCTTTACCTCCGATGTCTACACACTTAGATGTGCCTGTTTTAATCATCACCCATGTGAGTTGCTAAATGTTGTACCTTCATTAAATGTAACCATATTGCTACAATTAGAGGCGCCTCTCTTCTCTTTTATACTCTGTAGCTCCTGCTGGATTTTGCTTCTAATCCCCTTGTAGAGGCTTCCATTTGTGGATGTACATTTTATGGTTACACAAACGATCACATTGCTATAATCTTTTTATATGGAATATAAACTGAAGGATTTATGAATAAATGGTTGTGGAGCGAATCATCTGAATTTCCATTATTTCTTATGGGGAAATTTGCTTTGATATACAAGTTCTTTGGATTACAAGCATGTTTCCGAAACAAATTATGCTCGCAATCCAAGGTTTTACTGTATATTCAAATATAACTTTCTGCTGTGAGCTGCAACCACTTTCTCTGAAAATACTCTCAGAAGTAACTTAATTGCAAAAGTGTTTGATATGCCATTATTTACATGAATGCGATCCTTGGGTTTTGTGCTTATGGCAAGGTCAAACTGGTGCTTTCTGCAGGGCAACTTTAACCCCTTCACACCTAAGGGTAAAACAAATATTAATGCCTAAGCACAATTTTGCAACTTTGGCATGTGTTAGTAAAACCATACATATCATCACACTCCTGGTGGATTATACCTTTTTTTTTTTTCAGGACAAATTGGGCTTTCGTGTAATAGTAAATGGCATGGATATCTTCTGATTTTGTTTTTATTATCAAAGGAACACTGGGCCAAAATAGTAAAAAAAACATTTTTTACATGTAGCTGTATATTTCTTGTTACTACCACCACCACCTACCACCAAAGAACAACCCAAAACAAATTCTCCTGCTTCTGACGATCGCAGCCATATATGTTATTTGTTGTTTGCACCCGAAGTATAGCTCAGAAACAATAGTGCGCATTTTTGTTTTATTTTTTTTGTTTCACCTAAAACACACTGGGGATTATTTACGAAAGGCAAATCCACTTTGCTCTGCAAGTGCACTTGGAAGTGCAGTCATTCTAAATCTAAGGGGTAGATCTGAAATGAGGGGAAGCTCTGCTGATTTTATCATCCAATCATGTGCAGGCTAAAATACTGTTTTTTATTTTCCTTGTATGTCCCCCTCGGATCTACAGCGACTTTACTTCCAAGTGGTGGATTTTCCTTTAGTAAATAGCCCCCTCTGACATTAACTGGCACTGATACTAATTAAAAAAAATCCACCCGAAAATATACTTACCTTGATCTTTGACCCTTACTTGATCCTGACACAGACCTAGGTCAAACCTTGATCTAGGTATTTTTTTTTATATTATTTTTATTATTACTATTTTATTATTATTATTATTATTTTTTTACACTCACTTTTTTTCTCTCTGCAAGGAGAAAGAAAGATACACTATCCGTGGTAGTTCATTGAAAACTACAGGCCGACAGCCGCAAAGAGGACTGTAAATGAGTAACGCGGCCAAGTGGGCCGTGTATTTTTTGAATTGTGTCAGCAGACACGGGGGGGGGGGGGGGGGAATTGGTGCATTCATAACATGTTACATGTTACACACTGACTTTGGGTGTAACGTGTTATGAAAGGTGAACTTATGCTTTAAGATGCAGTACAAGCAACACAAGACAATGTTGATAGTATGCTTTAAAGTGGGCATCGAGATGCCAATATATGTTTTCACACAAACAAAAATGTCTGCTGAATTCTGCAAACCACCTATGAAATCTTCCTTTGTTCTGAACAGAAATTCCTGATTTGTCCGAGAGGATACAGACTATGAAAAATCTTGTTGGAAACCTTCCTGAACCAAACTATGACACCCTTAAATACATCTTATGCCATCTGAACAGGTGAAATGTCTATGGGGAATGCAGAGCAATATGAGTAATATGAAATTTGGGCAGCAAAGAAAAGTAGGATTGCTGCTTGTAATGTGGGCTTACATGGTGTCCTTATTTTTATAAATCTTTCATTGGCAGTCAGTGGGATTGAGATGTTTGGTCTTATGTAGCTGCTATCTCTACTAAGGGGAAGGTGACTAAACAATCACTGGTGCAGTTGGCAGTGACTCCTTTGTAAACCAGCACTATGAGTGTGATGCAATAGAAAAAAAAAACTGGGGGTATCCAAGGGGACAAGGTGTGCTTTTTGGTGCTATATGCCAACCAGGTACAGAGCAGGAAGGAGCTAGTTCCTAAAACTCTGGTGCTAGCTGGAAGACAACAAGAGATGCATACTCATAGCATCTTGGCAGGAATACCCATCAGTATTTCTAAGGAGGGCTTCTTCTACTTTGAGACCATGGTGGTTTTCAGGTCTATCCTTGAAGGTCAGTGTGGGCCAAAGCCAGCAGCGGCCCATCCATTAGGGGTGCCCGGGTGTCGTCCCCTCTCTCCAGGCCACCCTCTATATGCAATGGATAGATCCATGCATAGCATGAATCTATTCACGGCTGCCGCAGCCACCCCCTATTCATGCGTCCAGACCCTTTCAGGGCACCAGGCACATGAATTACAGCGGCCAGGTTTTTTTTTTTGAAGCCCCAGATTAGAGCCGGAGGCTCTAATAGACTTCACAATAGGGTGGGCTCAGGTCGCAGAGAATGAGACCGAAGCCCACCCAGGTGTGTTACAACTGCGAATGAACATTCGCTGTTGCAACACTGATCCTCAATCTGGCCAATCAGAAGTGGATGTGAGACACATTTTACGATTGGCCGAAAAGAGAAGACTCCCTATTGGCAGCCGGGGAGGAGGGATGAAACGGAAGCTGCCACCGCCATGATGACCCGTGGAGAGCAGGAGAACAGGAGGCCGCTGAGCAGGGGGGGGGGGTGCTTTATTCAGAGTATCTGTTAGCCTTTGTTCCCTCAGCCTCTGTGAAAAAGCATTAAGTTATGAGTGTTGTTTCATATGACTATGTATTATGCCTAAATGCATATTGTTTTATTTTGTGCATCTGTCTCAAGAATTGTCCACTGCTTTTTTTTAAATGACTGATTTCAAAAAGTTACTAATCCCACAACAGTAAAATCAGTCTGTATATGCAGTATTGTATGCTTGTTATACTCACTGTGGAATCCTGCGCATTGTGCAAAAAGGCTGTTTGATCCTGTCTTCTCTGATTCTTCAGTCCCCTATCTATCTTGTGATACTACAGGGCTCTGGGGGCACTCTGCACATGCTCAGTTTGGTGTGTATTGCTAGAGAGGTTTTTTTTTGCATTTGATCAGCACAGGGCCAATCAGCACTGTCCAGAGAGAGGGTCAGCGGTCACGCAGCCTCATAGGACAGTCAAAGGAAAATGATATATACTGATGATGAGAAAAGGCATTTATCAGTTTATATTTACTAAACTAATTACATTTCCGTGTTCTGTATACAGTGGGTGACCCTCTCCGCTGGCTTCCGGGTTTTCAGGGAGTTGCCGTCGGAGATCCGGTGACGTCACAGACATTGACGTCACTGGACTCCGCCCCCCTTCCCCAAGTGCCTACATCTGCTAACGAAGGGAAGGGGGAGTAGTCCGGTGACATCGAAGTTCTGAATGAACGTAATGTGTACGGGGGAGGACCTACACATAACGTCACCCGCTGCTGCCCTACGGAACTAACAAAATTGTCGGCTTTACATGCTGTGTTTTTATCATCTTTATGTGAGTAGTTCATGTTTAAACACAACTAAGTCTTATACTTAAGCGGTGAGCACTTAGATCTTTTCTTTCTACCCGTGACCTGGCGTCCTTGCTGAGATCTAAGGAGATGTGAGAGAAGTTTATGGTTCGTGTTAACCCTTTTGATATCCGCTTGCATGACCACCTGTTTGCACAGGGGTCCATGCCATAAGGTGAGAGTGATTAGTTAGACCGGAGGTGGAGTGATTGTCACGTTACTGTGGAAAAAAAATGACTTACGTCAGTGCTACAGTTTGAATTTAAAATGTATTTGTGTGAACTGTGAAGTTAAGTCATGGATTGTGGAAACTAACTAGTGTCGGTTGATTGTATATAGTGTATACCACATTTACAATTGACTAATGCAGAGTTGCAATGCAAGGAAATCAGCTAAAAGTAGTTGGATCTGTATGTGCGTTATAATTAATCGAAATTAGCTGTTTAATTGATTTAAAAAAAAATACCGATTAATCGAACACAAAAATTTCAATCAGTAACAGCCCTAATAATCATAAATAAGTCATGCTGATGACATGATACGCAATAGAACGCCTCTCTTTTGCTCCGTAGTCTTGTGGCTGCAGCAAATATTGCAACAGATAATGAACTCCTGTTAACTGGTCCAGGGAACAGTGGTGGCTGGTGCTCAAAAATTTTGGGGGGGGGGGGTGCAAACAGACTAGAAAAAAACCCATCAATTGCAGCCTCACTGTACCTTCAGATGCAGCCACTGTGCCCATGAAGTGCCGCCACTGTGCCCATCAAACGCAGCCACTGTGCCATCAAACGCAGCCACTGTGCTATCAGCGGGTGGCGGTGATGAGCGGTTTCCTCCATGTCTTTGATGTCTTCTCCCGTCCACACCTCCTGTCCTCTCCTATCATTGGACATCTGATAGGCATCCAATCACAGCACCTGTTGATTCAGCCAATCAAGTGATGGGTAACAGACCCGGGCACCTGATTGGCGGAGAGGTGATTCAGTGTTAGGAAAGTGAATATTAATTCGCTTTTCTAACACAGATGAGTGAGCTGTGAGCGCCAAGCAGAGCCTATGGCTCTAATTAGGTGGTCCAAAAAAATAACCCGCCTCTGTAATTCAGGTGCCCGAAAAGGGGCCGGGCACCTGAATATGGGGTGGAAGCAGTGGCCATAGATAGATTCATGCAATGCATTAATCTATCTAGTGGTGAAAGAGGGGTAGCTGGAGAGAGGGGGGCGGTGCCCGTGCGCCCCTTATGGACGCACCACCACTGCCAGGGAGTATGTATAGCATGAACAGCTGAGAGCCATACGCAGCTTTATGGGTTCCAACAATGCTCATACAACATTCTACCTGTAGGTGGCATCAGAGAACAACAATACTGTCATACCGGGAAACTTCATTACTTCATTAAGGGCCTGTTCACACCATAGAAACACATTACGGATGCTTTTCTGCATGCGTGTTTTTGACTAATTTGTTCCAGTGCCCCCCCCTTTTTTTTAACCTAAAATAAGGACATGTACGTTCCATTGCTTTTTTTTATACTTTTTACAGCATTCCAGTGCAGGAAAAATGCAGCATGTTCTCTTTTTTTTTTTCTGGAACACACTGGAACTGCAAGCTTTGGTATGAACTATGCCATTAATAAAACATATAACCTACTTCCCATGCGTTTTTGATGCAGAAAAAAAACGCACTGGACAAACAAAGTTTGAGAGCTGGATATAAAATTTTCAGACAACATGATCCGATCGGACTTAGTCCGATTGTTTGTAGAGAATTCCAGTCGGACAAAGTACCACGCATGCTCGGATAAAATTCCTAGACCAAAGCTATTGGCTACTAGCCTGAACGTAGTTCTATCGTAACGAACGAACATCATCACGTTCCGAACGATTGGATTTTCCGACAACTTTGTCCGACCGTGTGTATGCAACACCAGTTTCGGACAAAATCCGTCTGAAAAAATCAGACGGATTTTGTTGTTGGAATGTCCGACCGTGTGTACAGGGGCTCAGATGCGTGTTGTTTTGTGCCTTTTCACATAATTGGACATATTTATAAAGTGGTAAAAGACTGATTTATGATTCATTATACTATGACTGATGTTATATTAACTATCACCAATAATAATTTCTACTGAAGCAGGGATCATTCTTGCCGCACATATGCCCTTCACTGTCTTTGCTGTGCAATAGAGAAATAAGTCTGTTATTTTTAAATGTGCTTTAACAGACCAAGCTGTCCAGCAAAAGTGGAAGTTAGAGTGTTGAGACAAACACTGTCAAACATTGACAGTTGTGCTTGCGATGGTGATTTTTTATTTTTGTAAAACCTTTATCTCTCAGCCCTGTTTCACACATATTCGTTGTGGGAAACGCAGTGAATCTGTACGTTTCCTGCATCGCATTGCAATCACATGGTGTGCATGTGATATGGTGCAGGTGTCCTAGTTGTCTTAACAATACCCTGAAACAGATCGCAAAACGCAGTGCGATTGCCAGAATCGTATTGCATGGGTGTGAACACCCATGTGATGCGATTCAGGTACAGGGGAACAAAAAGTTCTGCCCCATTGGGGTGCAGATGCGATGCGATTTCAGCCGTACAAAATGTAGGGTTGAAATTGTACCGCACAGACATCGCATATGATGTGCACAGGAATGTAGTGTGATTCCTGTGCGAATCACATGCGGGGTCTACATTGCACAAGTGTGAACCCAGGTTTTAGGAAAAAAATATATATATTTTTAAAACTGCTTAAAAAGTGTTAGCTAAAGTTAGGATATCAATTGTTAGTCACTTATATAAAGTCCATGGAAATCTACTAGCCATCTAACACTACCCTCTCTACACAGTGCTGCTGTCCAAGTGTGGATGCTCCTTCGTAGATGGAGAGGAGCCACCCTAAGACAGGAAGTGTGTTACTGGCCGGATCACTATGTGAAAATAAAGGAAAAAAACATAAAACGAAAGCCGCCACCATATCTAAGGATTGTTAACCGCTTCCTGACCGCCTCACGCAGATATACTGTGGCAGAAGGGCATGTACAGGCAGAAACACGAACCTGTACGTTGCCCTTTAAGAGGCGGGTTGCGGGTGCAAGAGCGCCACCGGGAGCTTCGTGAGCACGATCGCAGGTTCTGCGGACAGCGGAAACCCGCGATCATCTTGCAAAGGGGAAGAATGGGGAAATGCTAATGTAGACAAGCATTTCCCCATTCTGCCTAGTGACATTGTCACTGATCACAGCTCCCTGTAATCGGGAGCGGTGATCAGTGTTGTGTCACACACAGCCCCCACCCCCACAGTTAGAATCATTCCCTAGGGCACATTTAATCCATACAGGGCCACCTAGTGGTTAACCCCTTCACTGCCAGTCACATTTACATAGTAATCAATGCATTTTTAATTGCACTGATCGCTGTATAAATGTGAATGGTCCCAAAATCACGCCAAAAGTGTTCCGATCTGTCCGCCATAATGTTGCAGTCACTATAAAAATCGCTGATCACCGCCATTACTAACAAAAAAAAAAAATTAATAAAAATGCCATAAAACTATCCCCTATTTTGTAGACGCTATAACATTTGCAAACCAATCAATAAACGCTTAATGCGATTTTTGTTACCAAAAATATATAGAAGAATACGTATAGGCCTAAACACGTAAACTGAGGAAAAAAATGTTTTTTATATATTTTTTGGGGATATTTATTATAGCAAAATTTAAAAAAAGCGTTTTTTCAAAATTGACGCTATTTTTTTGTTTATAGCGCAAAAAATAAAAACCGCATAGGTGATAAAATAGCACCAAAAGAAAGCTCTATTTGTGGGAAAAAGAGGACGTCAATTTTGTTTGGGGGCCACATCGCACAACTGCGCAATTGTCAGTTAAAACGACAAGTGCCGAATCGCAAAAAGTGCTCTGGTCTTTGGCCAGCCAAATGGTCCGGGGCTTAAGTGGTTAACCTCCCTAGCGGTGATCCCGAGTCTGGCTCGGGCTGGGATTTCAGTACCATGAGCGGTAGCCCCGAGCCAGACTCGGGATCGCATCGCTGGATACAGGGAGGACACAGGCAGATGTTACTTACCTTGTCCCCTGGATCCAGCGATGTCCTCCACGATGTGTGATCGAGCTGTCCTCCGCTCGATTCACACAGTGCCCGAGTGCCGCTGAGCTCCGTTCCCTGCGACATTACGACGCACGGGAGCGGAGATCGGCGCCAAATTCAAAAAAGTAAAAACACACAAAACACACACAGTACTGTGATCTTACAGATTACAGTACTGTATAAAAAAAATACACACCCCCTTTGTCCCTAGTGGTCTGTCCAGTGCCCTGCATGCACTTTTATATTATTAATACTGTTTTTTTCTGCCTGGAATTTGGAGATTGTCCATAGCAACCAAAAAGTGTCCCTTTATGTCAAAAGTGATTTTAGACCAACTAGAAAACAGCGATAATAAATTAGAATCACTTGCAGAATTGAGCGATAGCGATTTGTGGGGAAATTCGTCATCAAACACTAAATCTAATGACAGCGACAATTCTGCAAATAAGCAAATTTCTGTGTTTTTGGATTTGATTACATTATTGAATAATTTTTATTATTTATTATCATTATTTATTATATTATAAATTTTATCATACCCGGGATGTCTGCTAGACTCTGGTTTGAACAGATTTAAGGCCGGGTTCACACCGCTGCGATGCGGGAACGCCGCGAATCCGCGGCGTTTTCCCGCATCGCATTACTCCCGCCGGCAGTTCACACTGCCCTATGCGGACGGCTGCGAGTGTCAATGATATGTTAATGACACCCCCAGATCCGTCTGCATATCGCAGTGCGATCTGCCGACTCGCACAGGAATCGGATCGCATGGTGTGAACCCCCATGCGATCCGATTCTGTTGCGGACCAAAAAAAGGGTCCCGTGCGAGTTTGCTGCGGGAGCGATGCGAATTCAGCCATACTATCTGTATGGCTGAACTCGCATCGCTACGGAGATCGGATGTGATTTGCGGTGCGAATCACATCCGGATCTCCCCCCGCAGCAGTGTGAACCCAGCCTAAGAGAGTTATTCCTAAGAATTGCAGATCTACAATATAAAGCGCCAAATTTCCATGCTAAATAATTGTACCGCTTTCAGCACCTAAAATCAGAACTAATCATACCGCCAGGGAGGTTAAGCTGCTATATATGAACTTTTTGGTTTTGGGTTCAATACTGCTTTAACCCCTTGACCACAGGGCACTTAAACCCCCTTCCTAACCAGACCAATTTTCATCTTTCGGTGCTCACACATTTTGAATGACAATTACTCAGTCATGCAACACTGTACCTATATGAAATTTTTGTCTTTTTTTTCAAACAAATAGAGTTTTCTTTTGCTGGCATTTAATCACTGCTGGGTTTTTTATTTTTTGCGCTATAAATCAAAAAAGACTGAAAATTTGGTAAAAAAAAGAGTATTGGCGAGTATTGGCGAGTATTGGCGAGTATTGGCGAGTATTTGCAGAATATTGCTGAGTATTGCAGAGTATTGCAGTGTTGCAGAGTATTGGCAGAGTTTTGCAGTGTTGCAGAGTATTGGCAGAGTATTGCACAGTGTTGCAGGGTTTTGGAAGATTACTGCACAGTATGGGCAGAGTACTGCAGATTATTGGCACTGAGCAGCACTGTGGGCACTACACATCCAGCCCACAGCGCTACTGCCATCTCTCCCTCTCTCCCCTCACACTGTACCGATCGGAAGGTTTGTTTGTTTACAAGTGATTGCTCCCAGCGGCCGTTCACCGCGATCCGTGATGCGCCGGGTCTTCTGGACCCAACAGACCCCCCAGGGGGCATGCGAGAGCAAGTAGCCATCTTTCGGCTATGGCTCGGTCGACAAGTGGTTAATAACTGAAAAAAAAAAATGGCACAGGGTCTCCCCAAAATCCATACCAGACCCTTATCGGAGCATACAGCCTGGCAGGTCAGGAAAGGGGGGGGTGAGTGAGCACCCCCCCAAACCATACCAGGCTGAATACCCTCAACCTTTGGGGGTGCTTTGGGGCACGATTCTGCCCCCCAAAGCACCTTTTCCCCAGGGGGGCCCCCCTTGTTGTTGTCAACATGGGGACAAGGTTCTTTGGGGGAGGCAAAGCATTGTTAAGGGCATGTGGCCTGGTATGGTCTGGAGGTAGTACTCGCTCATCCCCCCCCTTTCCTGACCTGCTGGACTGCATGCTTACATAAGGGTCTGGTATCTGGTATTGATTTTGGGGGCGACCACATGCCATTTTTTTTTTCAATTTTGGAGTGGGGGTTCCCCTCAAGATCCATACCAGACCTAAAGGGCCATTTTTCATTGTCAGTAATTATTTTTTTTACATTCAGCTGTCAGCGAGGAAACATGCTGACAGCTGATGACTCATCAGTTCTTAAGGATGCGGCTGCCACCCACTCCTTAACAACCATTACAGTTACTGGTTGTTAAGAACACCAGTGGCTTCCTGCTCCTTAACAACGCGGTATTTTCTACTGGCAATAATGCATTTTAGTAGTGTTTTTTACGCGAATGCCAAAAAACTTTTTGAAAAACGCTGTGCAGTATTTTACCGCATACTTGGATGCGGTAAGATACCGCTTTTTGTATGGAGCCCTATATTGCTTGCACAGTTGAGTCACTGGATTTTAGCCTTAAGCCTCGTACACATGGTTCGGTTGTCTTACGAGCGTCTGATTTTTGTCAAAAGTGCGTGTGCAGGATTTTGTCTAGCATACTAACCATCCGCAAATTGTCATTTAGAAAACACGAAAGTACTATGAGAGTATAAAGAGGAAGTTAAATTCTCGAGGGGCCACCCTTTGGGCCCCTTCTGCTAATTTTGTGTTAGTAGAAGTTTGGTGATCGTTGATTCGTGATTTTCAGATCGTTACTGATCTTCTAATGACAGTTTGAGAATAAGCAGTTTCATTAAAAACAACACAATGAAAAGTTTAGGTCACTTTCACACTGAGACGCTTTACAGGCGTTACAACGCTAAAAATAGCACCTGTGAAGAACCTCTCCTGTCTCTCCAGTGTGAAAGCCGGAGGGCTTTCCCAATGGAGCGGAGCGGTGCGCATCTTTGCAGCGCTGTAGGAGTGGTGTATACACCGCTGCTAAAGCCCCCCTGCTCATTGAAATCAATGGGGCAGCGCCGCCAAACTGCCGGCAAAGTGCCGCTGCAGGGGCGCTTTTAACCCTTTTTTAGCTGATAACAGGGGTTAAAAGCGCCCTGCTAGTGGCCGAATAGCGCAGGTAAAGTGCAGCTAAAAATAGCGCAGTTTTACCGCCGATGCCCACCCGCCCCAGTTGGAAAAAGTCTGACTTTTTCTGTTGGACATTCAGCTCATATGTATGTGGCATTAAAGATAAATTACAAAATGAGGACTTGGCTAATGTAGCAGCTTAGGTACAGAGAAGTTGCCCTCTTATAAGCTGACATGACCCCATCAGACAACAACTGCCTACAAATGCATTCTCTTCTCTGAAGTGACAGGCAGGTGCTTAGTTTTGACCCGTTACATTGATTTATTGCAAGTGATGGTTGTAGCTACTAGCTAGGCCACCGGGACATCTACCACGTCCTGCCTTAGTTGTCTTGTAAAATGATTCGCCTCTGGCACATGTCAATGAACTGACAGCAAACACAGGCACACAATCATCAGTCCCTCATTTACAAAAATGCCCCCATTTTTTTTTTTCAAGGGAAACTATCTCTGAATCAAGTCAATAAATGAAAAGTTTTTCAGAAACATGACTCAGCCGGATGGTGGTATTTCTAAATAAACATGTATAAAACAAGCCGCCCACAGATGTCCCACAGGGAGTCTAGAAATGAGAAGTCATTATAACCATATGCACAGGTGATATTAATTTAGATCCGAGGGCTAGTTCCTCCCAGCTGCTGAATAACTCAGATGTATTCTCATGCTACCAGAATGCATCTTGTATCACAAGCCGGAAATGACATTCTCTCTTTTATACTTATGATAAGTTGTTTTTAGAATGAAAATCCCCTTGGCAGTCTGTTAGGTTCTACACAAGCGCTTCTGAGTTCTTCTTGGGCTTCTCAGACCTTTCCATTAAAATCGGAAACAGACTTTTCCCACCCAGCCACCTGGCTCTGCAAGAATATTGAGGATGTTGTGCAACAGCCAGAGCCTCCCAGGCTGGCGTATGTGAACAGGATGGACACCGAATGAACACACGGGTGTTATACTTCACACTCAAGTCAGCTGTTGAATTTCTGAATGAGGTACAGGCATGGCCATCTGGCATTTGCCAGAATGACCGGTGAGTCGAGGCTTGCAGTGCAGGCTTGTGTTAGCTTATATAGACTGCTCATCCTCAGTCAAAACTGCTCTGACAATTTATTTATTACAGGTGCTTATACAGCACCATCACTTCCCACAGCGCTTTACATACTGCATATATTGTACATTCACGTCAGTCCCTCAAGGAGCATACAATCTAAAGTCTCTAACTCATATTCATGCATACACATATTAGGAGCCAATCAACCCGTTTGCCACTGCACTATAGCTGAATGACGGCTACAGCGCACCCACACTTTGCTGGGAGGCCATCATTTGACATCCTCCCGTGCTCGAGCTGCATGTGCACCCCCTGTGGCACGCATCGGCAGTGATCTGTGATCGTTGTGTCCTTCGGACGCAGCTGATCACAGATCAAGGTAAAGAGTCAATCACTGAGGCTCTTTACCATGTGATCAGCTGTCTCCAATCACAATCACGGATGTAAACAGGATTTGCTGATTTTCGGAAATCCTCCTTTCTTGACAGTAGAGCTGAAAACCAGCAAATCCACACAGGGGACATCTGCACTGGCAATCAGGACACTGATCATTAGTGTCCTGATTACCACTGCAGCCCCAACAGTGCCCACCAGTGCTGCCAATCTGTGCCCAACAGTGCCCACCAGTTATGCCAATCTGTGCCCATCAGTGATGCCTGTAAGTGCCAATCAGTGCCACTTATTAGTGGTGCCTATCATTGCCGCCTATCAGTGCCCATCAGTGCCACCTATCAGTGCCGCATATCAGTGCAGCCTCATCAGTACTACCTTATCAGCGCCCATCAGTGCAGCCACGTCAGCACACATCAGTGAAGGAGAAAATTACTTATTTACAACATTTTATAACAGAAGCTAAGAAAAACCTTTTTTACAAAAAAAAAAGTTTCGGCCTTTTTTCATTTGTTAAGATAAAAAACCCAGTGGTGATTAAATACCAACAAAATAAAGCTCTATCTGTCTCATAAAATGATAAATATTTTGTTTGGATACAGTGTTGCACGACCACAAAATTGTCATTCAAAGTGTGAGCGTTGAAAGCTAAAAAATTGGCCTGGGCAGTAAGGGGGTGAAGGTGCCCAGTAGGCAAGTGATTAACCCACCAGCATGTCTTTGGAGTGAGGGAGAAAACCCATGCAGGCACAGGGAGAACATGCAAACTCCAGGCAGGTAGTGTCATGGTTGGGATTCAAGCCAACGACCCTAGTGCTGCGAGGCGGAACTACTTAGCCACTGTGCTGCCCTATATCTATACATTGTACAATTAGCCTGCAGTATTGATGTAGTGGAGCCAATACATAAATATTATTTTTCCTTTGGGCTACCAAACATTAATTATGTTCACAAATATGAGACAGTACACTATGTATGCCAATTTTTTTCCCATTCCATCCCTAGGTGTATATACAGTATTCTTACAGCTATATAATCCTATGCCAGACAGAGATTATATTTACTCCTCCAACAACCTTGGGGTTCATATTTCATTTTTCAAGTAGCTTATAGTGCCTTTCCTAGGTTCATGGAGGCGTTACACAGTATGAGACAGTATACTATATATATGCCAGGCATATAAAAGCCCTGACTGTACATAGTCCAACAACTATATAATCTTATTCCAGGCATAGATTTTACTTATTCCTCTAATTAACTCAGGATTCAGATCTCATTCTTTAAGTAGCTAATATCTAATGCCTTTCAGTCTCACATTTATTATAATTACATAATAACATAATATACAAATGTGCATGTGAATTACAAAAAAAAAAAAAAGAAATGACGAGAAAATTAAATGAAAAAACCACATCAAAAACTACTTTCAGGTAAGTGTTTCTGTAATAACTAACAAGGTGTAACCACTGAAAATACACTGCAGTTTCACTTTAACTGAATAGTGCAGTCACACAGTTCCCCTTTGCAGCTGTATTCTGTACTGTTGCATTGAAATAAGATTTTTTGATGGCAATAAGATAAATGTGTTATTTTCAGGTTTAAGATTGTGTAAGATAAAGAAACAAGTTCACTTACATTCTCCTCTAAGGAGCTTATACTCTTTTCTTTTACTAGAAACCTGCTCCATTTACCCACAGAATGTAAGCTCTAATATGGGGGGTGCAGGAGCAGCAGGCTCGGGCTCTCAATGGCATGCTGAGAGGCTGAGCCAGCTTCCAGCCAAGCTTTTGGGTGGATTCTGATATTATTGTTGGGATCCTTCCAGAGCACTAAGAAGGCTAGATGACGTCAGCCTTCTCCCATTCGTCTGCACATGCCCTTCTCAGCTTACATCACTGACAGAGGTCCCTGTGTACAAGGATGACTGACTCTTGCGCATGCACAGGATTTACATCATTCTGCTCTGGCCAATTGAGATAACCAAAGACCAGCACCCAGGGAGAAGATGCCAGTGCCAGCGAGGGATCCAGACTGTTATAGAAGCGATACGCTTAGTTCCACTTAACAAAGCTGTTCAAGCTTGCCAAAAGTGTTACAATACATGCTTGCAAAAGCTTGCTGTATACGCCACTCTTCAGGCTACCATATATATAAAACTGGCTTCTGTTGAATGAGCATACTGGAAAGCCAGTAGCTGCAAGTTTTTGGCATATGTGCCCTTATTTGTCTATTTGATGACTGGCCAATGAACATTTGATGCATTTCTCTCAGTTGTCTAGGTGCTTTCATGAGATGCCACTCTGGACATGGCAACAAGGGGACCCTTCTGTAAATCAAAACGCAATGTTCCCCATGCACACATTCAAGAAAACCGCCTTGACCGCACCCAGCTTCTGTGATGCTGAGTGCTGTAATGACTACATGGTGGAAACTGGATAATCAAAGTGAAGAAATGTCATCAGCACACCAACAATTACTCAAAAGGGTCCAAAGCTTTATTCCGTGGTCACATGATAAATATGTATATTTCATCATGTGACCACGGAATAAAGCTTTGGACCATTTTGAGGAATCCTTAGTGTGTTGATGACTTTTTTTCCTTTCTGCAATTCAGACATCTATTAATTTAAGACTCATCTCTGAATTTGTATTATTAAAGTTTAATACACAATTCCTTAATGATACAATTATTGCATTTTAAAATATCAATATGTGTTATAATACCTTTAATTAAAGCAAAAAAATTTACATTTGAACATACATTTTGCCACAACACATAAAACGCTATTGGGTCAAGGTCATATGATCCAAAGTCACCTAATAAGTATACCCTATGAGTGCCCCAGTTAATTTACAAAAGTAAAACATCCCAGGCTAGACTTGTGCGCAACAGAAAATTTAGTTTAGTTTTGGTTCGTTGTCATTCGTAAAATACATAATTTTGTTCTGTTATATTCGTTATGTTACGTTAATATGTTTTTGGATAATTCGTTATTATTCGGAGTGTCTAATTCATTTGTTCGTATTCGTTGAAATTCGCTATTTATGTATGTATAGACATTCGTGATAATGATTCATAGTTTGGAAAGTTGTTTGTTTATTGAATCTTTTAACACACACAATGACAACGTCTCTTCTCCTCGGCTCAAATACAATACAACACCCTTCTAACTCAGTTCTCAGGAAAGCACTTTGCCAGTAATCCAACCTCCGACACAAAATTAATTAGCTGATTGGACTATAAGATTTACTTGGAGCTGACCTTTTGTTTCATTAGATCTTTAACCACTTTCAGACCGGACCATTTTGCTGGTCAATGACCAGAGGTCTTTTTACAATTTGGCACTGCGCTGCTTTAACTGGTAATTGCGCGGTCATGCAATGTTGTACTCAAACAAAATTTGCATCCTTTTCTTCCCACAAATAGAGCTTTCTTTTGATGGTATTTGATTGCCTCTGCGATTTTTATTTTTTGCGATATAAACGTAAAAAGACCGCAAATTTTGAAAAAAAATGATATTTTCTACTTTTTGTTATTAGAAAAATCCAATAAACTCAATTTTAGTCATACATTTAGGCCAAAATGTATTCAGCCACATGTCGTTGGTAAAAAAAAAGTCAATAATTGTATATTTATTGGTTTGCGCAAAAGTTGTCACATCTACAAACTAAGGTACGTTTTCTGGAATTTACGCAGCTTTTAGTTTACGACTGCCTATCTCATTTCTTGAGGTGCTAAAATGTCAGGGCAGTACAAAACCCCCCCAAATGACCCCATTTTGGAAAGTAGACCCCCTAAGGAAATTGATAAGTGGCATGTTGAGCCCATTGAATATTTTTTTTTTTTGCCTCAAGCGATTGAATAATGACAAAAAAAAAATTTTTTTTTTTTTTTACACAAAGTTGTCACTAAATGATATATTGCTCACACATGCTATGGGTATATGTGAAATGACACCCCAAAATAAATTCTGCTGCTTCTCCTGAGTACGGGGATACCACATATGTGGGATTTTTTGGGAGCCTAGCCGCGTACGGGGCCCCGAAAGCCAAGCACCGCCTTCAGACTTTCTAAGGGCGTAAATTTTTGAGTTCACTTCTCACTACCTATTACAGTTTTGAAGGCCATAAAATGCCAAGATGGCACAAAACCCCCACAAATGACCCCATTTTAGAAAGTAGACACCCCAAGCTATTTGCTGAGAGGCATGTTGAGTCCATGGAATATTTTATATTTTGCCACAAGTTGCGGGAAAATTACAAACTTTTTTTTTTTTTCCACAAAGTTGTCACTAAATGATATATTGCTCACGCATGCCATGGGCATATGTGAAATGACACCCCAAAATAAATTCTGCTGCTTCTCCTGAGTACGGGGATACCACATATGTGGGACTTTTTGGGAGCCTAGCCGCGTACGGGGCCCCGAAAACCAAGCACCGCCTTCAGGCTTTCTAAGGGCGTTACAGTTTTGAAGGCCATAAAATGCCAAGATGGCACAAACCCCCCCCCCCCCCAAATGACCCCATTTTGGAAAGTAGACACCCCTAAATTTAGGGGTACACTAGTGAGACTAGGTAATAAATGGCGGGTGCCCTGAAACTATAAAAAAATAACTAACCAACCAGCGTCACCTGTAACAGTTATATGGTGATCACTGGTGAAAGGGTTAACTAGGGGGCAATCAGGGGGCTTTATGCGGTAGTATATGGGGGTCCCTGGCGCTATAAAAAGCTGCGGCGAACCTAAATACCTACCTGCCTAACTAGCGTCACCTGTGACACTAATACAGCGATCAGAAAAACGATTGCTTATTAGGCTGGGTTCACACTGGAGCGATGCGGGAACGCCACGAATCCGCGGCGGGTTCCCGCATCGCATGCCTCCCGGCGGCAGTTCACACTGCCCTATGCGAACTGCTGGGAGTGTCAGTGAAATGTTAATGACACCCCCAGATCAGTTCGCATATCGCAGTGCGATCTGCAAACTCGGATCGCATGGTGTGAACACCCATGCGATCCGATTCTGCTGCGGACCAAAAAAAGGGTCCCGTGCGAGTTTGCGGCGGGTTGCGGCGGGTGGGGCGGGTGCGATGCGAATTCAGCCATACTATCTGTATGGCTGAACTCGAATCGCACAGAGATCGGATGTGATTTGCACTGCAGTGCGGTGCGAATCACATTCGTTCTCATAAACCGCTGCATTGTGAACCCAGCCTTAGTGACACTGGCGACGGGGGGTGATCACGGGGTTAAACCTTTATTGGGGGGGTTAGGGGGGTACATTAGAACTAAAGGGGGCTAACCCTAACTGCCCTAACAGTTATTACAGTCACAAATGACACCAATGCAAAAAAAAAAAAAAAAAAAATGACATTGGTGTCACTGTGACTGGGGGGCAGGGGTAATTGGGGGGGGGTGATCGGGGGGGTGTGAGTGTGCCTGGCATGTTCTACTGTGTAGTGACGTGTTGGTGCAACTCACCGATCCTCTCTCCTCGGTGTCGGAACGAAAAATACCGACACGGAGGAGAGAATACATCACTTCCTCTCCTGTGTTTACATTACAGGAGAGGAAGTGATGTCACGAAGGATTTCTATTCGTCGGGAGCGATCGCGAGGGGGTGGCCATGAATGAATGGCCGCCCCCTCGTCCGGGATCGCTCCCGAACGAATACCGACCGCCGCAGGCACCGGGCGGGGGCCCGATCGGGCCCCCGACCCGCGGGAAGGCAGGGACGTACATGTACGCCAATATGCCTGCCCGTGCCATTCTGTCGACGTACATCGTCGTGCGGCGGTCGGGAAGTGGTTAAAGAATTACCAAATTAATTCGAATTCATTCAAATGCATTCAAATTCATTCGTTATATTTCTTTCGTATTCGTTGTTATTCGTTATTTTTTTATTTGGACATTCGGATGCATCCGAATGTCCGAAAGATGCAAAAATCGCCCGAATTTCGATTTGTTACGAAACGAATTGCACAAGCCTATCACAGGCACATTCCATTCTCAAGGCTGGATCTGTGGTATGTGGCAGTTACAAGAAGATGGGTGCAAGTCATTTTAATCTTTTCTTTTTGTAGTTTTATGGCTGATGCACTAATGGGACAGAAGATGAGGGAACAAGATATCCAAAACAGCACTTACTTATGAACATTAGCTTTAGTAGCTTCAAACATGTAGCAACTTCTTTGAGGCTGTAAGCACACTTAGGATGAAAGGGCAGGACAAGACCTTTAAAAGCCAAGGTTCTGTTGTCTATATCAGTGTTTCTCAACTCCAGTCCTGAAGGCACCCCAACAGGTCATGTTTTCAGGCCTTCCATTATTTTGCACAGGTGATCAGTGATCAGTTTCACTGCCTTAGTAATTACCACAGCCGTTTCATCTGAGGTAAATCCTGAAAACATGACCTGTTGGGGTGCCTTGAGGACTGGAGTTGAGAAACACTGGTCTATACGACTATTCTACAATCGCAGGATAGCTATGATCTTTCAAGTCAGTTTGTTGGCGTTTTGTGGGTGCTCTGTGGGTGCTTCCCTCTAAATTGCAAAGGATTGCTTTATTGCTTTCAGTAGGGCAGAGTCATACATCTGAGCAAAAGGCCTAGGACAGGTCAGGCATACACCACCAGTAACACTCTGTAAGAATAATCCAACATATTTAATAACTCAACCAATGCACACAAATCAAGAATGCCCCATTTCTTGATTGGCTCCTCACATTAATTGTGGTGAGGCAGAAGTAATTATTACCTGAATTCAGAAACTTTTTCAAAACACAGAAAAAAACTATTTAGGGTAACCACAGCCTTTATTCTTCAAGCATACAAAGAACTTAATTATGGGCACTATTGCTTAAGGCAGGGTTCCTAGATGCATTTATTCCCCTGCTGATTTTGACCATGTTCTGGACTTGCCCGCAGATCCAGGGTTACTGGACGGAAGTCACTAACTGCATTGTAGAGGTCCTAGTTGTACCTGTTCCTGTAACTAAAACTTGGTCTAGTGGAGGCACTTTGTCTAGTGGAGGCACAGAACACTACTCAATATCCTGCTTTTCTATGCCCATAAAGCCATTCTTTTGAATTAGAAAAAACTGTTGCCCCTACATTGTCTAGTTGGAAGAGTTTTGTGAACTTCATGATCCCATTTTATCGGCCACATATATCTAAAGGGGATGTACTAAGAAATTTCAATAAGGTGTGGTGGGCTCGATTAGCATCCTCTTCTACTGTAGGGTAGCATCTATATACTACATTTATTTATATACCTAGCCTGGTATTTCCAACTGCAGCTCTACATTAAAACTAACTTTATAACCAAGCAGATGAAGTGTTGTGAGCCAGATGGAGAAATGTCTACATGGTAAATACTGAGTGAAAGTTGAAACTTTTATTATGTCCTTTATCTAACTAATCTAGATTTTCTCTGTATGCCCAGAGGGGATTTGTTTTTCTGTATGTAATCCTTTTGCCTTTCTGTTCTAATGTACTATGCGATTGCTTCATGTCCTACTTTTGACATCTGAATATGAGAAAACGCAGTACTTACACACCTGTAGATCTGAGGTATGTCTGAGGGATTTTGCGTGGGAGGAGGTTTGTTTAGCTAGTTGTATCTAATAGTCGGTAGTAGTAGTAGTCTTAGTTATTTCAGGACACAGGTTCATGGTTTGTATTAACTGTTGGCCCTGTGTGGCCTATCTGTTTTGGTGGTATTGTACTGCATCACCACCTATGTCTCTTGCTATTCTTACTTTCCAAGAAAATTCTAAATAAAAATAATAAAAAAAAAAGGCAGGGTTCCTACATCTCTGCCCCTGAATATGTGCTGAATATTACTTTCCATAATGTGGATAAATGCTGCTAAAGTGTTTATTGATTAGGCAGATATTTCCTCGAACATTAGTGGACATACCACCTTTGAAAGGTGTTATTGGAACAGCTGTCTCACTTGGATGCTTTCCCATTAACACCTGTTCTAATGACAGTTGTTAAACTTTGTATTTCTAGGAAAAAAAGGAAATATTTTCAGTGAGGACACAGGTAGCCATAAAATCCTGCCAAAGGTTTCAAAACATACGCCAGAGAAAAACATAAAAAAAAAAAAAAAAAAAAAAAAATATATATATATATATATATATATATATATATATATATATAAATAGGTCATGCATATTATTTACATGATATTATGTATAATCACTGTAAAGACCTTACAAGTTTCGAAGAATTGATCTGCCAGAAATGTACTCCTCTTTTCAGTCCTCCTGTGGGCTGGCAACACATTTTGTTGTATACTGAGTGCTGTCAGATTTCTCAAGCCCCATACACACTATCAGATTTTCTGCTGATTTTTGTCTTAAGATTTACCAAAACCATGTAGTGCAAGGTTGCATGATTGTATACAAATTAAAACTCCTAAAGTTTGACCTCACATTATATGGTTTTGGTAAATCTGAAGGAAAAAATCAGCAGAAAATCTGATCGTGTGTATGGGGCTTCAGTCTTCAATTGCTAAACTACTTGCTAAACTACTTAATTGCTCCAAGGAATTCTTTTAATTTGCAGGGATTTCTCCTCACTTCCTGGCTTGTTATGGGAAGAGAAATCTCCGCAATTGGACGCTGATGGCAGGAAAAAATCTAACAGCGGTTATAACCCTCCTTTGTTCTATCCAAAGTGAAAAAAATGTTTTGCCTATAGTTCTACTTTAACCACTTAAGCCCATTTTCCAGCTAAAGGACCAAGCCCCTTTTTGCGATTCGGCACTGCGTCGCTTTAACTGACAATTGCGCAGTCATGCGACGTGGCTCCGAAACAAAATTGGCGTCCTTTTTTTCCCCACAAATAGAGCTTTTTTTTGGTGGTATTTGATCACCCCTGCGGTTTTTATTTTTTGCGCTATAAACAAAAAAAGAGCGACAATTTTGAAAAAAAGCATTATTTTTTACATTTTGCTATAATAAATATCCCCCAAAAATATATAAAAAAACTTTTTTTTTCCTCAGTTTAGGCTGATATGTATTCTTCTACATATTTTTGGTAAAAAAAAATCACAATAAGCATTTATTGATTGGTTTGTGCAAAAGTTATAGCGTCTACAAAATAGGGGATAGTTTTGTGCCATTTTTATTAATATTTTTTTTTTTACTAGTAATGGCGGCGATCAGCAATTTTTATTGTGACTGCGACATTATGGCAGACACGTCGGACGATTTTGACACATTTTTAGGACCATTGGCATTAATACAGCAATCAGTGCAATTCAAAATGCACTGATTACTGTAAAAATGTCACTGGCAGTGAACGGGTTAACCACTAGGGGGCAGTGTAGGGGTTAAGTGTGTATGTGTGTTTTTTTAACTGTAGGGGGCGTGACTTGGCGTCTGACATCACTGATCGTCTTTCCCTATAACAGGGAACAGACAATCAGTGACAGGCTCAGTAGGAAGCACGAGGAGAGGTTTGTTTACACTTGCCTCTCTTCGTTCTTTTGCTCTGTGACCAGATCGCGGGACACTGGCGGCGATCGGGTCCCGTGGCCAGGGTCACGGAGCTCAGGACCGAGGTCGCGAGTGCACTGCCGGTGGCGCACTCGTGACCCACGGCTGGGCACTTAAAGAGCACTTAAAGAGCAACGTACCTGTACGTGCTTGTGCCCAGCCGTGCCATTCTTCCGACCTTAAGCGGTTAAGGTTTACCTACAACTTACACTTCTCGAATTTTTCCAAAATAAAAATATACAAGAGTTCTACTTTGTTCCATGTTGATGAATCAGTTAAAGTGCTTGTATACCCCTTTTTTTTAATTTATATCTACAGGTATGCCTATCATAAGGCTTATCTGTAGGTAAAATTAATATCTCCTAAACCTACATGATGTAGAAGATATTCACCCTACATGCAGCCGCTGATGTCAGTGGCGCAGTGCAGGTCAGATAAAGGTCTGACGTATCGTGGCAGACATTGGCAGAACTGAGGACTCCCGTGTGCATGCGCGGGAGTGACGCCATTACGGCTCCAGCTGCGAACCCGGATGAAACACAGAGGGGAAAATGTCAGCTCCCTCTGCGTTGACCGGGATGCGATGCGGGGACCTAGTTCTAAGGTAAGTATTTCATGGTGTATACTAGCTCATTATGCCTTTGCCCTTACAGGTTATTTTTTTTTTGTTGCTTTGTTTTTTGTTTTTTTGGTTTGCGGGTATACAACCGCTTTAATTTGCCAACAACTATCTATGATTGGGACTTTGGGTTTTGCTTAGGGGCCCGCTCAGGCTACCAAAGTCCTGTGAGGTGGATACCATGGTTTATTGAGGATGCAGTCTGGAGATGAGTCTGTCCTAATTCAAAGTACGCAGAGGAGATGAAGAGAAGTGTCCCAGCTGCCGCACACCTCACCCAACCACATGGTTATCAGATAAAGCAGCCTCAGCTCACTCCATCAAGGCCACGCTTGAGCGGCCGGGTGAGGTGTGCAGCGGCTGGATACTCCTCTCCAACCACCTGTGATTTTTCAGAGAGCACAATTAAACTTACTGCCTGGTACTGTCACATGGGTCATGGGTGCTCTCTAGTCTGGTGCAACAAAGTTGGGGTAGGTGGGAAAAATATAAGTCATTAAATAAAACCTGTCATGAAAGGAACATGGCTGCTGCTTGTGCTGACCTCTCCTTCTAAAAGTGCTTTTGGTTTGGCTATCATGCTGGACTATTTGACTCAAGTTACCTGACAATTACATGGGAACTTTGGCTTTTCTTTTTGCTTTAAACCTGAGGTATTTCAACCTGTCCTGTGACGTGCCAAACAGGTCATGTTTTATGAATTCCCTCACAAAAACAGAGGGAAATAAGTCATTCTTTTCATGTGTACTGGCATTAGTTCTCTGGCCTCTGACAGCCAGCAATGTATTGGCAGGCCATATTTTTTTTTCATAATGAATAATTCATATTGGTGAGAAATGTAAAAACGATCTTATCTGTATTAGTAGTAATTTTTTCGTTAGAATGTGCCTGTAACGTACAGTACAACTCATTTTCTGCCTGTAAGAGGTAATTGCATGCAAAATAGCGTCAGATTACATGACAAGCTAAGTTAGTGAATGTTACATTCCTGGTACTCTGATTCATTTTTTGCATTGAGTCATCTGTTGTCCACTTCCTCTCTGAACCAGTATTATTTTCATTTCTCTTGGGTTCAGAACAGCTGCTGCATACAAACCCCTCTGCTGTCCAGGTTAGCCGGTATGATTCAGGATCAGAGTGTCTCACGAGTTCACAGGGGAAGTGACTAAACATAATTCCTTTTGCAAGATTATCAATCTCCTATATGCAAACCAGTTAGTACAGTAGACTGATATTCTTCCAGGAGTTCTTCTCTATTGATTATTATGAAACATTTCTGATACATTTTAGTATCTAATCCACAATTCACACCCGGTCCTCTACTACCCTTATCTATCTATCTATCTATCTATCTATCTATCTATCTATCTATCTATCTATCTATCTATCTATCTATCTATCTATCTATCTATCTGTCTGTCTGTCTGTCTGTCTGTCTGTCTGTCTGTCTGTCTGTCTGTCTGTCTGTCTGTCTGTCTATCTGTCTGTCTGTCTGTCTGCCTGTCTGTCTGTCTGTCTTTCTATCTGTCTATCCCACCCTTATTTTTTTCTGCTTTGGTGACAATGGACAAAAGGACAAAACGGGTAACTATCCTCAGTGTGGACACAGACGGCAATAACTACTTCCTACTTTATCCAAAACCTGGCCAAAGAAACACTTCACCAATGGTCAGATGCAGGAGTAATTTAAAATAACATTTTTAAATGTTCTGAGTAGGGGTAATACAGTACTGGAGATACCCTATGGGGGTTATTTACGAAAGGCAAATCCATGTTGCACTACAAGTGCAAAGTGCACTTGTAGTGGCGGCGGACCTACCAATAAAAGTAGGTAGTCTGGCGGACCTACCAATAAAAAATGTTTCAAATCTATCCGATGGACTCAAGGCAAGGGACTAAAAATCAGGAAACTATTCGTCTGTGTTCTAGTCCGACGGACCAAATACGACACAAGGGCAGCTATTGGCTACTGGCTATTGAACTTCCTTGTTTTGTACCGTTTACGTCATCACGTTCAAAAGGAATGGACTTTCAAACGGACTTAGTCCGGTCGTGTGTGGCCAAGTCCGTTTCATTCAGAAAGTCCATCGGACCTCCTCGGAAGTCCATCGGGAAGACCGTCGGACCTAGTCCGTCAAAAAGTCCGGTCGTGTGTATGCGGCATTACATGTGCTTGTGCTGTAGTCCTTTATACATGTCTCTGCTGCCAGTCATATTAGTTTAATTGCGTCACAAGTCATATTAGTTTAATTGCTATCATATTGTTTATAGGCTAGATCTCAGATTGTGGTAGTATGCCATCTGAAACATAGATCTCCAAGATGACAGAAAACCGTTAAGGACTAATTTGTCTCCTATTATTGGCTCCAGGTGGCAATCTTGGGGAGGCTGGCAACTCCTATTGTATGCTGAACCCTTGTGATTTGAACAGCCCTTTTGACACAGAATTGGCATGCCCACAGTGTGGGAATAAGTCAGGGATACAGCTCTGCTTATTGGGAGAGAGTAAGAGCAGTGTTATGGAGTGGTATCTGACGAGGAGGGAAAGAGTAGGTTTTCCCTTAGAAGGTATCTCTTCTGTCAGCTGCTTGGAAATGTCTTCCACCATCAGCTTAATAAACTGCAAGGACTTTGGGGATCTCTGGAGACCCAGAAATTCTATACTTCCCAAAGGGAAGTGCTCCTCAGGCATTCTGTAATCTGTAAGTTTATATTATATTTCTATTGGAAAAGTTCCTTGTTACCTTTCTGCTTGAAGAAGCATGTAACCCACAAATATGTGTTGCCATTTCTGTAAACGACCTTATTCCTGTAATTATTCAATTCCTACATTATACAGTAAAGTTTAGTTACCAACGTCTGTTGATTCCCCCTTCTTTTTGGGTATGCTGGTAAAGCCCTGCCCACACACTGATTTTGCATTGGGACAAACTAGGTTATGAGGGTTGATTTACTAAAACTAGAGAATGCAAAAACCGGTGCAGCTCTGCATAGAAACTAATCAGCTACCAGTTTTATTTGAACAAATTTGAATGAAGCCCCGCTTGTCTCCCCCTCCTCTCTGTGGGGCCGGAAATTGTCAATGTGGGCACCCAGCTGTGGTTTCACAGCCGGGCACGCACTGCGCATGTGCGAGCAGCGCTGCGCCCTGTGACTGGCTGGATGATTACCGAGAGGGAGGGGGGAGAAGTGATCTCCCTTCCTGTGCCGCGGTGCGCTGGAAGGAAGTGGGAGCTGGAACCCTCTAAAAAGAGGGTATCTGCCCCCCCAAAAAAATGACATGCCAAATGTGGAATGTCAGGGGGTCACCTTCCCTTAAAGTTGAAGTTCCATTTTTGGGTGGAACTCCACTTTAAAGTGGTTGTAAACCCCCACATATAGTGAAATGACTAACCTCGGGTGATATACAGAGAAACAAATCCTCCTACATACAGTAAGTTGTACTTGTTTAGTCCAGCATTTACACAGGATCTCTGGGCTCTGAAAAGCAGGGGCCGGGAGCTTTTCCTGTTCAGTGAGAACTGATTGGAGGGAAGAGGGCCCCCCCCCCACCTTCAGACAGTGGACTGTAACAGAGCTGAGGCTGGCTATCACAGGCAGCTCCCTCCCTGTCACCCTTTTTCTCTTGGTGTCAGGAAAAATTGTAAGAAGTGACTCATGCAGGCATACAGAAATGACACTTGGTTCTCTAGACTGAGACAAGTACACACCATTGAGGGATATGCTTCCTTCATATTTCATGTCAGAGGTTTACAACCACTTTAAGAAGCACTGCTTTAGATTGTAAGCTTTTACAGGTAGGGTCCTCTATCCTTTTTTTATGATTGCGGTGTTTTGCTGAACAACTTTATGTACTAGTGAATTTTCTGTATTCTGTTGCTTGTTCTACTGTCCCTTGCATTAGCTCCTACTTATTACAGTGGCACAAATTTATGGCACTGTAAAAACAACTAATAATAAGAAGACATTATAGTTTAATAATAATGATAGTATCAAGATGTAAACATCTGCTAAACCAGCATGAATATATTACAGATATTGATAGTTTAGAATATTTCTGACCATAATCTGTTACTGGTTTCTTCCCAGTGTAAGGGATCAGTGTGAGAAGAACCGTATGACCACTCAGAATATCGGCATCGTCTTTGGACCAACATTGATGAGGCCAGAGAAAGAACAGTTTGCAAATATTGCTGCTAACATGGTTTACCAGAATCAAGCAGTGGAACATTTTCTTACTTACCATGAAGAGCTCTTTGAAACTGATCCGGAAGAATAGTAAAATATTTTGTACTAAGGAACTGAGTTTACTAAGACTTACACTGTCCAACTTCAGATTATAATACAACAATCTTTATGATGATCTGAAGAGAACTTGCCTCTGGCCTCCCTGGTCCTACTTTGCCCAGCTATCCTGAAGATTGAAGCAGATGTCCAAGGTAGAAGAAGTTCATGTGCCTATTATAAAAGTTGAATGCACTCTGTTTTTCATGACATTCATTGATATTTAATAAGAAGATTAATATTGCTGCTGAAATCTTGAGTAGTCCTGAGGACCAGACACGACTACACTGCAAGAGACTGCTCCACCTTGAACTCTTGTTCCTGTTTGTTCACATAGGTGATTCATGAGTGTTTGTATACTGTTTTAAAGATGTTTTGAGAGTTTATTCTTTATAGTTTATTTGTTCCATTTTTACATTATTCTTTAAAGATTGAATTTTATTATTATTGGTGTCTGAAAACTGTTATTTTTGTCTTGATGCAGTGGTTTTGACAATAGCCATTGAATCACACAATGTTTTAATGATAATACTGTAATATGTGCTATATGCATGTCAATCCTGAAAAATGAATTGCTCACTGTGAAAGTATAGGTCACTTACTAGCTTAACCAAATAACCTCATCATAACTCTGAAATCGAAACATACCAGTGGCGGTCCGTCCATACTTAGTGGAAAAGAAGTATTCCTGCGCCACGTCAGGGAAATAGAGGGAGATAGGGTACTGCTGCACACACTGAAAGGGAAATATCTGAACCCTGGGGAATAATGAATAAGAAAGGTAGTGGTGCGCTGTACACAAAGAGGATATATCTATTGATAAAAGCAGTATATAAAATTCGCAATAGGGGGATATCCAGTAAACAATACAGGTCTGGGTATATCTATGTGACTAGTTTAAACAGCAACACTCATTTCTACTAATAGTCCACAACATAAATACATAAAATAGTGAAAATTCATATAAAATCCAAAGTTCAACGTGTTGCGATCCTGTAGTCGCATAAAAGTGCAAATATTTCAATGTGCCGCTGTGGCTGATAAAACAATAATGTTTGTTGCTATTAGTTTAAAATCTACAACATAAAACCGTGAAATAATAAAAACAAGAAAAAAGAAGAAAAAACACAATATAACATTCAAAAGTGCAACGTGTTGCGATCCTAGAATCGCATAAAGTGCAGGTGTTCTGTTGTGGTGCACATAGGCAAACCTTCAAACATAAATAATAATTAAGTGACAAAAAATATAAGTGTATCAGACAAAAAGTCAGTTTTCAGTGCAAAGTGCTGCGATTATTCTCAAAATCGCATAGAATGTGACTTCTTCAACAAGATATACGATGTGGAGCTGTTGCAATGGGAAGGGCAGTGGTGCTGGTGGAAGGGGATGTGGCCTTGGTGGTCCCGTATATACCAGTAATGGATGTCCCCTTACCTTACCGCTGTAAGGTAACAGCGTATATATAGAGAGGTTTTTTGGGATCCTTTAGCGGAATTTTCCCTTTAATGTGGGGTGCCCAGGTCCTGACCAATGATATGGTCCCTTTAAGGGGGTTTCCTCTGTGGTATTGCAGTCAGGGTTCCTCAGTGGTATGGCATATACATGGGTTTAAGCAGAGATGGAGTAAGAATACTCCATAGTGTAAGATGCTTTAACAGGTTTATTGTTATTAAAACAGTTTAAAAATACTCACAAACAAACAGTCTGTACAAGCAGTGTATAAACGAGCTGCGGGATCGGTCTACGTCACTTCCTGGTTGCTGTGTTCCGATGCGTGTTCGTCACGGGTCACATGACTTCATCAGGGGAATCCCTGATGAAGTCATGTGACCCGCGACGAACACACGTCAGGACACAGCAACCAGGAAGTGACGTAGACCGAGCCCGCAGCTCGTTTATACACTGCTTGTACAGACTGTTTGTTTGTGAGTATTTTTAAACTGTTTTAATAACAATAAACCTGTTAAAGCATCTTACACTATGGAGTATTCTTCCTCCATCTCTGCTTAAACCCATGTATATGCCATACCACAGAGGAAACCCCCTTAAAGGGACCATATCATTGGTCAGGACCTGGGCACCCCACATTAAAGGGAAAATTCCGCTAAAGGATCCCAAAAAACCTCTCTATATATACGCTGTTACCTTACAGCGGTAAGGTAAGGGGACATCCATTACTGGTATATACTGGACCACCAAGGCCACATCCCCTTCCACCAGCACCACTGCCCTTCCCATTGCAACAGCTCCACATCGTATATCTTGTTGAAGAAGTCACATCCTATGCGATTTTGAGAATAATCGCAGCACTTTGCACTGAAAACTGACTTTTTGTCTGATACACTTATATTTTTTGTCACTTAATTATTATTTATGTTTGAAGGTTTGCCTATGTGCACCACAACAGAACACCTGCACTTTATGCGATTCTAGGATCGCAACACGTTGCACTTTTGAATGTTATATTGTGTTTTTTCTTCTTTTTTCTTGTTTTTATTATTTCACGATTTTATGTTGTAGATTTTACACTAATAGCAACGAACATTATTGTTTTATCAGCCACAGCGGCACATTGGAATATTTGCACTTTTATGCGAATACAGGATCGTAACACGTTGAACTTTGGATTTTATATGAATTTTCACTATTTTATGTATTTATGTTGTGGACTATTAGTAGAAATGAGTGTTGCTGTTTAAACTAGTCACATAGATATACCCAGACCTGTATTGTTTACTGGATATCCCTCCATTGCGAATTTTATATACTGCTTTTATCAATAGATATATCCTCTTTGTGTACAGCGCACCACTACCTTTCTTATTCATCCGTCCATACTTATCTTTCTTGCTCTCTCTTGCTGCTATGTTTTCTTTCAAAGGGCAAGGATGAGGTAAAGGAAGTGAAGGAACAGGAGGGACAGCTGACCCAGGCACACTGTTTTCATCAAGGGACGACAATGTAGGGACAGCTGCAGTGTCCCCTCCCCTGTTGCCAGAGCTGCACCCTGTGTTGGAAAACTAGAGAAAAACCTGGTGCTCAAGGCATGGTGTGACCCTTATGGATTTTAGAAGGCAGATCAGGTGATGAGTAAAAAATATATTTACTGGTAACAAACAATAAAATCCACAGTAACAAAAAAATAGCATATACAATTGCAGTAGTAATAACAAATATGCTCAGTACAAGGAAACATAGGCATGAAACTTAGCTGCCTCAAGACCATAAGTAGGCTAGCGAGAATACATGCTGGAAAATGACGCCTGACATGTTTCGGACTGTGTCGTCCTTCTTCAGAGTTTTAATGTCATTGAGAGCAATCGTGTAGTGTTCTATAGATATAAATATAGTAAACATTAGTAGGAATAGAAATAACAAAGTAACTCTCTATAGATTTGTAGTTAGTATCATACTTTTAAATCAAGACTGCATATCTGAATAGATAACAATTGAGTAAAAATGAAATCTGTACTTACATGGGCGAGTAAGTACAGATTTCATTTTTACTCAGTTATTATCTATTCAGATATGCAGTCTCGATTTGAAAGTATGATACTAATTACAAACCTACAGAGAGTTACTTTGTTATTTCTATTCCTACTAATGTTTACTACATTTATATTTATAGAGCACTACATGATTGCTCTCAATGACATTAAGTCTCTGAAGAAGGACGACACAGTCCGAAACATGTCAGGTGTAATTTTCCAGCATGTATTCTCGCTAGCCTACTTATGGTCTTGAGACAGCTAAGTTGCATGCCTATGTTTTCTTGTACTGAGAGTATTTGTTGTTAGTACTGCAATTTTATATGCTATTTTTTGTTACTGTGGATTTTATTGTATGTTACCAATAAATATATTTTTTACTCATCACCTGGTCTGCCTTCTAAAATCCAGAAGGGTCACACCATGCCTTGAGCACCAGGTGTTTCTCTTTTGCTATACTGAATTTGACAGACCAGGCTATCGCACACACCGCCAATCCCTGCCTCATTAAATTGTGTTGGAACACTGAACGTTCTAGCTTCTGGGACCCTTCTTCATTAGCTATCACAAAGAATACACAGAGCAGACATAAGCTGGGTCAAGCAAGAGTACACAAGGTAGTTCCTGCTATCCCGAGCACTGGTGGCATGTACAATAGGTTTAAAAGATTTGTTCATCTTTCGTAACATGTTACATGTAACATCCATATTCAGGATATAACATGTTACAAATGGCCCAGCCCCCTCATCTTCTACCCCCTCCTCCCCCCGCCCCCCCCCAGCTAGCTGTCACAATAAAAAAGAGTTTATTATTTTTTTTTTAAAAGTGATCTTATCCTTTAAATATCGCCAGCAAGGAGCTGACTAATCAACATTGTTTTCAGGTAAAGGTCTTGGTTCGTTTTTCTCAGTCTTGAATGGACAGCCAGAATCTTGGTACTGGCAGAAACATTATAGATCAATACCTCCCTTGATGCACAGCAGCAGACCTGCCATTAGTATAGGCATCTGCTGGGGATCCATTACATGATTGGAAAGCGGGTGCCCGGACTGATAGCAGGTCTGAAAAAATGGTGATGGAAAATCTTATGCATTCAGTCTTCCTTAGCCCTCTGTGAGCCTCCAGCCAGCTGCAGATCTCCTAACTTCCCACAGTGCCCAACAGTGCCCCTCAACTTCCCACAGTGCCCCAGCCCCCACAATACTTCTCGCTGTTCCACAGTGACCACCAATTTTTCACAGTGCTGCTCAGCCTTTTACAGTGCCTCCAGCCTACCGCAGAATCTCCAGCCCTCCATTTTGCTCCCAACCTCCAACAGCATCCCACAGTGTCCTCCAGTCTTCCACAGTTCCTGCACCAAGCCTCAAACCCCTTGGGGTGTGACCTCATAGTTTCCCTCAGCAACCCACACAAACCTCATTCTCCACAGGGCCACCAAATCTAGTGCAGTGTACACTAATCCCTCCAGAACCCCCATCCTCACATATTGACACCAAGCCTTAAAATGCCACTTCCTGATCCAGAGCCCCTAGTGCACTTTAAAGCCCCCTACACTCCTGCTGCCTCCAATGTTTTTTCCTCCTAATGACCTTATGCCAAAGCATTTGTTTGTCTGCTGGCCAAAAAAAGAAGTGAAACGGGGATGAGGGGGTGGGACAGCTGTAAGTGGATTTTGTTTTGACTTAAATAAACCCATTTTATTGTAAGATATATTAAACATTTTCTTGCCATGAAAAGAGACTGACTTATGCAGGGTAAACTGGGTGGGGTACGAAGTTTGGCACCTTCAGCTTGGGCACTGGATGAAATTGTCATGGCATTGATATATCCTGAGATCAAAAGAGTGGGGGGGGGGGGGGGGATGCTGCTAGCCTAAGTGCAAGCAGGTGTGAGGTTGACTAAAAGGGAAGAGAGAGGGTTGCCAAACGAAGGGAAGAGAGAGTGGGGCGCCAAACAGATTGACTAAATAGTCTTTTTATCCTCAACCCAATGCAAATAACCTAACCCCAAGATGGATCTAACACTAACCCTAAACAACAGGCAAAATGTATAGCTATGATAATGATAAATACAGGCATACCCCACGTTTAAGTACACAATGGGGTTTATTTACTAAAGCTGGAACGTGCAAAATCAGTCTCACTTCTGCATAGAAACCAATGAGCTTCTAACTCCAGCTTGTTCAATTAAGCTTTGGTAATAAAACCTGGAAGCTCATTGGTTTCTATGCAGAAGTGAGTCTGATTTTGCATTTTCCAGTAAATAAACCCCATTGTGTATTTAAAAGTGGGGTATGCCTGTACTTAATTTTCACAGCAAGTACTGTCCAGGCAATAATAGTAGCACAAATAATACCACAATAAACATATGAGGAAAGATTATGTTCATATGCAATGTTCAGACTATCAGCATTAAAAACCCTACACCAAAACGTGTGCACCTAAATCAAATGGTCCCAAAAAAAAACAGATGTCTGCTTTAATTTTCTAACCTGAACTAAAACATCATAACACCAGAAAAATAACTGGTAGAATATGAGGGATTGATACTTCGAAAACAACAAGATATATTTTTAACCGATCAGCTCCATTAGATGGATCTTCTGAAGCAACACACAATGTGCTATCCACAGTGATAAACTCATACCAGCCAGCATTTTGTTGCGAAGGTTATGTGGAGAAGCAGATAAGTAATTCTGGTCAGCACAGGCTCCTCTAGATCTATGAAACAAGTAAGGGTACAGTATACATCACAGCACCGATGTCACACTTTTGCGCCTTGAACCTTTAAAAGTAGGTGAGTATATATCTAAATTAAATGGCTAAAGGTCTTTTAAATAAAATGTAGAAAATTTAAAATCAAAATGTTTTAATTGATAATATACATTTCTGTAATTTAATGATTTCCAGACCCTTTTCATGTACATGGTACACGTCTTCCACTATTTCATTCACCTTTCTTACAATATCATATTGAGGCTCATATATCGAAAATTCTCTAGATGGAATTTACCAGAGGCCTTCTTTTGGAACATGCAAAGAGAATAATTTGAATTACAGTATCTCTCGCTTTGTAAATATTTTGTTATATCTTTTCATGTGACAACACTCAAGAAATGACACTTTGCTACAATGTAAAGTAATGAGTGTACAGCTTGTATAACAGTGTAAATTTGCTGTCCTCTCAAAATAACTCAACACTCCACCATTAATGTCTAAACCGCTGGCAACAAAAGTGAGTACACCCCTAAGTGAAAATGCCCAAATGGAGCCCAAAATGTCAATATTTTGTGTGGCCACCATTATTTCCCAGCACAGTCTTAACTCTCTTGGGCATGGAGTCCAACAGAGCTTCACAGGTTGCCTTTTAAGTTCTCTTCCACTCCTCCATGACGACATCACAGAGCTGGTGGATGTTAGAGACCTTGCGCTTCTCCACCTTCCATTTGAGGATGCCCCACAGATGCTCAATAGGGTTTAGCTCTGGAGACATGCTGGCCAGTCTATTACCTTTACCCTCAGCTTCTTTAGCAAGGCAGTGGTCATCTTGGAGATGTGTTTGGGGTCATTATCATGTTGGAATACTGCCCTGTGGCCCAGTCGCTGAAGGGAGGGGATCATGCTCTGCTTCAGTATGGCAAAGTACATGTTGGCATTCATGGTTCCTTCAATGAACTGTAGCTCCCCAGTGCCAGCAGCACTCATGCAGCCCCAGACCATGACATTCCCACCACCATGCTTGACTGTAGGCAAGACACACTTGTCTTTGTACTCTTCACCTGGTTGCCACCATACATGCTTGACACCATCTAAACCAAATAAGTTTATCTTGGTCTCATCAGACCATGGGACATGGTTCCAGTAATCCATGTCGTTAGTCTGCTTGTCTTCAGCAAACTGTTTGCAAGCTTTCTTGTACATCATCTTTAGAAGAGGCTTCCTCCTGAGATGACAGCCATGCAGACCAATTTGATGCAGTGTGCGGTGTATGGCCTGAGCAGTGACAGGCTGACCCCCCCCCACCCCTTCAACCTCTGCAGCAATGCTGGCAGCACTCATATGTCTATTTCCCAAAGATAACCTCTGGATATGATGCTGATCACGGCCACTCACCTTCTTTGGTCAACCATGGCGAGGCCTGTTCTGAGTCAAAACTGTCCTGTTAAACCACTGTATGGTCTTGGCCACCATGCTGCATCTCTATTTCAGGGTCTCAGCAATCTTCTTATAGACTAGGCCATCTTTATGTAGAGTGACAATTTTTTTTGAGATCCTCAGAGAGTTCTTTGCCATGAGGTGACATGTTGAACTTCCAGTGACCGGTATGAGAGAGTGAGAGCGATAGCACCAAATTTAACACACCTGCTCCCCATTCACACCTGAGAACTTGTAACAAAAATGAGTCACATGACACCGGGGAGGGAAAATGGCTAATTGGGCCCAATTTGGACATTTCCACTTATGGGTTTACTCACTTTTGTTTAGACATTAATGGCTGTGTGTTGCGTTATTTTGAGGGGACAGTAAATTTACACTGTTATACAAGCTGTACACTCACTACTTTACATTGTAGCAAAGTGTAATTTCTTCAATGTTGTCGCATGAAAAGATATAATAAAATATTTACAAAAATGTGAGGGGTGTACCTACTTTTGTGAGATACTGTATATGACATTTACAGCATGGGCATTCCAAGTGAAGGTGAGTCTAATGAGTTATGTTTTGTTATTGTTGGGCCTGTTGCCTGCCAAATCTAAAATCTTATTGATAACCACATCAGTGGCGAACCTATTTGTTAAAGGCTTTAATCTCATGAATGTGACAGAAGCATCCTTTTAAAAAAAAAAAAAAATTCATATAATGTTTGTATTATTGGCAGCTACTTTAAACCACATTGTATATAATGATAAGTTGTGGAGAGCAACTTCTATAACGGTAACAGAGGCATGTCTACAGAAATATCACTTCTTAACGCAATGGGGGTTATTTACTAAAGGCAAATCCACTTTGCACTGCAAGTGAAAACTACGAGTGCAAAGTGCACTTGGAAGTGCAGTCGGTGTAGATCCGAGGGGGACCTGCAAGGAGAATAAAAAACAGCATTTTAGCTTGCACATGATTGGATGATAAAATCAGCAGAGCTTCCCCTAATTTCAGATCTACCCCTCAGTTTTACAGCGACTGCACTTCCAAGTGCACTTTGCACTTGTAGTGTGCACTTGTAGTGCAAAGTGGATTTGCTTTTCGTAAATAACCCCCAATGAGTGCCAAAAGAAAACAGAGTTAGCAGTGACAGGCAATTATATTAGGACCATGGTCATACAGTGCCTTGAAAATGTATTCATACCCCTTGACATTTTCCACATTTTGTCATGTTACATTGGGATTTTATGTGATAGACCAACACAAAGTTGCACATAATTGTGAAGTGGAAGGAAAACGATAAATGGTTTTCAAATTTTTTTACAAATATATAAGTGAAACGTGTGTACAGCATTTGTATTCAGCCCCCTCAGTCAATACTTTGTAGAACCATGTTTTACTGCAATTACAGCTGCAAGTCTTTTGGGGGATGTCGCTACCAGCTTTGCACATCTAGAGAGTGACATTTTTGCCCATTCTTCTTTGCAAAATAGCTCAAGCTCTGTCAGATTGGATGGAGAGCGTCTGTGAACAGCAATTTTAAGTTTTGCCACAGACTTTTAATTGGATTTAGGTCTGGACTTTGACTGAGCCATTCTAACAAATGAATATGCTTTGATGTAAACCATTGTAGCTCTGGCTGTATGTTTAGGGTCGTTGTTCTGCTGGAAGGTGAACCTCCGCCCCAGTCTCAAGTCTTTTGCAGACTCATACAGGTTTTAGTCTAAGCCCTTGTACACACGGTCGGAGAATCTGTCGGAATGAGTCTTATCGGACCGTGTCGTGAGATAATCCGACTGTGTGTGGTATGCATCGGACTGATTCTGTCCGAATCTCCGTCCGACCCAATTTTCCAACATGTTGGAAATATTTCCCGACCAACTGGGCCGGACGGACCTAATCCGATCATGTGTAGAGCATTTTGATCGGACCAAGTGCCACGCATGCTCAGATCAAATTCCTACATCAAAGCTATTGGCTACTAGCCTGAATGTAGTCCCATCGTAACAAAATTACGTCATCACATACTGAAAGATCGTATTTTTCGCCAACTTTGTCCGACCGTATGTATGCAACAGTTTCGGACAAGATCCGACAGACAAAATCCGACGGGCAGAATCCGACGGATTTGGTTGTGGAAATCTCCGACCGTGTGTACAGGGGCTAAGATTGCCCTGTATTTGGCTCCATCCATCTTCCTATCAACTCTGGCCAGCTTCACTGTCCCTGCTGAAGAAAAGCATCCCCACAACATGATGCTGCCACCACCATGTTTCACGTGGGTATGGTGTGTTCAGGATGTTGTGTAGTGTTAGCTTTCTGCCACACATAGTGTTTTGCTTTTAGGCCAAAAAGTTACATTTTGGTCTCATCTGACCAGAGAACCTTCTTCCACATGTTTGCTGTGTCCCCCACATGGCTTCTCACAAACTGCAAACAGGACTTCTTATGGCTTTATTTCAACATTGGCTTTCTTTTTGCCTCTCTTACATAAAGGCCAGATTTGTGGAGTGCACAACTAATAGTTGTCCTGTGGACAGATTCTCCCACCTTAGCTGTGGATTTCTGCAGCTCCTCTGATTAATGCTCTCTGTCTCTGGCCTGTCAGTTTAGGTGGACAGCCATGTCTTGGTAGGTTTGCAGTTGTGCCATACTCTTTCCATTTTTGGATGATGGATTGAACAGTGCTCTGTGATATGCTCAAAGCTTGGAATGTTTTTTTATAACCGAACCCTGCTTTAAACGTCTCCACAACTTTATCCCTGACCTGTCTGTGGTGTGTTCGTAGGCCTTCATGATGCTGTTTGTTCAGTAAGGTTCTCTAACAAACCTCTGAGGGCTTCACAGCTGTATTTATACTGAGACTAAATTATACACAGGTGGACTGTATTTACTAACTAAGTGACTTCTGCAGGCAATTGGTTTCACTAGATTTTAGTTAGGGATATCATAGTAATGGGGGCTGAATACAAATGCACGACACAATTTTAAGATATTTATTTGTAAAAAAAATTATAAAACCATTTATCATTTTCCTTCCACTTTACAAGTACATTCCACTTTATGTTGTTCTATCACATAAAATTACAATGCAATACATTTACGTCTTTGGTTATAACATTACAAAATGTGGAAAATTTTAAGGGATGTGAATACTTTTTCAATATCTTAGTATATTATTATAATAGTCATCATCTTCAATGTATCAACTAGGGGAAACAGTATTTGTTGAGTTATGTGGAACTTTACTTTAAGGTGGAACTTTACTTTAAAAGGAAAGTTTCCCTTAGTTTATTTTCTCCTCCACTATCCTTCTCCCTCCTCTACCACTATTGGAAACATTTTTTTTTTTTTTTCTTGGGGTGAGAGGGCAGGTGCCTTTTTCTGATAGCTAAGCCCTTCCGCTTCCACTTTTGTGACCTAGGCAAGTATAGAGGAAGTTAATACAAGGGAGAACGGTGGGGTTTTTAGGCAGAAAAGTGAAAAAAATTGTCAATATTGTATAAAAAAAGAGTTGATTATTAGTAGTACCAAAGGGCATAACATGATGGCTAAAAAATTAGCTCCAGTAGGAAAATTAAACCTAAACCAAATATACACTTGCAGATAGGAGTTTTATAGCAACATTAATAATAAAATGTTAACAGTATGAAAAATTGGATCTGACATGTTTCAACCCATATACCAAGGGTCTTCTTCAGAGGATCTCTCTGCTGAGAAAAATATATATATTGTAGGTATACATGTCAAAATTTTATATGCACAATGGAAGAACAATAAATGCCATACAGTGTAGACATGTAATATAGTTACCCAATAGTGTATGTTCAACAAGGAGAAGACTTCCTACATGGACATACTTTAAAAACGTATTTCCTCTCCCCAGGTGGTCCCAGAGCACCCCTTTGGTACTACTAATAAACAACTCTTTTTTCATACAATATTGACTAATTTTTTCACTTTGCTGCCTAAAAACCTCACTCTGGGGGAACCGTACTCCCTTGTGTTGTATTTTTGGGTGAGTAGCATTCTTCCATGTCCCATTCTGAAAGTATGTATTGTGCATGTGCAGTGGGGAGCAGGCTGTGAAGCTCTGCTTCCCACGGTCAAGTTGGTGGTGCCAGGGACCCAAAGACCACCAAAGAACTGGCCAGGGTGAAGACAGAGCTGGATCCCTTGACTGGTAATTGTCTGTTTATTAAAAGTCAGTAACTACAGTATTTGTAGCTGCTGACCTTTAATTTCTAAAATATTTACCGCTTTAATATAGTAGGCAAGGATGAATTTCTGCAACCCCAACACATATCAAGGTGTAGGGTGGGGGACTTGTAACAACAGTACACATCAAAACACACCATATTACTGTCAGTAGAACTTCCACACTGTCGCTCTGCCTGCCAGTGCCATCTTGTTGATTCGTTATTGTTACTGTCTATGCCTATTTGTTGATGCAATATATACTGTGTACTTACTGTTTCCCAACTCTGACTTTTTACACTGGAACTCAACACTTAGCAGAGTAGGGGGTCAGTTTTCTAACCAGTCATTGGCCCTAGGTGTACTGACACAGAGTGGATTCATTCTCTAGTCCAAACCCTATTGTGCCTCGTCTGGCTAATACAGCTGATCTAGTTAGTATGTTAATAAGGCTAGCCAGTCAACTGGGCTGGGGGGAGGCTGCAAAAGACAGTAGGCCTAGGAGATTATGAATTCTTGCCATGATAGACGTTTTTATTAATGATATGGGGATGTTATGGTCCTTGGTCCAAATATGCTATAAAATACAAAGAGCTTACCTATACACCTAAATAGGCATCCTTATTAAAACTGAAACAAGAAACAAACAATAGAAAGAGCCTTCTGTCATTAGTTCAATTGAAGTATAAACAGTTGCGCAAAATTTTAAAAACTTGCGTTTGGGTTCCATTGTTTGATAGCCATGAAACAATCACTGGTTACTCATTTATTTGAACTAAATGACCAACGATATATGAGACTCATCGGATCAGAATAACCATGCAGGTAGTTTAATTGAACCAGGATCCTAGAAATAAGTAAAGATTCAGCCCATATTTATTTATACAGTTTTAGAAATACCTGTTATAACTGTTATTACTATTTTAAATATGTTTTCCTACATTTGTGTACTGCGGTGTTTTATAGCTGCATTAACATCCTCATTATGAGATTCCAAGTACTGTATTTATTGGCATATAACACACACTTTTCACCCTGAAAATCAGGTGCAAATAGCGTGCACATGTATACGCCAATACTTCAATTTTAGCTGCCTCGGAGGGGACAGGGAGGGGGCAAGACGAGCACCGTCACATTACATACAGTGAGAATCCCCTGTTTACTGAGCGGCCTCTATTATAGGAAGTCCCGTCTCCTGGGCAGCCATTGGACCACTGTTCTCTCTATCATAGGAGATTCTCACTGTATGTACTGCCCCATCCCTGTCCCATCTAGGCTGCAGATGGGCATCGATCAGGCTGCACTGATGGCAATGGTGAGGCTGCTGCATTAGTGGCAATGGTGAGGCTGCCACATTGATACAATGGTGAGGCTGCCCCATTGATGGCAATGGTGAGGCTGCCGCATTGATGGCAATGGTGAGGCTGCAGATGGGTACTGACCCTTATTTTGCTTCAAAGTTCCTAATTGAAAATTTAAGTTTTTTTCCTGAAACTTCCCTTAGGCTAGGTTCACACCATAGCGATGCGGGAACGCCGCGAATCCGCTGTGTTTTCCCGCATCGCATGCCTCCCGCCGGCTGTTAACACTGCCCTATGCGGACTGCTGGGAGTGTCAATGAAATCTTAATGACACCCCCAGACCAGTCCGCATACCGCAGTGCGATCTGCAAACTCGGACAGGAATCGGGTTGCATGGTGTGAACACCCATGCGATCCGATTCTGCTGCGGACCAAAAAAAGGGTCCTGTGCGAGTTTGCGGCGGGTGCGATGCGAATTCAGCCATACTATCTGTATGGCTGAACTCGCATCGCACAGACAGATCGGATGTGATTTGCACTGCAGTGCGGTGCGAATCACATCCGGATCTCTCACCCGCAGCGGTGTGAACCCAGCCTTAAAATGAATGTGCGTGTTATACGCCTGTGCGTCTTATACGCCGATAAATACGGTAGAGATTGCAGTAAAAAAAAAAAAAAACTGACAGAATTTGCATACCAATTTCAGATTTATTGCAGTATATACAGTTTCTAAAAAATGCATTTCATATATACATTTTAGTCATTTTAAGTTTTAAATAAAAGCAATAATGTTTTAGTCACCTTTATCAGATAGATTGTACAAATGAGTGCAAATAGTGGTGCTATGCAAAGATTGGTAATCCATACAATATAATCCAAACAGCTTTTGGTGCAATAGAATCAGCTCCGTGTAAAAGAAATTGATGCTTAGATTTCTGGACCTTGTAAGTGGCTTTTACGTTATTGAATAAATGCACACATTTCAAGAAAACAAGTTTAAGACAAAACACAGGGTTCACTAGTACTATTAGCTATGGGTTAGATTTAATAAAGGCAAATAAAGTGTGTACTTTGCAATGCCATTTGCTCCAGAGCTCAGTAAATGAGAGGACGCTCTGCTAACTTCCATCATCCAATCACAAAAATGCTGTTTTTTTCATTGCATATCATTGGGTTTTCTTTACAAAATGAAGCATCACGTCATGTACTAAGCTCTAGCGCAACTGCATTTGCAAAGTGCACAGCCTATTTGCCTTTAGTAAATGAACCCCTATATATGATTATGTGTGCTCAGCCATAGATATTTGAAACCCCTGTAACAACTGTTGACTGTGAATTCTTAATAGTTAACATTTTTAGCAAAAAGATTTTATGTAAACCAAAGAAAAAATGTTACCTCTTAAATAGAACATATTTAATAGGCATTGGTATAAAATATAAATACTTCAAGTAGTTCTATAAATATTGTAAAGGTGGAATATCTAATTACATGAAATGCCCATAATGCTTCTGGTAGCCATAGACCAGGGATATGCAATAATTAGCGGACCTCCAGCTGTTGCAGAACTACAAGTCCCATGAGGCATGGTGAGACTCTGACGTCCACAAGCATGACACCCAGAGGCAGAGGCATGATGGGACTTGTAGTTTTGCAACAGCTGGAGGTCCACTAATTGCATATCCCTGCCCTAGACCATACCATGTTTTGTGGTCTGCCTAGACTTTAAGTTACATTAGGAACATTTTTTTTTATAAAGTCATATTAAAAAAAGGCCTTTTTTTCTTTTTTAAATAATAATGCAATTTGGTAAAGCTGAATTAGTTTGTCTGATCAGCACACTTTTTCTTTGGCATAGGGCAGTGATGGCGAACCTTGGCACCCCAGATGTTTTGGAACTACATTTCCCATGATGCTCTTGCACTCTGCAGTGTAGTGAAGCATCATGGGAAATGTAGTTCCAAAACATCTGGGGTGCCAAGGTTCGCCATCACTGGCATAGGGGGTCAAGTTTTGGCAAAGATTTTGGTGTGGATATTTTCAGCATCTACAAGGTAAGTATTAGAAGGGGTTACATTACTGTTAGAACTTTGCTTAGGTGTTTATGATCAGGGCAGGGTTAGAGTTTAATAAAGGGTTAGGATTTAAGATATATGTTTTAGGTTAACCACTTCCCGACCAGCGCACGACGATGTACGTCGACAGAATGGCACGGGCAGGCATATTGGCGTACAGGTACGTCCAATATTCAATGCCGCCCTGTCAAAAATGTCCGATGGGTCCCCCACAATGTCGCAGTCACAATAAAAATCGCTGATCGCCGCCATTACTAGTAAAAAAAAATAATAAAAAATTATTAATAAAAATGCTATAAAACTATCCCTATTTTGTAAACGCTATAACTTTTGCGCAAACCAATCAATAATCGCTTATTGCGATTTTTTTTTACCAAAAATATGTAGAAGAATACGTATCGGCCTAAACTGAGGGAAAAAAATGTTTTTTTATATATTTTTGGGGAATATTTATTATAACAAAAAGTTAAAAATAATGCGTTTTTTTCAAAATTGTCGCTCTATTTTTGGTTATAGCGCAAAAAATAAAAACCGCAGGGGTGATCAAATACCACCAAAAGAAAGCTCTATTTGTGGGAAGAAAAGGGCGTCAATTTTGTTTGGGAGCCACGTCGCACGACCGCGCAATTGTCAGTTAAAGCGACACAGTGCCGAATCGCAAAAAGGGGTCTGGTCTTTGACCAGCAAATTGGTCCGGTCTGTAAGTGGTTAAGATGTAGGATTGAGGTGAAGGGTAAATCATAGTTTTTAGGCAAAGAATTAGGTTTGGGGGAAATTAAAGCGGAAGTAAACCCATTGATTTAATAGTTTCAAAAAACAGTTAAATTCCCGGCATGCCGGAAATGCTAACTGTTACATTGATTGTGCTCTCAACCAAACGGTCAAACCATCCAATGGCTGGGGTCATAACTGATCACATGTGCAGCATCATGACAGTTAAAGATTAAGCAGAGGCCAAGATGGCAGCTTCCTTGGCTGAAAATAATAGGAGGGTTTACTTCCACTTTAAGTTAAATGTTAGAATCACATTTAGGGCTCAATCACACAACATTTTACATCCAGATGCAGCAAAAATCCAGCGAATTCCTGCAATTGGATGCACAGTTGTTTAAAGACAGTTGAAGTCCCTGAGCCTGTATAAAGCAATGACAGGGTGAAAGTGGCTGCAGCTGTCTGCTGGTGTTCACACGTAATTAAATATGGAGCAATTGCATGTGAACACTGGGGAACAGTTGCAGCTGCTGTCAGCATGTCATTGCTTTATACAAGCTGAACGGCTGCATCTGTCTGCAAACAACTGTGAATCCAGCTTCAAGAATCTGACGGACCTTTGGCAATGCTTGGGTTGAAATGACATATAAGTGAGGCCCAAGGCTACTTAAAGGCTAGGTGTTTAGCCTGTGTGCATCCAATCCTGTAGTTTTAATGCTCCTGGGAGGTACAGATGCAGTATCCAGACTTGCTGCCTGTAGCCTGTCAAAGTCTATGGCAAGCTGAAATATGCTGCAGCTGGATGGGGATGAATGCTCTACCAAATAGTACTCACTTTTATCACAATTTCTGTCCAGGAATCTATGACCAGAAAGCAAGTATTCTGGATTCTGGGCATCCGTTGCTGGTAGCATAGCGTGAGTAAGCGTGAGTACCACTCCATACAGCGTTCCGCCTGCAATAGACTTTGAAAGGCACAGAGCTGGACACACCCTTTAAAAAGCCTTTAACCCTTAAAAAGCATAGCGTGCAAATTAAAATGAAAGGTTAAGTGTTGGGGGTGGTTATGTTTTAGAGCTTGTCAGATGGGTCTGTCTGAGGGTTAGATTAACATTGAGGGACAGGGAATTTAGAGGATACTTTCTTACACTTGTTTTGGATGCTAAAACCCCTGTACCCAGAAGTACTTGCTATTGGGTTTTTGGCACTCAAAACCACATAATGATAATGTGAAGAGTATATTTTAATGATAGGTCATATAATTATTTATATAACTTCTGTAATGAATATAAAAACAGGTTTTGTCACATATTTAAGCTTAGATTGTCACTACAGTACCTTCATTGCAAAATAATTGAAGGACTGAAAGCCATTGAAGAAGGCACTAGGATCTATGACAGTAGCCTTCACAAATGAGGCTTTAATCAAAGTGATTGAAAGAAATATTGTCTGCTATGTCCATAGTAAGTAATATGTTCTAAACTTGTAAATCTAAATTTGAATGGTAAAATAGGTTAATATAAGGTCTGCAATGACAAACTTGGACAGGAGGTAAACAGGTGAATCTCATAAAAATTCATTAAAAAAAATAATTTTATTAGTACCAATATTACAACATTTTGTGTAGTATTATTATCTTTTATTATGCCCATTTCAGCCCATTGCTGTTGACAACGGCTTTATTCAGAGATACCTACTATGAATAGCACAGTTTTTTGGTAACTATCTTGCCAGAGGCCAAAAGGTAAATCCTTAGAGCTGTGGTGGTCACCCCATATATAAAAAAGTTTGTGCTCAAATCAAGGAGTGCATTAATGAAACAGGAGATGGATTGTGACTTTATGTAATACACACCTTCAATAAACCTCCTACTATAAATAGTCAAAAGAGAGAATAAGGACTGACCATTTGACCTCTAAATGGATCTTTAGTCAAACTTTTTTCATGCCCACTTCTTAGCTTGGTGACTATTGATATAAGGTGATAGAAAATCCAACATTTTATGGTTTTTGATGCAACAAAATAACCACCATCCTCATCTATGGTATATGTGGTCAGAGATGTCATTCCTAAGGAAATAAGCCAATCACAGAGTCTAAATTAGTTATAGTTGAGCAGCTGTTAAATGTCCTGAGAGATATGGACTTCTCATCGATGATCTTTAGGCTCTGATCTAGGACAGCTAGTATTACGTGCTCTACAGGTGCCCTTTAGCATTGGCAACTGTAAAGCATAATCAACGCATGTCACAAGACTGAAAGCTGTAGTTTCAAAAGCTAGCAAAATACTTTCTTGTGTTAAAAGAGGTATAGACTTGAGAGAGAGAGAAAGTGCAGAGAAGGGCAACCAAAGTGATAAGAGGCATGGAGAAGCTCAGTTATGAGGAAAGATTAGAGGAACTGAATTTATTCTCTCTTGAGAAGAGGAGATTAAGGGGGGATACGATCAACATGTATAAATACATAAGTGGTCCATAAAGTGTACATTACAGAAGACAAGGGGAGCTCTTTACATCTGGAGGAAAAGAGATTTAACCTTCACATACAGAAAGGCTTCTTCACAGTAAGAGCTGTGAAAATGTAGAATAGACTCCCTCAAGAATACGTTTTGACCAGCTCTGTAGATTGTCTTAAAAAAGAGTTGGATGCATTCCTAAATGCACAAAACGTAACTGGATGCTAACATTTCGGTAATACAACCAACCAGGAGTAGTTTATTCAGGGAATAGGGGGATCAGGAAGTAACCCCCCCGCCCCTCCCCACTCAAACAATTGGATCATGCTTTATTGGAGTTTTGTGCCTTCATCTGGATCAACTATGAGTATAGGATTATGTATATGGAGGTTCTCTATTAGTTTTTTTCTACTGGTTGAACTAGATGGACAAATGTCTTTTTTTCAACCTGACTAAATATGTAACTATTTAACTATGTAATTATGAAGATCCCTGATACTTCTGTATGTATACTTTTTTACCCACACATTACACATACATTACTGTACATATTATTCATATATAGCTTAGTAAGCTTTTGTCATTTGATATACAAAAATAGTATTTTTTTAAAATACTGGATTGTTAAAATTATTTTAATAAAATTAGGCGGTATTAGTAAAATCTATATATAAATTTCATACCATATCATTTTACAAAAAAATATGCTTTTATTTATGAAGTTCTAGTTGGCTATGGATCAGTGACATGTTATACTGTATTATTATTTAAAAAGTCAATAGATGACTTGAACTATATCCATTTTTGGGTTGTATCTTCTGCTGGGTCTTTACGTGCTGGATGGGGATACTTCTGCCCCACAATTGCTCCCTCAGCACCTTCTTAACTTTTGGGCTGGGTCTCTCTAGACGTTTCATGATGATGGAAGATGCTTCCATTTGGGTCTCAGTGGGGTGTAAAGACTTGGTAGACAATTAAAGTCAGTTTATGTATGTCTGTTCTGGGTACTGCTTTAAAGTGACACCCTGAACTGGACACAAATGAACACAAATTTAACACAAATGGACACAAATGAACACAAATTCATTGGACATTCTTACTTTTTAAGTAGCTTTATCAACTTAAAATGAACATGTAGTATTGAATTCCTGAATTTAAAGGGAATCTGTCATGAAGCATTTGTAAGAGACTTAAGATAAAAGCCAAAATTCTCTTATTCTTGGGTGACTTGCTAGGTTCTGTGGCAGTAAAATTAACTCTAATTAGAACCCTGTGCCTGTACCGGGGAACTAATAAACAGCTTCCATCTGAAGCTTATTCTACAGGTATTTTGCTTTGCAACATTGTCCATTTAAAGATACACTCACAAAACTATTAATTAAATTTTTATATGTGTAACCATAACAATCCCTAAGGCACTAATACATTAGGCACTTATTGGCCAAGAAAGGCATGGTAATGCGTGTTGGTACGCTGCAGTGCTATTCATTCTAATAGGCACCCCAACACAACTTGCCGACAGATTTACCTGAAAAAGAAAATAACACTTTAGTATGACAATTTTGCTATTGTCCTTTCTTTTTACTGTCTGGTATTAGGAGGAAGGTAAAGATGAGTTGACTATCAAACTTCCATTATATTATCCTTAGTAAATACACTTATTATCCTTTATGTTTAGCCTTAGCTACATCAGGACTGTACCAGGTCCCTCACTTCTTCAGCAGAATGAAGCACTTGGTAGTTTTCATGGTGGCCGGCCTGCTCCCATCTCACACCATTTTCATTGGTGGTGTCTTTATGACAGTAGGAATATCGATGGTTCATGTGCTGAGAGAAGGAGCCAGAATGTGAGAATCTCTTGCCACATTTGTCACAGCAATAAGGCTTCTCTCCAGAGTGCAGGCGGACATGTTCAATGAGGTGATGCTTGTGCTTGAAAGCCTTGCTACAAACGTTACACTGATGAGGCCTATTACCTAAACACACAACATATGTTCAAGATGAGTAACCAAAATTATGTCAGCTGTAATCTACATCCTTTAGGAAAAGTAAATATTCAATACAAATCACAAAATCAGAACTGGTTGTTTGTACGTCATGCCTTTTATATAATATGCATTATTACGGTAATAGTTATATCACTGACTCATTTAGAATCTCCAGCATTTATGCGCTCCAGGGTAAATTATCTGAAGACAGGAGACTGATGGAATAAATATCACTTTGGTTACAGGAACTATGCAATGGATGGCAATGCATGCAATATAGGTAAAGTACAGTGCCTTATAAAGTGTAATACCTCTAGTTGTGCACATCCTGCTTCTTACCAAAATTATTTCACAACTTATAAGGGAAGCTAACATAGCAAGGCAGTTTTCCAGGCAGTGGACGATTATGTAAAGCCTGGCCCCTGGACTGTTTTCAGTTCAGGGCCCCTTACCCCAGCATTGCTGCTTACATGGCTTAAACCCTAAAAGCAGCAGGAAAGAGGACTAACCAATTTGCTAAAACATGAACACATTAAATTACATTTCTAGTAGAAAGCTTGGCAAGGTCATTTACCAAAATAAATGTATTCTTGTAAATTTTAAATTTTTTATGGTACAAAGACGAATAAAAAAACAAAAACAAATGAAAAGAAAAGTTATATATGTGAAGCAAAAATAAAAAAATTTAATTGGTAAAAAAACTAAAAAACTGTTAAACAAAGAAAAGGAAGACGACATTAACCACTTAAGCCCCGGACCATTTTGCAGGCCAAAGACCAGAGCACTTTTTTGCGATTCGCACGATCGCGGGTATTCCCAAGGAAATAGAATCCGCAATCATGCTCACGAAGCTCCTCGTATGCCCGCAAGCTGCCTCTTAAAGGGCAATGTAGAGGTATGTGATTCTACCTGTACGTGCCCTTCTGCCGCAGTGCATCTGCGTGAGGTGGTCGGGACATGGTTAAATTACATGTATTTATTCAAATCAAATAGAAATTGTAACATTTTCATGTTTTTTTTTTAATCTGCAACTTTCATTAAAATATTGCCTGGTGATCCTGCCATGAAGGTTTTTATTTAGGCATTTCCTGTTTATAGGTGAAAACGCTCTGTCCCTTGAATATACCTCACCATGCATATCAAACAGAAATGCACCCTGTTGCAGGGTAACACCCCTTAATCTCTGTCCCTGTCTCACACATTTGTTCCCATGTCATCACACTGTCACATGGGCTTCTGATGGAAGACTTTGGGCGTCTGGTGTTACTGTATTCTACTGGCCAGAATGGCAATTTATTCTGGCCATTAAAATGTATTAATGTGCAAACGTGCATAAACGTGCCTGGCGTTAATGTGAGTTTATGCATGCTCAGGTGCTTTTGAGCTTTTTTTTTGCTCAAAAGCACCTCTCCTGAACGCAATTTTTTTTTCTGCCTTTAACCACTTAAGCCCCGGACCATTTTGCTGGCCAAAGACCAGAGCACTTTTTGCGATTCGGCACTGCGTCATTTTAACTGACAATCGCGCGGTCGTGCGACGTGGCTTCCAAACAAAATTGACGTTCTTTTTTCCCACAAATAGAGCTTTCTTTTGGTGGTATTTGATCACCTCTACGATTATTATTTTTTGCTCTATAAACAAAAAAGGAGCGACAATTCTGAAAAAAACTAATTCTTTTACATTTTGCTATAATAAATATCCCCCCAAAATATATATAAAAACATTTTTTTCCTCATTTTAGGCCGATACATATTCTTCTATATATTTTTGTTAAAAAAAATCCCAATAAGTGGTTATTGATTGGTTTGCGCAGAAGTTATAGCGTTTACAAAATAGGGGATAGTTTTACGGCATTTTTATTAATAATTTTTTTTTTACTAGTAATGGCCGCAATTTTTATCCTGACTGCAACATTATAGCGGACACATCGGCCATTTTTGACACATTTTTGGGACCATTGTCATTTATACAGCAATCAGTGCTATACAAATGCACTGATTCCTGTGTAAATGACACTGGCACGTGAAGGGGTTAACCACTAGGGGGCAGTGTAGGGGTTAAGTATGTCCTGGGGAGTGTTTCTAACTGTGGGGGGGTGTGGCTATGTGTGACATGTCACTGATCTCTGCTCCCAATCACAGGGAGCAGAGATCAGTGACACTGTCACTAGGCAGAATGGGGAGATGCTTGTTTACATTAGCATCTCCCTGTTCTTCCTCCCCGTGAGACAATCGCGGGTATCCCCGCAACCTGACTCACAGAGCTTGGTGCGGGCACTCCCGCAGCCCGCCTCTTAAAGGGCAACGTACAGGTACATTAGTTTGCCTGTACAAGACCTTCTGCCGACGTATATCAGCGCAAGGTGGTCGGCAAGCTGTTAAACTCCTGTAAATGCCTATAATGTACATGGACAGATAGGGTAACATTAAGGGGCATTTAGAGGCAGAGATAAAAGCTCAAACGCCTGTAAAAGTAGATTTTGTTTATCTGCACACCAAAAAAATGCTCTCCAGCAGCAACTTTTGAGCATTTTTAGTAGCAAATAGTGTTACCCCATGTGTCCATGCACACTATTTTAGTCTAGAAGTGTTTAAACATATCTAAAGTGATTTTGGGAACTTAATATGTACTGTCTGGAGGAAAGAAGGGAAAGGAGAGACATGATTGAAACCTTTAAATATATCAAGAGGGTGAATAAGATTCAGGAAGGCAGTTTTGCTCAATATGAAACCAAAATCAAGAACACAGGGACATGACCTCAAGCTAACTGGAGGAAAGTTCAAAACTAATCTTAGAAAGTATTATTTTACTGAACGGGTAGATCCTCAACCTCAACCCTCAAGTACCCCCAATGGTCCTTGTTTTCAGGTTTTCCTTCACTTTTGCACAGCTGCTTTAAATCAATATCAATGACATGGTAATGAGAAGAGCTATTTTATATAAGGAAAATTGGGGGTACTTGAGGACTGAGGCTGAGAACCACTGGAATAAAGCGGTAGTGAGACAGTAAATGGCTTCAAACATGCCTGGGATAAACATATATCTATAAAAAAATAAAAACAATAATCCCCCAAAAACTAAAAACAAACCCCCCTCAAAAAAAAAAAAAAAAGGCAGACTCGATGAACTACTCAGTCTTTTTCTGCCATCACTTTTCTCTGTTTCTATGTTTTTAAAGCTCCTTTTTTGCATTTTTTGTTGCATTTTCCCAGCAGAAAAAAACACTGAATGCTCTTAACTGCTGCTAACTAGACGTGCAGAATGGAAAAACTAATTTAGTTTTAGTTTCTTATAGATTCGTTATGTTACTAATATCGTTTTGTTCTGCAATTCGTTTAATTTGGTTTCGGAATTCCTTTTGTTTTCATAAAATTGTGTATCGTTTTCATTAAAATTAGTTTCATTTATTGATTTTCAAACGAATTGAAACTTTTCAAAATTATTGGAATTCAGATCGGTCGAAAAACGGTCAAGCGATTTTAATTCTGTGTGAAGAAATAGCTGGTTGTTAACAGCGGACCGGGAAGCTGGCGGTCCGCATCCTTAACCACCATGAGTCATCATCTGTCAGTAGGCTTCCCCACTGACAGATGAATGTAAAGATAAAGAATGCCGGCAATGGCCCGGCAGTAGAAAAATGTTTTAAAAATGCCATAGGGTCCCCCCTCGCCAGTCCATACCCTTTGGGTCTGGTATGGATTTTATTTTTAAACCGCGTGGAATCACCCCAAAATCCATACCAGCTCTTATCTGAGCGTGCAGCCTGGCAGGTCAGGAAAGGGGGTGGATGAGCGGGCGCCCCCCTTATAAACCATACCCGGAATCTGGAAGCCCCCTTTAACTACTTCAGCCCCGGACCATTTGGCTGCCCAAAGACCAGAGCATTTTTTGCGATTCAGCACTGTGACGCTTTAACTGACAATTGCGCAGTCGTGCAATGTGGCTCTCAAACAAAATTGACGTCCTTTTTTCCCCACAAATAGAGCTTTCTTTTGGTGGTATTTGATCACCTCTGCTGTTTTTAGTTTTTGCTCTATAAACAAAAAATAGCGACAATTTTGAAAAAAATGCATTATTTTTTACTTTTTGTTATAATAAATATCCCCAAAAAATATATAAAAAAACATTTTTTTCTTGAGTTTAGGCTAATACATATTCTTCTACATATTTTTATTTAAAAAAATTGCAATAAGCGTTTATTGATTGGTTTGTGCAAAAGTTATAGCGTCTATAAAATAGGGGATAGTTTTATGGCATTTTTAATAATAATTTTTTCTTTTTGTAGTAATGGTTGATAGATCAGAAATTTTTGGTGCTATTTTGGGACTATTCACATTTATACAGTGATCAGTGCGATTAAAAATGCACTGATTACTGTATAAATGTGACCAGCAGTGAAGGGGTTAATCACTAGGGGCGCCGCAGGGGTTAAGTGTGTCCTAGGGAGTGATTCTAACTGTGGAGGTGCGGGGCTACGTGTGACATGACACTGATCACTGCTCCGGGTCACAGGGAGCTGTGATCAGTGTCATTGTCACTAGGCAGAACGGGGAAATGCTTGTTTACATCAGCATTTCCCCATTTTTCCTCTCCGTGAGACAATCGCGAGTATCCCTGCGGACATCGAGTCCACGGGACTGGGATCACACTCACAGAGCTCGCGAAAGGTGGGCACCCACAATGCCACGTCTTAAAGTACAACGTACAGGTACATTAATATGCCTGTACGTGCCCTTCTGCCAACGTATATCAGCGTGAGCTGGTCGGCAAGGAGTTAACGAGGGGGCCCCCAGATCTGAACCTCTCTCTATGTGAATTGGTATCAGGTACATCGTACCTATACCCATTCTCCAAAAAAAGTGTAAAAAGTAACAAACACAGGAAACAGTTTTTGACAAATACTTAAAAAAATAAAATAAAATTGTGTCCCTCGATGTCCATCAAGATGCCCGGGGACCCAAAAAATGTAAAAAGTCAAAAAGCACTTTGCCTCCTAATGCCCCATACACACTGTCGGACATTCCAACCACAAAATCCATCAGATTTTTTCAGACGGATTTTGGCCAAAACTAGTCTTGCATACACACGGTCATAGAAAGTTGTTGGAAAATCCAATCGTTCGGAATGAGGTGACGTTATACACGTACGACGGGACTACGTAGAGGCCAGTAGCCAATAGCTTTCGTCTCCAATTTTTTTCTGAGCATGCGTGGCACTTTGTGTGTCGGAATTCTCTACACAGGATTGGAAAAAGTCAGATCAGATTTTGTTGTCGGAAAATTTTTGATCCTGCTCTCAAACTTTTTCTGACAGAAAAAGTCTGATAGAGCCCACACATGATTGGATTTTCTGACAACATAATCTGATCAGACTTTTTCCGTCGGAATTTCCGACCGTGTGTATGGGGCATAAGAGGCTACCCGCCGTATGCCCTCTCTTCGGCTTTGACAGCTCTTATATAAGCACTCGGTTACATCACTGGATGGGACTACCCCCTTTTAACATCAGGTGACATCATGTATTAGAAAACAAATAAACAAAACAAATTTGATTACATCCGAATAAAATAGTAACAAATAGTAACGAATTTTGTTGAAATTCAAAATGAAATTTAACGAAAAAAAAAAAATGAATTACAAAACTAAATTAAACAAATTCCTTAACCAAAAATTTGTCTGAATTTGTATTTGGGCCAAAATGAATTGCACATGTCTACTGCTAACTGCTGCTAAAATGCTGCTGAAAACTGGCACAAAAACGCTAATCTGACCATTTTTCATCCAGCGTTTTAATGCCATTTTGTTAACTTATATTGTGCATGTAAATTTTGAAGAATGTAAATGTTACTTATAAATGAGAAATCTAAGTCTGGGACAATACACACAACCACCTTGATGAAATAAACTCACATCAGAAACAGGGGCGTACTAAGTGGGGGGGCGGGGGGGCGTGCCGCCCCGGGTGCCACACACTGGGGGGGTGTCAGGCCAGAGCCCCCCCCTCCCCTCTCCACAACTGAAGTGTCAGACAGCGCCGTGAGGAGCCCGAGGCACTGGCAGTGGGCGGCATTGCGGGGGGGGGGGGGGGAGCGAGCAGCACCCGAGTGGAGTGACATCTGCCGGCTCAGTGATCCGGGACCCGGCTCCCCTTCTCTCTGTGGTCGCGTCGCGCTGCCGTTCTGATCAGTCTCGGGCAGCGGCTGTCACTCACAGCCGAGCAGAGTGAAGCCGCCTCCCCCTCCTCCATGCACAGCACTGTGTAGACAAGGAGGGGGAGGCGGCTTCACTCTGCTCGGCTGTGAGTGACAGCCGCTGCCCGAGACTGATCTGAACGGCGCGATGTGAGTCACGTGACTACAGAGAGAAGGGGATTATTGCGCCGGGTCCCGGATCACTGAGCCGACAGGTGACACTCCACTCGGGTGCTGCTCGCACCTCCCCCCTGCAATGCCGCTGCCTTGGGCTCCAGGTACACTAGGGGTTCTTTACTGTGGTGGGTCCTGCACTGTAGGGGGTCCTACACTGTAGGGGGTCTGCACTGTAGGGGGGGGGTCCTGCACTGTAGGGGGGTCCTGCACTGTAGGGGGGTCCTGCACTGTAGGGGGTCTGCAGGGGGGGTCCTGCACTGTAGGGGGGTTCTTTACTGTGGTGGGTCCTGCACTGTAGGGGGGGTCCTGCACTGTAGGGGGGTCCTGCACTGTAGGGGGTCCTGCACTGTAGGGGGTCTGCACTGTAGGGGGGTCTGCACTGTAGGGGGGTCCTGCACTGTAGAAGGGGTCCTGCACTGTAGGGGGGTCCTGCACTGTAGGGGGGTCCTGCACTGTAGAAGGGGTCCTGCACTGTAGGGGTCCTGAACTGTAGAAGGGGTCCTGCACTGTAGAAGGGGTCCTGCACTGTAGGGGGGGGGTCCTGCACTGTAGGGGGGTCCTGCACTGTAGAAGGGGTCCTGCACTGTAGGGGGTCTGCACTGTAGGGGGGTCCTGCACTGTAGAAGGGGTCCTGCACTGTAGAAGGGGTCCTGCACTGTAGGGGGTCCTGCACTGTAGGGGGGTCTGCACTGTAGGGGGGTCTGCACTGTAGAAGGGGTCCTGCACTGTAGAAGGGGTCCTGCACTGTAGGGGGTCCTGCACTGTAGGGGTCCTGCACTGTAGAAGGGTTCCTGCACTGTAGAAGGGGTCCTGCACTGTTGAAGGGGTCCTGCACTGTAGGGGGGGTCTGTACTGTAGGGGAAGATTCTGCACTGTAGGGGGTCTGTACTGTAGGTGAGGATTCTGTACTGTAGGGGAGTCTGTACTGTAGGGGGGTCTGCGCTGTAGGGGGTGGGTCTGTACTGTAGGAGGGTCTGCACTGTAGGGGGGGGGTCTGTGCTATAGGGTGGAGGGGTCTGTACTGTAGGAGGGTCTGCACTGTAGGGGAGGATTCTGTACTGTAGGGGGGTCTACACTGTAGATGGGGGTCTGTATGGTAGGGAGGGGGGTCTGCACTGTAGGGGATCTGTGTAACATGCAGAGGGTCCAGAGCTGTGAGGGGCTGTGTAATGTAAAGGGGTGCAGAGGTGCAGGGTGCTGTGTAATGTAAAGGGGTCCAGAGGTACAAGGGCTGTGTAATGTAAAGGGGTCCAGAGGTTCAGGGTGCTGTGTAATGTAAAGAGATCCATGGGCTGTGTAATGTAAAGGGGTCAGGAGGTTCAGGGTGCTATGTTATGTAAAGGGGTCCAGAGGTACAAGAGCTGTGTAATGTAAAGGGGTCCAGAGGTGCAGGCTGCTGTGTAATGTAAAGAGGTCCTTAGGCACAAGGTCCTGTGTAATGTAAAGGGGTCCAGAGGTGCAGGGCGCTGTGTAATGTAAAGGGGTCAGGAGGTTCAGGGTGCTATGTTATGTAAAGGGGTCCAGTGGTACAAGAGCTGTGTAATGTAAAGGGGTCCAGAGGTGCAGGCTGCTGTGTAATGTAAAGGGGTCCAGAGGTGCAGGGGGCTGTGTAATGTAAAGAGGTCCTTAGGTGCAAGGTCCTGTGTAATGTAAAGGGGTCCAGAGGTGCAGGGTGCTGTGTAATTTAAAGGGGTCCAGAGGTGCAGTTGTGGAGAGGGGGGGGTACACAGTAGTGACAAAAAGATATTGAAGGATGCAGAGGTATGCAGGGGACACGGTGGGTGTTTTTACATTTTATGGTGGGGGGGTGCCAGATATAGGATCCGCCCCGGGTGCCAAATGCTCTAGGTACGCCCCTGATCAGAAACCCCCCTTCAAATAAGAAGTGCCCCATCACATCAGAGGTTTCCTTCACATTAGAGTCCTCCCTTCTTGTCAGAGGCTCCCCCTAGATATCAGAGGCCCTTCATCACCACAGAGTCCCCCCATTACAGAGGCAGAGGACCCCCATGACATCAGTGTCACCCCTATACAAGTTTTGTATGGCTATTGGTTAGATTCCCCCTCTTTATTGTCCTGGGGGCAACAATGTTATTGTGCTGAAAGAGGGAGACTGTTATACATGACACAGATTTCAATAAAATGCTGCTTCTGATATCCCAACACTCTACTTAAAAGTGTTTCATTACTTTTATTTCCCCGTTGGAGAGATCTCCTATAACTTCCTGGCACAGGTTGAGAATCGCTACTGGATAGCAGGTAAGGGTAAAAACTCTTCAACCGTTCCATAGATGGTAATAAAGCCCAGGCAGAAGTAAAAGAAGAAAGAAGGAATAAAGAAAGTTTTGTCCAGAGTATCATTTCAATCACAAATATGAAGGAACATTTGCTTTGTTTTCATTATATTTGCAGTGTATTTGTTATTACTTTGGTGTTTTCATTGCATGGTACATGTGCACATTTTTTTACACTAGGGATTGTGTACATTGTCACTAAAAAATGCTGCAACAAGAGGTAAGGGCCTGTTTTGATGACAACTGGCTGAGAAGGGATTTCCCCTCACGTTGTAGAGATTTGCTCTCACTTCCCCTTGGTTCTCCAGAACAGGAAGTGAAGGTAATCTTCCCCAATGAGACACAAAAAGGAAAAAAAAACTCTTCCCTACGGTATCCAAAATGTAAAAAAAATAAAGAAAAAAAGTTTACTATAGCTACATTTATAGAAGGATGAAGAAATCTTAATTATAATGGTTATTATACAGTAAATACCACATGTGATTTACAGGAAATGCATATTGTGCAAGACTATAGTCTTACCTGTGTGTTCATACTTGTGTCGCAAGAGAGAGCTGCTTTTCTGAAAGGTTTTGCTACACTGATCACAGGCATACATCCCATTTTCTAGCTTCCTTGAATTTTTTCGGGAACCACCTGTGAGCTTTTCTTCACCGCTGGTGATATTCTTAAAAAACATAAACATTAGGTTGTCACATGCCATGCATCTACGAATGCACATTTGTCACAAAACATCCTAGTAGAAAATTTACAGAACATAATTTTAATCTAAGGCCGCGTACACACGGGCGGATTGTCTGTCCAACTTAGTCCGCTGAACCGTGTTTCAGCGGACAATCCGCTCGTGTGTGGGCTTCAGCTGACTTTTTCAGCGGACAGTCCAACAGACTTTGTCTTTTGGAATTTCCGTAATTTTGTCCGCTGAAACTTGGTTTTGTCCGTCCAAACTTGGTTTCAGCGGACAGTCCGCTCGTGTGTAGGCAAGTTGGACGAACTAAGTATGGCGCATGCTCAGAAAGAGTTTACACGGCCGAAGGTTGCATTGCAGTGTACTGGACGTCGTTTTTCTAGTCCCGTCGTACGTGCTGTACACGTCATCGCGCACGTTTTCAGTGGACTGTCTGTTCATCGTGTGTGGTCAAGTCCGTTCATTCAAAAGTTGAACGGACTGTCTGTCGGATTGTCTGACGAACTTAGTTGGGCGGACAATCCGCCCGTGTGTACGCGGCCTATGACATACTGATGCCAGCCTATCTAAAGCATATCTAATCCCAAAACAAAATTGAAATATATTGCAGTTTACCAGTCCTTAGATGTTGTGATGGCATTAGTTTTCCCTTTTTAGGCTAAGAACATTTTTAGTAAGTACAGAAATTACCTGTTGATTTTACCACAAATACAGTGTCCTTGTCACTTCCTATGAGATTAGAAAGCAGAAGCAGCCTTATCTTTAATCCTCATTCTCAGTCATACTACCGGTACATCGAGCCCCACCAGAAAGACAGAGGGAGATTAGGGAAGTAAACAAGTGGCTGAAGAGCTGATGTAGTAAGGAGGGGTTTCTGGAGGACTGGGCCAAATGAGGAGGGTACAGATCAGCTGGGAATGAAGATGGCTAAAAAGTTAGAGGGGTTTTTAACAACTTGCCGCCGAGCGTACGCAGATGTGCGTACTCGGCTTCCGTGGGTTATATCGGGAAGATGCCTGCACCTGCAGGCATCATCCCGGTACCATTTTGCAGAGCGGGCGATTGGCTTTCCAGCCATAACAACCGATGCGGCTAAAAGCCGCTCGGCTGTTATGTCGGAGACGTCCCCCCCTCCCGCCGCCTCACACCGCTCTTACCGGTGCTCCCGCTCAATCAAGAGCACCGATGCATGATCTGATGCCTCTGGCTTCTGGGCAGGGACTGGAATGAAGCCGTAAGCGGCTTCGTTCCAGTCTCCTAATGGTAAACACGGAAGCGACGTCATGACGTTACTTCCCATTTACTCGGCTGCCAATGGCGCCGGATTAAAAAAAAATACACTAATCAGAATCACCAAAAATGGCGATCTGAATAGTTTGAAGTGTAAAGAAGTTGAACGGGGGGTCTAGACCCCCGATCCCTCCTTTGCACTTCAAACTATTCAGAGTGCCTGTCACCACCTATGACTGTCACAAGGGATGTTTACATTCCTTGCGACAGCAATAAACGTGATCAAAAAATGTAAAAAAATAAATAAAAACTATTTATAAATTTAAAAAAAAAAAAATGTTGTTTTAAAGCGCCCGCCGTCCCCGCGAAGCAAAGAAAACGCATATGGAAGTCGCACCCGCATATGTAAACGGTGTTCAAATCACACATGTGAGGTATCGCCGCGATCATCAGAGCGAGAGCAAAAATTCTAGCACTAGACCTCCTCTGCAACTCTAACCTGGTAACCGGAAAAAAAAATTAAAGCGTCGCCTATTGAGATTTTTAGGTACTGTAGTTTGTCGCCATTCCACGAGTGCGTGCAATTATAAAGTGTGACATGTTTGGTATCTATTTACTCGGCATAACATTATCTTTCACAAAAAATGTATTCTCTAGAGTCTCTGCTAAAAAAATATAATGTTTGGGGGTTCCAAGTAATTTTCTAGCAAAAAATATGGATTTTAACTTGTAAACACCAAATGCCAAAAATAGGCTTAGTCATGAAAGGGTTAAACTAGGCAACCGGGGGGGGGGGGGTGGCCCAGAGGTAGAGATAGTCAGTGCAGAACATATTCCAGAGGGTAGTATTGGAGGCATTAGTGGCAGGTTGACCAACGCACATAAAGCCAAGGTAAGTATAGTAACAGATCCTAGTTGCAATCTCGGAAAACACTCAATAAGAGGATAGTATGCGACCGGTCTAAACTACGTGGCATGTCCACCAATGCCAGGAGCCTGGCAGACAAGATAGGTAAACTAGAGATACTGTTATAGAAGGAGGATTTGGATTTTGTGGGAATTTCAGAGACCTGGTTCAACAGCTCTCATGATTGGCTGGCAACCATTCAAGGGCATACCCTTTATCGCAGGGATAGAGGGGGTAAAAAAAGGGGGAAGAGTGTGCCTATATATTAAGAATAATGTACAAGTTAATGTGAGAGATGACATCACTAAGGGAGTTAGGGAGGAGGTGGAGTCCTTATGGGTAGAGTTCCAAAGGGATGAAGCTAAGGGGAAAATATTACTGGGAGTATGCTATAGGCCCTTTCACCTGAGGGAAGAGGGGGAGACAGATTTCCTATCACAAGTTGGATTAACAGCACGGATGGGAAGTGTTATCATAATGGGGGATCTTAATTATCCAGACATAGACTGGGCAGAGGGAACCACACATTCATCTAAGGCTCGCCAGTTCCTAAATGTCTTGCAGGACAATCTCATAGTTCAGATGGTAGACACACCAACTAGAAATAAACTGGATCTACTGATTACCAACAATATAGACCTGTTTATGGATGTTGAAGTACGGGGCAATTTAGGAAACAGCGATCACAGGTCATTTGGCTTCGGTATAAATCATACAAATAGGAAACATAAGGGGAATGCAAAGACACTGAATTTCAAAAGAGTCAACTTTCCTAAACTACGAACCTTGTTAGAAGGCATGAATTGGGATAAAATCTTAGTAACAAAGAACACGGAGGAGAGATGGGTTTGCTTTAAGAGCATATTAAATAAGGACATTAGCCAATGCATCCCATTGGGTAATAAATTTAAAAGAGCGAAAAAAAGTCCTGGGTGGCTTAACTCCAATGTAAAAATGCATATAAAAACGAAGGAGAAGGCCTTCAAAAAATACAAGGTTGAGGGATCATCATCAGTCTTCAGACTTTATAAAGAATGTAACAAGAAATGGAAGGGTGCAATTAGGGCAGCTAAGATAGAACACAAAAGACACATAACGGAAAAGAGCAAAAAAAAATCCCAAGAAATTCTTTAAGTATATAAACAGTAAAAAAGGCAGGACAGACCATATTGGCTCCATAAAGAATGAGGAAGGGCATCTGGTTACAAAGGATGGGGAGATGGCGAAGGTATTGAATTTATTCTTCTCCTCAGTCTTCACAAAGGAATTGGGGGGCTTCAGTAACCAAAACTGTAGTGTTTATCCTTATGACACATCACAGGGAGTACCTCCATGGTTAACAGGGGACAGAATTTAAATTAGACTTGGGAAACTTAACATTAATAAATCACCGGAACCAAATGGCTTGTATCTGAGGGTACTTAAGGAACTCAGTCAAGTAATTGCCAGACCATTGTTCCTAATTTTTAGTGACAGTCTACTGACTGGAATGGTACCAGGTGAATGGGGAAAAGGCAACAAAAAGGAACCAAAATATATCCCTGGGAATTACAGACCAGTTAGCCTAACATCAATAGTATGCAAGCTCTTGGAGGGGATGATAAGGGATTATATACAAGATTTTAGTAACGAGAACGGTATCATTGGCAGTAATCAGCATGGATTCAGGAAGAACCGTTCTTGCCAAACCAATCTATTAACCTTCTATGAGGAGGTGAGTTGGCATCTAGATAAAGGAAGGCCCGTAGACGTGGTGTATCTGGATTTTGCAAAAGCATTTGACACAGATCCCCATAAACATTTACTGCACAAAATAAGGTCCATTGGCATGGACTGTAGGGTGAGTACAAGTTCGAGTTCAGAGGGTGGTGATAAATGGGGAGTACTTGGAATGGTCATAGTGGGTAGTGGGGTCCCCCAGGGTTCTGTGCTGGGACCAATCCTATTTAATTTGTTCATAAACGACCTGGGGGATGGGGTAAACAGTTCAATCTCTGTATTTACGTATGATAATATTAAGCTAAACAGGGCATTAACTTCTCCGCAGGATGTGGAAACCTTGCAAAAAGATTTGAATAAATTAATGGGGTGGGCAACTACATGGCAAATTAGGTTTAATGTGGAAAAATGTAAAATAATGCATTTGGGTGTCAAAAATCTGAATGCAATCTATACACTGGGGGGAGAACCTCTGGAGGAATCTAGGATGGAAAAGGAACTAGGGGTCCTAGTTAGTGATGGACGAACTTCCGACGGGACGTTTCGCGAAAGCGAAATGCGAACGGACCCAAACGTTCGCGAAACCGAACGTTCGCCGCGGGCCCCATTGACTTCAATGGGAGGCGAACTTTGCAAACCTTCATGTCGAATTTGCGGCCACGTGGTAATTATTAGGGGGTAAAACGTAGTCCCACCATCTGGACAATGACATAATACATGTATGAGGTGAATTTGGGATCGATAACTACAAGCATTTTTATTTTATTTGGGAAATTGTTCTAACAATTCAGGACTATGGAGCTAATGAAGGCAATGGAGGAGAGGGAAGGTCAGGGACCAGGGTAGGCAAAGAAGAGGGTGCAGGAGATGATCACCAGCAGCGTGACATACCGGAATGACACATGCACCGTGATAGAGGCATCTGACAGCAGCACCGTAATACAGAGCACTGACAGCAGCACCGTGACATACAGCGCTGACAGCAGCACCGTGACATACAGCGCTGACAGCAGCACCGTGACATACAGCGCTGACAGCAGCACCGTGACATACAGCGCTGACAGCAGCACCGTGACATACAGCGCTGACAGCAGCACCGTGACATACAGCGCTGACAGCAGCACCGTGACATACAGCGCTGACAGCAGCACCGTGACATACAGCGCTGACAGCAGCACCGTGACATACAGCACTGACAGCAGCACCGTAAGCAGCCCCAGGAGGAAGTCAGCACAGCACAGGGATGGTGTGATCCCCTCATAATAAGAACCCCCAGGAGGAAGTCAGCACAGCACAGGGATAGTGTGATCCCTTCATAATAAGAACCCCCAGGAGGAAGTCAGCACAGCACAGGGATATCATAAGCAGCCCCAGTAGAAATATGACACCGCTCAACCTCTTCAAAGAGGAGGGTAGGGGCATATAGTACGGTGTGCTTTTTTGGGTCAAGGAAGTGAGCCAAATGAATTAAGAAGGTCTGTGTGCTTGATTAAAAAAATAGTTTATAGACATATACATGGTCTACTGGTCACATGTGTTGAATTCCTCCGAGATCCATGCCTCATTCATTTTTAGAAATGTGAGGTAGTTAACACTGTCGTGAGCTAGGCGAGTACGCTTATCGGTCACAATCCCCCCTGCTGCGCTGAACGTCCTTTCGGACAGGACACTGGATGAGGGGCAAGCCAACAGTTCGATTGCAAATTGGGCAAGCTCTGGCCAGAGGTCAAGCCTGCCCACCCAGTAGTCTAGGGGTTCATCACTCCTCAGAGCGTCCACATCGGCCGTTAACCCAATGTAGTCGGACACCTGACGGTCTAGGCGTTCCCTGATGCTGGATCCGGATGACACCTGTCGATGGGTCGGCTGAAAGAATGACCTCATATCCGAAGTCACCAACACATCTTCAAACCGGCCTCTTCTTGCAGGCGCTGTTGGATTGGTACCCGCAAATCCTTCTCTGGGAGTGGGAATTGCTCCTCTGCCAGCGCACGCAAAAGCAGAATGCAGCATTTCTCGAAGCAAGGCCTGGAAGTGCTGCATTCTGACAGCCCTCTGCGACGGCGGTAACATTTCCGCCATTTTGTGTTTGTACCGGGGGTCTAAGTACGTTGCCACCCAGTACTGGTCCTTGACCCTCATGCTTTTTATACGGGGGTCCCTATTAAAACACTGGAGCATGAAGGCCCCCATTTGCACTAAAGTGGAAGCGGTGTGGTGGCCTGGCTCCTGCTCATCATCCAGGATAATGTCGTCCTCTTCATTCTCCTCTCCCCATCCTCGCACAACAGGGATCCCAGAAAGGTTTAAAGCATGCTCTTCTTGCTCCTGCTCATCCGCCCCGGCACCATCCTCCTCTGACTCCTCATCAGACTCCTGTTGTTGACTTGTCTCAGATAGAGTAGCCCCCCCTGGGAATTCATCCAGCATTGCGACTTCCTCATCTTCCCGCTCCTGCTCCTCCACAGCCTGATCAATGACACGACGCAATGCACGCTCCAGAAAGAAGGCATAAGGTACCATGTCACTGATGGCGCCATGGCTGCGACTGACCAGTTTGGTGATCTCCTCAAATGGCCGCAGAAGTCTGCATGTGTCGCGCATGAGCAGCCACTGGCGCGGTGAAAAAAAACCCAGCTCCCCAGAACCGTTTCTTTCGCAGAGTTCATACAGGTAGACGTTAACTGCACGTTTCTGCTGGAGCAGCCTATCAAGCATATAGAAGGTTGAGTTCCATCGCGTCAGGCAATCGCAAATAAGACGTCTGACCGGCAGATGGTGTCGCCGCTGAATGTCAGCAAGGCGAGCCATGGCCGTGTAAGATCTTCTGAAATGGGCCGAGATTTTCCTTGCCTGCCGCAAGATGTCCTGGACCCCAGGGTATTTGACAAGGAATCGCTGCACGACCAAGTTTAAGACGTGTGCCATGCACGGCACGTGCGTGATTTTGCCCTGTTTCAATGCGCTAAGCAGATTGGCACCGTTGTCACACACCACTTTACCAACTGTCAAATTGAGCGGTGTTAGCCACTCATCTGCCTGTGAACGCAAAGCTGAAAGGAGTGCCGGGCCAGTGTGGCTCTTTGCTTCCAGGCACAACAGACGCAGCACGGCATGGCAACGTCTCACCTGGCATGTGGAATAGGTTCTGGGGAGCTTGGGCGGTGCAGCGGAAGAGACGCTAGCAGCGGAAAAGGAGGAGGCAGCTGAGGAGGAGAGGGAGGAGGATGGAGTAGGAGGAGGAGAAGAAGAGTCAGGCCTGCATGCAATCCGTGGCGGTAAAACCAAATCTACACGGGTGCCACGGGTTACATGCTTGACGGCCGTCAGAAGGTTCACCCAGTGGGCAGTAAAACTGATATACCTTCCCTGCCCGTGTTTGCTAGACCACGTGTCTGTGGTCAGATGTATCTTGGCACCGACACTGTGTGCCAGAGATACATTCACTTGCCGCTGAACATGGCCATATAGCTCTGGGATGCCCTTCTCTGAGAAATACTTCCTTCCTGGGACCTTCCATTGTGGTGTTCCAATGGCCACAAATTTGCGAAAGGCCTCCGAGTCCACCAGTTTATATGGCAGTAGTTGGCGGGCTATGAGTTCTGACAAGCCAGCCGCCAACCGTTGGGCAAGAGGGTTATCCGGCGTCATCATTTTTTTACGCTCAAACATTAGGCCCACGGAAGCCTGCCTTTTTGCAGAAAAATGTGAGCTTGGCGTGATGGAAGGTGGAGTGGAGGACAATTGTGAGGAGAGAGGAGAAGGAGAAGTAGAAGACGAGGCTGGACGGTGAGAGCCTGCAGTGTGGCTTTGTGTGTTCCGTTGCTCCCACTGGGCTCGGTGATGGCTGCTCATGTGCCTTCTTAAGGCGGTCGTCCCTAGGTGAGTATTGGGCTTACCGCGACTAACGCGTTGACTGCAAAGATTGCAGATGGCAACGCTATTGTCAGCAGCGGACACGTTAAAAAAAGCCCACACTGCGGAGCCATGTGCCGGTGTCCTGGGAGCGCCAGATGTGACCGTACATGGTCGATGACTCGCTCCTGATACATTTGCAGTCTGCTTTGTCCCTGCTGTGCAATGTAAGTCATTGCTGCTTCTCCTCCCTATCTGCTGGTCCATATCTCCCTCTGAACTCCCCTCCTCTTCCTCTCTTGTGGGCACCCACGTGACATCACTAGACACGTCATCATCAACGTCACCTTCCCCACCGCTATAAGTAGAGATCTCGGAGTAGGCAGCAACACCGGGGACCAACCTCCTCCTTGGGCTGATCTGGGTACTGTCGTCAGACTGCTGAGTAGCGCTTGTTGCTACCTCCTCTTCCTGATCCAATACCAAGAGTGGCTGCGCATCAGAAATGTCCTCTTGATATGGATCGGAAAATAATTCCAGTGACTCAAGCGGAAGGTATGTGGTGGTGGTGGTGGTGGTCGTGTTGTTGGTGGTAGTGTCTTTGGGGGTGCACATAGCAGAGAGTGAAGAAGAGGGTGCAGATCGAGAGGATGAGGAGGGTGCAGAAGAGTAAGGCTGAGCGAGCCACTCAACCAAGTCTGGTGCATCCTTTAAAGTAATTGAACGCACCTTCTGCAACTTCCCACTTTGGCTCAAGCCTGTTGCTCCTGCCCTACCCCTACCACCCCTGCGGAAGGGCCTGCCTCTTCCTCTGCCTGTCATTTTTTAAATGACCCTGTGACAAAACTCTTAGTCCCTATACCGATGAAGGACTGCTGCAGTATAGGGCAGCAGTCAGCAGTGGTGCACGTCAACCCTATCTATTGTGGACCGATAGCGGTCCTTACAGAACAGCAGACTGTACCGCACTCAAGCCTATGTACCGTAGCACCCTATACCAAGTTACCAGTCCTTATAAGAACTTTTGTGGACCAAGCAGGTTGTGTATTAGTGTTTAGCAGACTATACGTCAGTCCCTATACCGCTGAAGGACTGCTGCAGTATAGGGCAGCGGTCAGCAGTGGTGCACGTCAACCCTATCTATTGTGGACCGATATCGGTCCTTACAGAACAGCAGACTGTACCGCACTCAAGCCTATGTACCGTAGCACCCTATACCAAGTTACCAGTCCTTATAAGAACTTTTGTGGACCAAGCAGGTTGTGTATTAGTGTTTAGCAGACTGTACGTCAGTCCCTATACCGCTGAAGGACTGCTGCAGTATAGGGCAGCGGTCAGCAGTGGTGCACGTCAACCCTATCTATTGTGGACCTATAGCGGTCCTTACAGAACAGCAGACTGTACCGCACTCAAGCCTATGTACCGTAGCACCCTATACCAAGTTACCAGTCCTTATAAGAACTTTTGTGGACCAAGCAGGTTGTGTATTAGTGTTTAGCAGACTGTACGTCAGTCCCTATACCGCTGAAGGACTGCTGCAGTATAGGGCAGCGGTCAGCAGTGGTGCACGTCAACCCTATCTATTGTGGACCGATAGCGGTCCTTACAGAACAGCAGACTGTACCGCACTCAAGCCTATGTACCGTAGCACCCTATACCAAGTTACCAGTCCTTATAAGAACTTTTGTGGACCAAGCAGGTTGTGTATTAGTGTTTAGCAGACTGTACGTCAGTCCCTATACCGCTGAAGGACTGCTGCAGTATAGGGCAGCGGTCAGCAGTGGTGCACGTCAACCCTATCTATTGTGGACCGATAGCGGTCCTTACAGAACAGCAGACTGTACCGCACTCAAGCCTATGTACCGTAGCACCCTATACCAAGTTACCAGTCCTTATAAGAACTTTTGTGGAACAAGCAGGTTGTGTGTTAGTGATTAGCAGACTGTACGTCAGTCCCTATACCGCTGAAGGACTGCTGCAGTATAGGGCAGCGGTCAGCAGTGGTGCACGTCAACCCTATCTATTGTGGACCGATAGCGGTCCTTACAGAACAGCAGACTGTACCGCACTCAAGCCTATGTACCGTAGCACCCTATACCAAGTTACCAGTCCTTATAAGAACTTTTGTGGAACAAGTGAGTTGTGAATGTTTAGCAGACTGCAGCAGAAGGGCAGCAGTCAAGTATAATATCCTTTCTATATTTGGAAGAAAGAATATTATACATGTACAAGCCTATTACTGTACCACTGATACCAGTCCTGAAAAGAACCTTTGTGGAACTAATAATAACAGCAAGTCTTTAAAATTACCCTCACTGCCTGACAACACTGCTTCCTTCCTGTCCCTATACAAATTGGCAAAAAAAGAGAACAATTAGTGGTTACTGGAACAGCTCTTTTGTGGACCTTGATAGTAACAGCTAATGATGATGATGATGATGATGATGATGAAAGACTAATCTGGCTGTCCCTGTAGCATACACCGTCCTTTCCCTTTCTCTAAACTAACAAAAGACACTCAGGCTGCTGCAAGAATCAGCAGCACAGCAAACCTATCAACACCTAACACCTATACCAGTCCTGAAAAGAACTTTTGTGTACCAAATAGCTAGTGGTTTATCTCTCCCTACTCCACACAGGAACCTGTCCCTATCGTAACAGAAGAAAGAATGTAAAATGGCCACCGGATCGGGTGTATTTATAGGTTAGGGGGAATGTCCAAGTGTCCATGTGCTGTCATGTCTCAATTGGCTGTCCTGTATCACATGATAAACGTGTCACCAAAGGTTAAAGTTCTTGTATACATTAAACACGTAAGTCCGCCGCGGCGAACGACGGAAAAAGGCGTTCGAACGTGCGGACCGCGAATGTCGGAAATTCGCCGCGAAACGACCGCCGGGCGAAACGTTCGTCCATCACTAGTCCTAGTAGATGATAGGCTCAGCAATGGCATGCAATGCCAAGCTGCTGCTAACAAAGCAAACAGAATATTGGCATGCATTAAAAAGAGGATCAACTTCAGGGATAAAACGATAATTCTCCCGCTCTATAAGACTCTGGTCCGGCCACACCTGGAGTATGCTGTCCAGTTTTGGACACCAGTCCTCAGGAAGGATGTACTAGAAATGGAGCGAGTACAAAGAAGGGCAACTAAGCTAATAAAGGGTCTGGAGGATATTAGTAATGGGGAAAGGTTGCGAGCACTGAACTTATTCTCTCTGGAGAAAAGACGGTTGAGAGGGGATATGATTTAAATTTATAAATACCGTATTGGTGACCCAACAACAGGAATAAAACTTTTTTGCGGAAGGGAGTTTAACAAGACACATGACCACTCATTAAAATGAGAAGAAAAGAGGTTTAACCTTAAACTATGTAGAGGGTTCTTTACTGTAAGTGTGCAAAGGACATGGAATTCCCTTCCACAGGCAGTAGTCTCAGTGGGGAGCATCGATAGTTTAAAAAAAATATTAGATAAGCACCTGAACGACCACAACATACAGAGATATACAATGTAATACTGACATATAATCACACACATAGGTTGGATGTGATGGACTTGTGTCTTTTTTCAACCTCACCTACTATGTATGTAACTATGTAATATTGGCATACTTATATGTGCACTTTCTTTGTGTCAGGAACCATGAAACAGACAGAGACAGAAGTACAATCTAATCACACTTGTTTATTAATAAAAAAAAAAGGAAAAATAGGAAAAAGCAAAGTCAAGCAAGCCAGCGTCCAGTAGTCAGATCGGGTAGTCAGCCAGTCCAAAGTTCATAAGCCAGATCGGGTAATCAGCCAGTCCAGACGTCAGGGATCCACGGAGAGCAAGTGCAAGCAGGATGGAAGCCAGGAGGGATGTTAGCAAGCCAGTATTGAAACAACAGCAGGAGATGGTTCCTACTGATGTGACCAAACGTGAAGGCAAAGGAGAAATGGGCTGGAAGACTTATAAATAGGCAGGCCAGACGAGCATCATCGGGAACTACTTGTATGTTGGGCTTCTGTATGTGGCCAGGCTGTGGAAAAGTCTGACACATGGGGTATCGCATACTCAGGACGAGTAGCAGAATGTATTTTGAGGTGTCATTTTGGCTATGTACATGTTATGTGCTACAGGGCCGTCTTTAAGGCAGGGCAAAAGGGGCAGCTCCCCTGGGCCCTGTCATTGTTGTGGAGCCCAAAGCAGCTGCCTCATACTTGCCAACTATCCCAGTGTAAATTCCCTTGTCCCTTGAAGTTTTAGTCCTGTACTGTGTCCTGATATCTCAGTGTGAAGTGATACTAAATCTGCCCAGTTCTGCCTTATTGTTGTGTACAGAGGACTCACCTGCAGACCCTGTGTTTACATGTAAATAACCAGCATTCATATGTAAATATTGGCAGCATTACTAAGTAAATAGGCGCGGCTGGCAGCATTGATATGTAAATAAAGGTGGCATTCATATGTGTATCATGCTCCCCTGCAGTGAGGACATGATGTGCTGTAACCTCTAGAAAACAATCAGTGAGCAGTATTACTTAACAGTAATCTCTAGCAACCAATTAACAAGCAGAAATCATTTGCTGTAACCTCTAGCAACTAATCAGTGAGCCGTAATGTGTGCTGTAACCTCTACCAACCAGTCATTAAGCAGTAATGATATCCTACACCCACTGGCAACCACTCGCAATTGCTGCCTGATCTTATACAGTAAACTGATTTTAAGTCTAGCTGCTATTTATTGTATGTCTCAGAGCAGGTGGAGAGCAAAATTGCATGGGGGGGGGCAAGAAAATTTTTGCCCAGGGTCCAAGCAATATTAAAGACTGCCCTGATGTGCTAGAAAGATCTTCTAAATTGACAACTTTGTGAAAAAAAAAATAGGTTTTTATTTTCTTTCCACATTTTCCAAAAACTTGTGGAAAGAAATTACATGTTCAAAAGACTCATTATGCCTCATAGAATATATATTGGGTTGTTTGTTGCTAGGCTGTGGAAAAGTCTGACACATGGGGTATCGCCATACTCAGGATGAGTAGCAGAATGTATTTTGGGGTGTCATTTTGGCTATGTACATATGTGTTAGAAAGATCTTCTAAATTGACAACTTTGTGAGAAAAAAATAGGTTTTCATTTTCTTTCCACATTTTCCAAAAACTTGTGGAAAGAAATTATATGTTCAAAAGACTCATTATGCCTCATAGAATATACATTGGGTTGTTTTCGTTCCAAAATGGGGTCACTTTGTGGGTAATTCCATTGTCCTGGTGCTCCAGGGCCTTCAAAAATGTGATAGGTACTCAGGAAATGAAATGTGTAATTTATGCCTTTAGAACGTCTGATGGTGCTATATGGATGTTGGGCCTCTGTATGTTGCTAGGCTGTGGAAAAGTCTGACACATGGGGTATCGCCATACTCAGGACGAGTAGCAGAATGTATTTTGGGGTGTCATTTTGGCTATGTACATGTTATGTGTTAGAACGATCTTCTAAATGGTGCTATATGGATGTTGGGCCTCTGTATGTGGCCAGGCTGTGGAAAAGTCTGACACATGGGGTATCGCCATACTCAGGACGAATAGTAGAATGTATTTTTGGGGTGTAATTGCAATTATGCCTGCACCATGTGTGAGAAATAACTTGTAAATATGATAATTTAGTGAAGAAAAAAAATATATATATATATTTCTTAATTTTCCAAAGCATTGTGGGGAAAAAATTGCAACTTCAAAAAATTCACTATGCCTCTTACTAAATACCGCAGACTGTCTTATTTCCAAAAAGGGGTCATTTGGGGGGGTTATTGTACTGTCCTGACATTTTAGGGCTTCAAGAACTGAGATAGGCCATCAGAGCATTGATTGATACATTTTCAATAATGCATAGCATGGCTTGTAGGCTCTATAATTTTCACACAAACCAATGATCATACACTTATCAGGATTTTTTTTTACCAAAGACATGTAGTAGAATACATTTTTGCCTAAATTTTTGCCAAAATTAGATATTTTTGGTTTCTTTTAAAAGAGAAAGTAGAAAATGTTGTTATTTTTTCAAAATATTCACTCTTTTTTCGCTTATATTACAAAAAATAATAAATGAAGTGGTGAATAAATACCACCAAAAGAAAGCTCTATTTGTGTGAACAAAATGATAAAAAATTCATTTGGTTACAGTGTAGCATGACTGAGTAATTGTCATTCAAAGTGAGAGAGCACTGAAAGCTGAAAATTGGTCTGGGAAGGAAGGGGGTTTAAGTGTCCTGTATTGAGGTGGTTGAGGAACTCAGTAAAATGTTCTGAATTTTTACGAACAGTCTACTGACTGAAATGGTACCAGCTGAATGGAGAAAAGCCAATGCAGCACCAATATTTAAAAAAGAGCCAAGTTACATCAATGGGAATTACAGATCAGTTAGCCTAACATTAATTGTATGCAAGCTCGTAATAATAATAATAATAATAATACATTTTATTTATAGTGCCCTTTTCATCAAAAAATCTGAAAGTGCTACAGGTTAAAAAACAAAAAAGATATAGCAATTTATACAATAAAACGAACATCTAAAAGGCAGAAAAAGCTTTGCTAAAAATAAATGTCTTAAGCCCTTTTTTAAAACAGTCAGTGGATTGAGGAGCCATTAAGGTGTCAGGTAGAGCATTCCACAGGCGCGGGGCAGCTGCACAAAAGGCCCTCTCTCCCATTGTCCTGAGCCTAGTTCTGGGTATATGAAGAAGGTTTGAGTGAGTAGAGCAGAGGGAACTTGTTGTATTTTGCGATTTGAGAAGTTGAGCGATTTGAGAAGTTCTAAGGTGGGGGGGGGGGGGGGCACGTCCATGGATGCATTGGTGTGTAAGGAGAGAACCCTTGTACTCAATCTTGGTGGAGACAGGAAGCCAGTGGAGTGAGTGGAGAATAGGGGTAATGTGCTCATGTTTCCACACTCTCATCAGTATCCTTGCTGCAGAGTTTTGAATGTACCGAAGCCTCTGCAGACACTTTCTAGGAATCCCTATGAGAAGTGAATTACAATAGTCCAGTTTGAAGGCGACAAAGGCATGAACCAGCTTTTCGGCATCTGAGAGGGAGAGAATGGGACTGCGTTTAGAGATATTACGGAGGTGGTAGAAAGAAGTCTTGCATAGGTGATTTATATGAGCTTCAAAAGTGAGTTGAGAGTCCATTTTTACACCAGGTTTTTTAACTGTTGATGAGAGGGGGATGTTAGAGCCAGAAAAGGTGATACTGGTTATGGATGATGATTTGATCTGGTAAGGAGTGCCAATCAGGATGACTTCAGGTTTGGAACTGTTTAGTTGAAGAAAGTTGTGCTCCATCCAAACCTTTATCTCCTCCAGACAGGTGGTGAGTATCGATAGAGATGACTGTGACAGTGGAGTTTCAGCTGTTGCATTTACATCTAGCTGTGTGTCATCGGCATAGCAGTGGAATGAAATTTTGTGGCGGGGATAAAAAAGAGAATGGGGCCGAGGACTGTCCCCTGGGGGACACTGCAAGTAACTCTATGTGAATTTGATTTGAAGTGGCCCAGGGAAATGTATTCTGTCTGGTTTGTGAGGTATGATTTGAACCAACTAAGGGCTGTATCATTGAGTCCAATGGTGAGGTGGAGCCGGTTTAAAAGAATGCCATGATCAACAGTATCAAATGCAGCAGAAAGGTCCAGGAGGATGAGGAGGGAAGGAGAGCCAGCATCAGATAATATGAGGAGATTATTTGTAACTCTGGGGCAGTCTCCATGCTATGAGCAAAACGGAAACCTGATTAGAATTTTTCCAAGAGATTATTATGTTTGAGGTGGTCCTGAAGGTAAGTGGCAACTGCTTCTCAAGTACTTTTGATATGAAAGGGAGATTAGAAATGGGCCTATAGTTGGATAGGACTTCCGGATCAAGAGTTGATTTTTTGAGCAATGGTCTGATTATGGCACTTTTTAAAACAGGGGGAATGTGACTAGTTTGGAGGGAATGATTTATAACAGCGGTAATCAGGGGACAGGTGGAGGGTTTCAGCTTCCTAATGATGTTCTGCACCTCTTCTGATGACACCTCAGGAAAGCAGTTTAGGGGTTGGGAGACAATATATGTTGGGGGAACAATCTGGGTGGAAGGACCAGAAAGGGCAGAATGCATATATGTGCAATTTTTTATGTGAAAAAAAAACATGAATTTATTGCACTGCTCTTCTGTAAGGGCAGTAAGTGGAGGGGATTTTGATTTAAGAAGGTGGTTTAAAGTGGAGAAAATCTGCTTAGAATTTCCTGGGCTATTTATGATGACATTGGAGTAAAACTGCGACCTTGCCTCTTTAAGGGACTGTGCATATTTTTGTTGTTGCTCCCGGTAAATTTGTTTGTGGACAGTGAGACCAAAGGCTTTGAAGCGCCGCTCAAGGACCCGCCCTGCTGCCTTCATCTTACGAGGCTCATCTGTGAACCAGGGAGCTGAGTGGGTGAAGGTAACTGTTCTTGTTTTAACAGGGGCATGGAGGTCCAAGAGGCTGCTAAATTGGATGTTGTAATAAGCCACTGGTTCGTTGGCTTATGAAAAGTGTAATAAAAGATGCTGAAAGTCTGCTGCCAAGAGTTCTGAGTTTATGTTTTTTAGATTTCTAACACAGATATTTCACTTAGGCTTGCAGAGGCTGGATGGGGATGGAAACTCCATGAAAATGGCCTTGTGATCATACACCAGCAGGTTGATGAAAGGAGCAGAGTTTGTGATGACCAGATTCAAGGTATGCCCCCTGGTGTGTGTCGGGACATCGATAAGTTGTTTTAAATTAAAACAATCCAGTAATTGAAGAAATTAAGCTGCAAAATAGCAGGAGAGAGTGTCAACGTGGATGTTCATATCACCCAAAATTATAACATCAGCAGAGGATGTACAGAAAGTTGTAACAAGATTTGACATCTCAGTGATGAATGAAGGATTTGGTTTTGGTGGTCGATAGATAAGGTGGAACAGTACAGGGGAAGGGGACTTGCATTTAAATGCAAGGCATTCAAATGAAGACAGTTCAGGTAATGGTTGCAGAGATAGCTCCAGATCGCTGCGATGGATGACTGACAGGCCCCCACCACGCCCTATGCTGCAAGCTTTTTGGAGGTAGCTATATCCTTGGGGACAACTCTCACTTAAAGAGAAAAAAGTAATTGGTTGGTGCCAGGTCTCTGTAAGGTAACCTTGATGATGCAACAAAGCTTTGCACCGGCTGTAGCAGACTAAAGTCTACTTCACGTTTCCCATTCAGCTCACTGAGAATTGTTGCCATGGAGACATCCAAACTAGGTATCCGATAGGTGACAACACTGATGACGCGTGCGTGGAGCGACAGTTCCCATTGCTGACCAGAGAGTCGGGATGGTATGGCTAGTCTTTGAACAGACAAACTTTCTGCGGGACGGCAGAGAAATCCTAGTTGTTTAATCACTGCAATGCACGGTGGAGTGAAAAAACTGCTGAGATTCATCAGCTGATTGACGGAGTAACTCAACATAGTGGTAATGCCGATGGTGGCATGGAAGAAGTGCAGGTTGTTTTTAGCTACATAGCCAGAATGCTAGCTACAAGGACTTTCAACTCTGCGGCAGCGCAATGGGTAGTTTCAAACTTCCCAGCTGCACTTCACAATGGCATTAACAAGCTGAGTCAAGCCAATTCCAGGGAGTCTCTGAGCAGGTGTTTTGTTAGTGGCAACAAGTAGAACACCGCTAGACTTGAAAGCTACCTGATAGCTATCCAGAAAGATCCACGGTTTGGTGGTGTATATAGTAATCGGTTATTTTTAGAAAATCCTCACTAGATATGAATAACTGGCTGTGGGTGACTCCAAGAATGGAATTGGGATGTCGGGTATTGGAAGGAGAGGGGAACTGAATACCAAGGAAATGAACGGGAATAATCATACAAAAAAGGGATTAATCAGGCATGCAAATGGTAATGGGGTGCAGAGCCTGTCGTTGCTGCATCAAAACACAATTGTACTGACATTGTATTTAACCAGGATTGAAGCAGGTAGTCCGTAGTGTGCACACTAATGATTGCATATAAATCCAAACTTTAGCGATAGATGCAATGATACAGTAGTAAACAGTTCACTTCCTTTCATCATCATATATAATGACAGCAGTATAAAAATGTCATTCGCTGCATCAATTAAGTCCTTACTTGATTTATAAGACAGCAATGAGTATTTCAATAGACTGCTCTTGGAGGGGATGATAAGGGACTATATACAAGATTTTATTAATGACCACGGGATCATTAGCAGTAATCAGCATGGATTCATGAAGAATCGTTCTTGCCAAACCAATCTATTAACCTTCTATGAGGAGGTGAGCTGCCATTTTGATAAAGGAAGCTAAGCAGAGCAATAACTTCTATGCAAGATGTGAAAACCTTGCAAGAGGATCAGAGCAAATTAATGAGGTGGGCAACTACATGGCAAATGAGGTTTAATGTAGAAAAATTTAAAATAATGCGTTTGGGTGGTAAAAATATGAATGCACTCTACTTACTTAGGGGAGAACCTCTGGGGAATCTAGGATGGAAAAGTACCTGGGGGTCTCAGCAATGGCTCAGCAATGGCATGCAATGCCAAGCTGCTGCAAGCAAAGAATATTGGCATGCATTAAAAAGGAGATTAACTCCAGAGATAAAAAAATAATTCTCCCACTCTACAAGACTCTGGTCTGGTCGCACCTGGAGTGTGCTGTCCAGTTTTGGGCACCAGTCCTCAGGAAGGATGTGCTGGAACTCAAGAGAATCCAGAGAAGGGAAGCAAAACGAATAAAGGGACTGAAGGACCATAGTTATGAGGATAAATTACCAGCACTGAACTTGCTCTCTCTGGAAAGGAGATGCTTGAGAGGGGATATAATTTCAATGTACAAATACTGAACTGGTGATCACATGAAAGGGAATTTAATAAGACATGTGGCCATTCACTAAAACTAGGCAAAAAGCAGTTTAACCTTAAACTGTGTAGAGGGTTCTTTACTGTAAGAGCGGTTAGGATGTGGAATTCTCTTCCACAGGCAGTGGTCTCAGCGGGTAGCATCAATAATTTCAAAAAACTATTAGATGATCACCTGAACGACCACAACATACCGGGATATACAATGTAATACTGACATAAAATCACACACATAGGTTGGACTTGATGGACTTGTGTTTTTTTCAACCTCACCTACTGTTTGTAACTAATTATCATTTTTTCTTTTCACATTTATCCTTTTTAGCAGTCTAAAGTTTAGTGCATACAATATCAAAATTCTGTCTTATGTTTGCTACAGTATAGTGATCAATGTCCTTTATGACCTTACTAAAATGAAATAGAATCTTTACTTCTATGGTGCATGAAACAGAGCTGTACAGTATCCCACAATCAGAAATCATCTTGTATTAATGTATGCAGTCAAGGAGGAGGTTGAAATGGATATTATGCTTTAAACACTGCTTTTTAAATAAAAGCCATTTATAAATAAAGAAGCAAAAATTGTCTCACCATAATCCCAACCGTTTGATTTATTTTTTTCAGGTTAATTGAAGTGTCTCCATAGAAGCAGTTCATATAGGGACATAATGAAAACCCATTTAAAGAGTGGTCCATAGTCGCACATGGATAGCGTGTTTGTAAAATGCTGTGCACTACATCCGGTAGTACACATGGAATGTTCATTGACTCATTATGTGGTTCAATAAATAATACTTGTGGTGGTAGAAAATCCAGATTTAAACTTTTAATTTCAAACTTTTCTTTTGAATCCTTAGATGTTTCTTCACTGGAATCTGTCTTTAAAGGTGTCATACTGTCTAATTTAGGCATGGATAAGTCCAGTGGCTCAAGCTGGTTTTCCTTGATCAGAGGGTCGGAGGGAAATTGACTAACGGTATTACCCTTTGGCTTAATTTCTTCTGAATAACATTTTGATGTGTCATGTCTTCGTCCAGACCACTGTATCTTCTCTAGAATATTTGGACAAGGTGAACATAATAGTTTATGGAAATTACTGGCACTTGCAATGTTTTGTGTTTTTTCTTCTAAATAGTCACCTTTTTGGGCTTTGCTTGGTGGACTTTCATGGTATGTTCCTGTGTTATTCATGATTGAGGTATTATTCTTTACTCTATGGTACAAAGATGAAGAAAGTGCCTTATCTTCTGTCACTCTACTTAGACAGTGCTGTGTAAAGACTGGGGCTTCAGGGTGATAACCATTATATTGAGAAGTACTCTGGTGTTCCACATTGTGCTTCTTTAGGGAGAAACAGTTATTGAAGTCACCTACTGACCATCTATTAGAACCAATCTGTATATGATACTGATTGTGCCACCAGTCAGTGCCTGAATGCCAAATGTCTGGTCTCTCTAACAAGCTTGGGTTCATGGACATGCCCATAGCCATGCTCTGAACAGATCTAGGTGTGATACTAAAATCAAAACCACACAAAGAGAAATGTGGAAATGCAATAGAATCAGTATCTTGACTGTGTACTTGCTGTTCTTTATTATGACGATCAGTGGCATTTTGTGGCTTTAGTTGATCTTTGAAGTTTTCTTCATAATCCATTTTTTGTGGAAAGGAGAAAGAGGGAGCCAGAGAAGTCACAATGGCTTGTCTGTCTTGGGTGGGAAAGCATTTTTTGTTGTTTAAATGAGAGCTGTATGAACCTGAATGTGAAAATCTTCTTTTACACTTGAAACATTCATATGGCTTTTCACCTGTGAAAAAAATAATTATTCAGAAAGTATCACCTTTGCACATTTTTGTTTAGTATGGTATATGAATAAGTAGGTGCACCTGTGCCCAGGCTATGGACAATACACTATTCACAAATTCTTAACAATCAGTAAGGGCTCATTCAAACATGTGGTAGCCCTTTAGAGAGTTCCATAGTAGCTTAGTTTTCAAACGGCATTTGCCAGGCAGTTTTTAACCACCTGTTTTAACCCCTAAAGGCCCACTCCACTGCACATTGCTGTGGGGCTGTGCCGCCCCACTCGCTTCAATGGATCACATTCAGCAACCAGTACTGCCTTTTGAATATGAGAGGGGATACATTTTGCCACAGGCTGCTTTGCTGCATGCATCTACCTCCTTATGGCTGCATTTGCAGCTTGGAGGTGGTTGATGGGATGGTAATAACATGGCTGAACCATTTTTTTTTTTTTTTTTTTTTTTTTTTTACTAAAGAGAGCTGTGTTATAATGTGAATTTATTGTTTTAAGAAGTTTACATGTAGACAGGTGCCTACTTTATGTTGTGGGTTTACCATGTTTATCATGCCAATATGTCTTGTTACTATTTTCTGTTACTTTAAACTGTTGACTGACGCTGTAGGGGTTGGGTCATTTGTGACTCACTTTCCGCCTCAGGTATATTACTTACCCTTGTGAAGAGCATAAATGCAAGGGAGCCGACCTTGTGGAGGGAGGGTTTGGTGTGGGCCTGTGTCATCATGTAGCTATTCTTCAGGCCACAGCACCCTTCAATGTGATCTGTTCTTTAGGGCAATCGTGTGTCATGGACTTTTGCTGCGAATGACTACTTTTTCTAAGGTATGGGCAGCACCATGTATTTATGCACCATTCTATATATGCACTACTAGGGACAGTGTATGTAGCAGCACAGACAATCTACCTCAATTAAAATTCTCACAGTGTAGGCCTATCGATTGTATGTGTATGGATACATGATGTAGTGTATGATGATGTGATATATTCATGTTAACGTTACAGTTCTGCAACTAAAAGGACTTTTAATAATTGAAAAAAATGTCTATGTCACTTACTGGGAACAAATATTTCTAAGTGGGAGAGCTAACTGTAATGCTGGTGTATTAGTAAGAACTTTACTCTGGGAATCTAAGTCACATTAACAAAACTGGTTGAAAGCACGTGATTGAAGTGGAATCAAGTGCATTAAGTTAATCGTTGTGGATATGTACAAACAGTGAATAGTCAGTGAACCTTTATGGTTGTGAAGGCAGGCTGTGAAGAAGGAGCCAGCAAGTAGAGGGAGCTGGTGATGGTGTGGGGGGGGGGGGGTTGGGTGAGGGAACAAGTGTACTTCATGGTCCTCACCTAGTTTCTTGGTCTCCATCTTAGATCCTGCTGTGGTACAATGTTTGTCTAGGGACATGGGCTGGAGTCACATTATACAAGGCCTTGCTATTCAAAAGTATGGAGGCTTCTGTACTGTGCCCTCAAGTGTAATGTGCCAAATACAGTGAAGATGTGAGAGGGCTGGTGGATTATAAGACATGCACAGCATTACCAAACTCAAAACGCTAAGGATTCAGGGTCAGATTTATAAGGGGGCAAAAGGGACAATTGACCCCGGGCCCCTTGCTAAAGGGGGCCACAGGCTTCCTTTATAAAAAAAAAAAAATGAAATGTATTTTCCCTTGAGTCTTTCGTAGTGTGTTGGTTAAGGAGATTGTCCAGTTTTCACTCTTTGCTACGCTCCAGTCATGTCTCACTTCATCCCAACAGGCAGTTTTATTGCATGATGAACGGTTTGCTGATACCTTTCCAGGTGTTAATGTAGCTTTTAGAATATATATGAGCATGGTGGTCACTAGTTGTCCGGGAGAAAGGTCATTCAACAAATTGACACTAAAAATAATTATCTGGGAACCAAGATGACCCATGAAAGACTGAGTGCTCTGTGCCTATTGGCTGTTAACAGCAGTGGCCTGAAGATGATACAATTTGATGAGTTAGTTAAAGATTTTGCAAATGCTAAGTGCAGGAAGAAAGTAAATATTGTAGCGTGATGCATAACTATGATGTATGACTTGCAAGTCCCTTATTATCTGTGTAATGTGTATTTTTACAGTCAATAAAATTGAGAAAAAAATCAAGTGTCTTCTCTTGAACCTAACTTATATTTTTGTTTAGAACGAATGCGATGTATCATTCATTTTAGATGACTTTTTAATTTGTCCTACAATTTAAATTCTATGTCGAGGAGCCCCCAAACTTGAAGTGTCCAGGCCCACCAAGGTCTAAATCCAGCACTGTATAGAGTCCATATGTCGGGGCAGATAGGAACCTATTCAACAGCTGGCTAAAAAGAATTCAAACAGTCATTCTGTAAAGTGTGTGGGGCACAGGTGCAAAGGGGGCTTCCGGTCTGAATGTGACATGCCTGCACAGAAAAGTGACTTAAAGCTCTACGTAATGGCTTGCAGCAAGATCCTTGTCCCCTAGGAGGTGATATGCCTAATCCACCTCCCAACATAAATGTCGACATAAATCCAGACCTACCAAAGTAAGTACTTACCACTATGTATTCGTGTGTGTTCTTTCAGATGATGCTTAAATTTAAAAGCTTTTCCGCACTCCATGCATTTAAATTTCCGGTTTTCTGCAGCATTCTTGAATGTTGTCTGAAATATAAATCTCACATTAAGGTTCCTCTAGGTCAAATTGGGGAATGCTTAGAAGTTTTTTTACAAAAGTTAACATCTTTTTTTATTTCAAAAAGTTTTGTTGAGTTTTTTCATTTGTTGTACAGTAAATAAAAGTGTAAGTCACAGTTTAATATTTACAGTCATTTAGGTAGATAAGCGTGAAAAAGTACAAAATGGGAAGAATAAGATACATAGTATAAATTAAAGGCCATGATGGTTCCAGATAGCTTTATTAGCACATTAGGGTATTCTAAAGTAAGAGATGCATGCCCATTAGTTTAATTCTCTACAGCAAATCCAGAAATAATAATGTGCAGGTCTGAAAGGGGAAATTTATTTTCAAGACCTTGTTTGTGGGGAGGGGATACAATATAGAAAAGGAAATGGGGAGAGAGAAAAAAGGCGTACAATACAAGGGAAAGGGACAGGTGGTATTTTTGGGGCCCACAACCCCACATGGAGCAATCACTCCTGATAAACAGAGGAGGGAGCCGTGAAGATTCATAGGGATATTGTAGTGCAGCCATGAGATCCAGACTTTGAGAAATTTAGCATGGGTGTCATTAGTACCCATCATTCTGCTTTTTTTACTACAAAGTGGGTAGTTGGTTGTTTCCAAGCTTTAGCCAACGTTTGCTTGGCCGCTAGAAATGCAAACTCCACCAATTTCCACTCCCGCTTAAGGATAACCGGAATGGGCCTATGCAGCAGAGCCTCACAGGGATTATGAGTGAGGTTGATATTTAAATATGTTCTAAGCATGCTGTATACGCTTATCCAGGAGTAGGAGGCCTTGGGGCAGTGCCTTTGGATATGTAGGAAGGTGCTTGTTCTTTGCAACTTCGTAATCAGGTTGGAGAGGCATTTGGGACAAACTTGGCTATGCCATCAGGCATCATGTACCAGCGTGAAAGAAACAGTTTGCAGTTTCCTGGGCCAATGTGCTAAGAGTGACTTATAAAGGTAGCTGTCCAAATTTTGTTCCAATCAGCCTGCACAAGGTTTTTTTTCCCACTTATATATACTCTATATACTGGATTTTATTTGGGCCCATGGAATTAGTAAGTGCCATGTATAGGGATTAAACTAGGCCCTTAGAGTAGGGATCTTTGAGGCAGCAGTTTTCTAAAGCAGTTAGCATGTTGGACATTTTATAAGCGTGTGACCTGAAATGTAATGTTGTATTGTAACGGAACGCTTCCCTGCTAGATACGTTTCAATTTTCTTTCAAATATTAAAATGTTTTGATGCCATTGATTGTCAGCAGGTCATATATCTGCTAAACACCTTTCATCTACCACCATTGGAAGAACCTCTTTGTTTTAACTGAAAAAAAGACTGATGTGACATATATTCATTTTACAAAATCTGGTTGAGGCAGTTTTAAGGTCACTTTGGGTAGCATAAAAGTAAACAGTATGGAGTGTGTTAAATGAAATGCTTTCAAGTAATGGCAGAAATGTTTGTAGATATTATCTTCCAGCTTGCTAATATGCAATGGCTTTACTATAGCTGTGACTTCCTTCCCCTGCTGCCTTCCTATATTCACATAACTTTCTATTTAATCTTCATAGTGTTAGCATCTGTAAGGTTTCAAGATGAATGTTAAGAAAATACTATAGGTTCATAAGAAAAAAACAAACAAAAAATTAAAGCTGACCTCCATCAGCTATCAAACTATCAGTTAATGCAGCTCTGTATTCATTTTTGTATTAAATCATTACATTTATTTTTATAAATGCAGTTCGTTTAAGTACCACCATATGAGGTATGAGCCCCAAGTAATTCCCGCACAGTAGAACTCAGACTGGGAAGTGGCAGACTAGCACCAGAAGCCAATCAGGCTCTGCTGCTAAAAAGGAACACATGCAAAATGAGCACAAAATTGAGATAATAAATCTGCTGTTGCTTCCTTACTGTCCAATACAGACTGAGGACAAGGAGTTGACCTAGCTGTCTTGTTTAACTGTAGTTAAAGTCAGATCACCAACCTGGCACTGCTGTCTGGTGGGGTAGTCTGAATGTCTGGACTCCCCCTTCACTATATAGACATGCCTGATTATATTCAGCTTTTGTGAGTAGCCATTTGGCTGTGTGCTTTTATTATATTAAACGCAATTTTATATATACTGCACTTAGTTTGGCGCACTTCTCCTTTCTTTGCATTATATTTTTTAGAGAGTGGTGCTTATCCTCTCAAGATTGCTGCTGCCACTGGTGCTTTGAACTTGAACTTTCATTGACTATAATATATTTACATATAATTTTTGGACATTATTTTTTAACCCTTTAACCTTTTTATTTCCTTTCCCCCCTTTATTGAAAAAAATAAAAAAAGAGACTTTACTGTGATTGGTCCTTTGCGCCATCTTATCCTTATTTTATTGTGAATGTCTGGACTGGATGGGCTGAAATACAAATCCTTTGGCAGGTAAAAGAGCTCCTTTATATAACTTTTTGTGCTTAGGTGTTAGTCGATTGTATTCAAGCTCTTTCCTAACTCCCATTTATAAAATCACAACAGACACCACACCAACATAATAAGCCAGTGTATGGATCTTCTTGGGTTGTGAATAGAGTGAACACTTGGCATGAGACCAGACATCTGCCTCCAAAGTATATAAAGTGGGTGGAGTGATGAAATTGTAATGCCATGACCTATAACTGGTGATACATAAAACCACATCAAAACAAATACCACATGAGGTTTAGTAAACCATGCTATATACCAGGGACCAGCTTACTGTTCTTCAGACATTGGGGGGGGGGGGGGGGGGGTGGCAGACTGTGCCCGGTGGGAGTCAACAATGCCCAGTCTTTGGTATTAGGGGGAGAAATAGTGGATGTCGTTGGGAGGAATAGCACCCACATTTTCTTGTCAGTGAAAGGAATTGTGTCCCATCATTGGTGTCAGTGGAAGGAATAGTGCCTCATTGTTTGTGTCAGTGGCAGCAATAATGCCTAAAGGGCCAAATAAAGGCAACCCCCAGGGCCCCAGGGCTGCAGTTTGGAGACCACTGCTATATACCATCTTTCATAATTGGCAAGAGTGTTTTTTATGGGCAGAAAAGTGAGTGGGGCTTCATATTAACATGGGCGGCTTATATTTATGGCCCATTTACTGATCTTTATAAATGTGAAACAGCCTATTAATAGTGATCACAATTTAACTTTTACTTTTCAAACCATAGCTAAATGCTTTATTTGTATTAAATGTTTGGCTGCTGAACATTAATTACTACAAAGATTATTATTATCTGAAGAGCTGGTTCATTCTAACATTGTTTTCCAGTGACACAGGAAATGCTATTCCTGTTTTGGTATATAAATTGGGATTCTATAGTTGGGATCTGGAAGCTATACCAGAGTCAGTCTGAGCTTGGAAGCATAAGACACTTTTGTGGAGTCAACGGACATGTAGATTTACTGATACTTGTTAAAACAGGTAAATGAAATGCTTAGTAATTTAGCAACATTAGTTACCTGACTCTTGGAATTTGTCCAAAACTTTATAGGATGGTTCGAGTTCCATTTTTCATAAATCGTTTTAATATGAAGAATTTACCCTTTCACAGTTACCCTATCAGTGGAATCTCTTTTTATTATCTTGAAACATTACATTGCATATCATCCTACTACCCCATTTCTCATGGACCATGATGTGAATGGAAAAAGCAAAAGAAAGGGGTAAGATTGCGCTATGGAACAGATTGGTATAATTATGGTATGAGCGGCCTCTATTAAATTTCCACCCAGTGTGGGTGAAACAGTAAAATGAGATAAGAAAGGGAAATAGACTTGGCGCTATACCTTTGGTTTGAAAGAAAATAATAATAAATTATAATTTGTATACATTTTCCAGCATACTGGTAAATAATGAAACTATCTATTCATGTCCAACAGTAGTCTCTAGTGATTATTTATATGTATATATGCATCTATATAAATGCCATAAGGTGCTAACAACCCATAAATAAACATGCAATTCCTATGATTAGGTATTAAAGTGCAAGTGCCAGTGAAAAAATCAGACGTGAAATATGAGTATTGAAATTCACAGATTCAAAAGCATTTGAAATAAATATTCATATGATTGATTATCAATTTTACATGTCATATATCAAATAGTGAACAGATCGGTGTACTAAGTGACACAGTTAAATAGCATGTGACTAATGGCCAGTGAAAAAATGAAAAAATGGAAAAAAATATATAATAAATGACACATATAAAAGTGAAAAAATTAAAAAAATAGAAAAAATATACAATTAAAAATAAAAATAATAGTATGATGGACAGTGGAAAAAAATCTTCCGTGAGTGTCTTTAAAAAAGGGGGGTGACTGCAATTGCTGCTCCCAGTGCACAGTGACTGCTAATGTGATTGCTCTCACCAGAGGTATTACCCCATCCGGGGTGGATCAGCCTCCACAGTATAAGCCACTGTGTTGCTCTCTGGCTTTTTTCTGCTGTGGTCCTGGGGGTCCCCCGTTCCACCGTTGGTATAGCGTGCCACGTTATATGCAACAAGGAAGAGGCATATCCATAGTCTAGTACATTTGTAAAAGGAGTTTTATTTATATAAGATTAAAATTACTCACAAACATTCAGTATATAATCGCTTTGTTGTAGTGATCGGTTTAAAAAATCCCACCTGGCCGTATTGCCATCTAAGCAAGGTGTACGCTGTCTGGCCACTCCCTACGCGTTTCGTCATTCAGACGTCATCTGGCTCCAGATGAAAAATTTATACAAATTATAATTTATTATTATTTTCTTTCAAACCAAAGGTATAGCGCCAAGTCTATTTCCCTTTCTTATCTCATGATGTGAATGGAAGCTATTACAGGTTTTATACGTAAAGACATTTAGAAAGTGCCGCATTTCTATCAGTTTGAAAAGAAGCAGAAAAAGCAAATGATTCCGAGAAAATGGGATGGTTAAGAAGCAAATACTTACTTCAAAGTCCTCCTTCAGGATGACTGAGCATTGACAGATATTCCAGGAGAGGTCTGTCTGTAAACCTGGTGATCTGTATTCCTTTCCACAGAGCATACATGACTTTACTGCAGTACCTTATAAATGATAACAAGGAATAGGAATAACTTAAAAAAACAAAAACAGCCAAACAACAAAATTATTTTTTTCCTAAAAGTATAGAAACATTTTTGTAGCTACAATTTGAAATTTTGTGAACATTTAATAGTGCTTTTCTTCTTTGAAATGCTTGAAGCAGGTACTTATTTAATGGATATTTTGGAATATTAAGCACAGACCGTACATTCCTACACTGCTTCTCCAGTGTACATAGCACCAAAGACATTGAGAAGCTGTACCTGAGATAGGACTTTCCTTTTGAATCAAGATATGCATCTGTTTGAAGCTGTGCTCTGTGTTACGCCTCAGGATTCAGACTTTAAATTATTATTTTTCAGGAGAATTCACACTGGCAGTTTTCACCAAGCCCGGGCATGGTTCACCCTCTTGGTCTGGTTTGTTTGTGTAGTGTGAGTGCTCCAAACTTCTCCCAGGAATGATTAAGTGTCCCATGCCCAAAACCACTTGGAGGAGGTGTTCCGGACATGGTTCACAGAGAACAGAAGCAGGGATCATTGTGGTCTGGTTATCAGAGGTGATGGTGTAAGTGTGCTTATAATCCAGTGTGAGCGCATAGCTCCCAACTGTCCCTGATTTCGAGGGACTGTCCCTGATTTCGAGCAATGTCCCTCTGTCCATCATTCCTCCTCATTTGTCCCTCATTTTGGTCTGATATATATAGATGTAAATAAAATGCACTTTTTATCTATCAAAAACTGTTTTCCAGCGCTAAACCTTTCACCTGATTCCTAAATTGCTGCATTTGTAAATTCCAAAAGCCAATATAAAGGAATATTAGTGGTAAAAAAGCAATTGTGGGTTTAACCAATGTTGTTTTTTTTTTTTTGGCAAGGGGTGCGTGCATACTTTTGCTGATAGGTACCCTTCATTCCCATCTCAAAAAGTTGAGAGGTACGTGAGTGCAGACCAGTGGGGGAGTGGGGAGAGCATATCAGTTAAGTTCAAGGGTTAAGTTCAACTGTGCCAAGTGTTAGTGTTCCATTTATGTTGTGCATTGATGAGCTACCAGCATTAATTTTCTTTGACATTATTATAATATTGGAAAGCAACCCTTTTAAAGCATAAACACATATTTAAACTCCAAACAAACTGTTAAGTATTGCAGTTTACCAGTCTATATATAGTGACTGTATTCTTTTTTCATTCTTTTTCTTTATTTTCACATGGAAATCCTGTGAATAACACACTTCCTGTCTCTAGGTGGCTATGCCCATTAATCCACTGTCATTTTGGCAGAGGCCGACTGGACTTTAAACATGTCTGCCTTTATTCATTTCCAATACATGGGGGCTTTTGTGATTAGTAGGAATGAGCCAAACACCCCCCGGTTCAGTTCTCACCAGAACATGTGAACAGGCACACGCACACCATTAAAGTCTATGGGACACTAACATGAAAAATCAAAAGTGCTAATTTTAAAGGCTTATATGCAAGTTATTGTCATAAAAAGTGTTTGGGGACCCGGGTCCTGCCCCAGGGGACATGTATCAATGCAATAAAAACTTTTAAAAACTGAAGTTTTTTTCAGGAGCAGTGATTTTAATAATGCTTAAAGTGAAACAATAAAAATGAAATATTTCTTTAAATATCGTGCCTGGTATAGTATATAGTAACCAATTTTTTTTTAAATGGCGTGGGGGTCCCCGTAAAATGAATACCAAGCCCTTCAGGGGACAAGGGTCTCATCCCCACAACCCTTGCCCGGGTATCCAGGCCTCCCCCCTATGTGAATTGGTAAGGTGTACATTGTACTCCTACCATTTCACAAAAGAGAGTGTCAAAAATAGTAAAAAAAAGACAGGAGACACATTGGGACAAGTCCTTTATTAAAAGATAAAAGAATAAAAACGTCCCACGATGTAAATCCATCTCACGCTGCCCGAAAAAAGGAAAAAAAAGCAGCAACAACTCCGCCTGGGAGGCTCCCACCGAGTGATGCTTCCTCTCGGTGACAGCTGTTATATATCCACTTGGTGACGTAAACGGGCAACCCTGCCTTCCTCTGACTTCACATGGTGCCGAGGGGGTGGGGTCATCTGTTTATGTCACTGGGTGGCCCTGTCCTCAGCTATATAACAGCTGTCACCAAGAAGAAGCGTCACTCAGCGGGAGCCTCCCAAGTTGCTGGGGGGTTTTTTTTGGCTCGTCGGGCGGCGTGAGATGGATTTACATCATGGGCCATTTTTATTTTTTTATCTTTTAATAAAGGACTTGTCCCAACGTGTCTCCTGCCATTTTTACTATTTTTGACACTTTTTTGTGTAAAATGGTAGGGGTACAATGTACCCATTACCAAATCACATAGGGGGGAGGCCAGAATCTGGGGGTCCCCTTGTTAAAAGGGGCTTCCAGATTCCGATAAGCCCCCCCACCCACAGACCCCCACAACCACTGGGCAAGGGTTGTGGGAATGAGGCCCTTGTCCCACAAGGTGCTTTGGAGGGCTACTCCAAAGCACCCTCCCCATGTTGACAGCATGTGGCCTGGTACGGTTCAGGGGGGGCGCTCTCTCATCCCCCTCTTTTCCTGTGGCCTGCCAGGTTGGATAAGGGTCTGGTACGGATTGGGGGGCCCTACACCATTAAAACATTTTTTTGGGGCAAGGTTCCCCTTAAAATACATACCAGACTTAAAGGGTCTGGTATGGTTTTTTTTGGGGGGGGGGTCGTCCCTACACCATTTCTTTTTAAATTTGGGCCTGGTAATCAAAGGGCCTGGTAATGGACTGGGGGGGAACCTATGCCATTTTTTTCAATGAGTTTTATGTGTGTTGCCGAGACCCGACAATTCATTACAGCCACGATCAGTTTTAAATTACTTTTTTCCTTTAGAAACATCATTTTGCTGTGGTACTGTTCTAAACTCCACCACTTTACATGCATACTATAGACACCCCCCAGGCACGATATTTAAAGGTATATTTAATTGTTATTGTTTCACTTTAAGCATTATTAAAATCACTGCTCTCGAAAAAACTTTTTTTTGCATTGGTACATGTCCCCTGGGGCAGGACCCAGGTCCCCAATCACTTTTTATGGCAATAAATTGCATGTAAGCATTTAGAATGAGCACTTTTGGTTTTTCATGTTAGTGTCCCAGACTTTAACGGGGTTCTGCAGCTTTTGAATTTGCCATGAACAATGTATAATGTTCGTTGTTCGCTGAACGTCCGAACAACCAAAGTTCTGCCCGAACTTATGCTCGGGCCGAACTGTTCACCCATCCCTAGTGATTAGTAGTTTACAGAATAAAAAAAAAAGATTGTTTTGCTTTCAGTGCACCACATGGGATATGACAAGGACACTTCATTTCTGGTAAGATTAACAGGTATTTTCTGTACTTGCTGTGAATGATCTTTGCCTGCCAATAATTACTGGTAAAAAAATGCAGCTACCCATCTAAGGACTAGTAAGATGCAATATAATACAATTTTGTTTTTGGATTTACTAGCTGAGAGTAGACCCTGTTAACACATGTCACTTTCATCAACAATAGGGAAGTCCGGAGCCACTTGGATACCCAGTTTTTCCCTACATCCACATTGCAATATCTGGCACCAGAGAATGCTATCATCAGCTTAAAGTGATTGTAAACCCTTGCATTTAAAAAAAATAATAAACATGTTGTACTTACTTGCTCTGTGCAATAGTTTTGCACAGAGCAGCCCCAATCCTCCTCTTCTTGGGTCCCATGCTGGTGCTCCTGGCTCCTCCCCCCACTGTGGGCTCACCATAGCAAGCTACATGCTATTGGAGTCACTCATGCATGCTTGGCCCCACCCCCACAAACCCTCTTTATTGGCTGTGATCGACAGCAGCAGAAGCCAATGGCTGCTGCTGTTTTCTCTGAGGCTCTGAGAAGCGAGAGAGTTGAGAGAGCTGCTGCTCTCATGCACATTGCTAGATTGAAATGGGGCATAGGTAAGTATAAGGGGTGGGGGGTGGAGAGAGGACGCACAAGGTTTTTTACTTTAACCGCTTGCTGACCACCCGCCGCAGTTACACTGGTTTGGCTGTGTGAATTGCTGTATTGGAATGGCGTTTCGTGCACTAGCTTCTGTGGGCACGCACGCGTGCCACCAGAGACCAGTGTGCAGGTTGATTGGCCAGTGGGGGAGCCAAACAGCAGGTCCTGCAATTGTTCCTTGTAGAGACAGAATGAGGATCTGTCAAAGTAAATAAGGCAGATCTCCATTCTGACAGGGAATTACACTGAGATCTTGTCTTTCTGCTACGCAGGAAGACAGATCTCTGTGTTATCCCAGGCAGCCCATCCTCCATACAGTTAGCAAACACACCCAGGGAACAGAGTTACCCCTTGATTGCCCCTGATGTTAACCCCTTGCCTGCCAGTGTCATTAGTACAATGTCAGTGTATATTTTTAGCACTGATCACTGTAACAATGTCACTGGTTTCCAAAAAAAATTCAAAAATGTCAGTTAGGTGTCCAATCTGTCCACCCCAATGTCGCAGTCCCGCTAAAAATCACTGAACACCGCCATTACTACTAAAAAAATATATGCCATAAATCTCTCCTCTATTTTGTAGACGCTTGTGCAAACCAATTAATATATGCTTATTGGGGTTTTTGTTTACCAAAAATATGTAGCAGAATACATACTGGTCTAAATTGATGAAGAAATTATTTAGAATTTTTTTATTGGATATGTTTTATAGCAGAAAAAAAAATATTGTTTTTTTTTTTCAAAATTGAAGGTCTTTTTTTGTTTATAGCGCAAAAAAAAAAGAAGAGGTGATCAAATACCACTAAAAGAAAGCTCTATTTGTGTGAAAAAAAGATATACATTTTATTGGGTACAGCGTCATGTGACAATTGTCAGTTAAATCGACACAGTGCCGTATTGCAAACAATGGTCTGGTATTAAGAGGGTAAATTCTTCTGGGGCTGAAGTAGTTAATGCAGAGAATGCATTAAGTTAAAAACCTTCAGCCTTTTGAACCACATTAAAGTGGATGTAAACCTGATTCAATACATTTTATCTGGGCACATATATCTGTAGTGTTTACTTATCCCTCTCCAAAGCCCTAAGTGCCGTGTATTTATGCTGCTTGGTTCTGTTAACATGATAACCACATATGCCCCGGACCATTTTGCTGGCCAAAGACCAGAGCACTTTTTGCGATTTGGCACTTTGTTGCTTTAACTGAAAATTACGTGGTCGTGCGACGTGGCTCCCAAACAAGATTGCGTCCTTTTTTCTTACAAATAGAGCTTTCTTTTGGTGGTATTTAATCACCTCTGCAGTTTTTATTTTTTGTGCTATAAACAAAAATAGAGTGACGATTTTGAAAAAAACATATTATTTTTTACTTTTTGCTATAATGAATAACCCCAAAAGATATATAAAAAAACTTATTTTTTCTTAAGCTTAGGCCGATACATATTCTTCTACATATTTTTGGTTAAAAAAATTGCAATAAGCATTTTTTGGTTGGTTTGCGCAAACGTTATAGTGTCTACAAAATAGGGGTTAGTTCTATGGCATGTTTATAAATTTTTTTTTTTTACTAGTAATGGCGGCGATCTGCAATTTGTATTGTGACTGCCGCATTATGGCAGACACTTTGGACAATTTTGACACATTTTTGGGACCATTGTAATTTTTACAGTGTTCTGTGCTTTAAAATTGAGTTGATTACTGTAAAAATTACACTGGCAGTGAAGAGGTTAACCACCAGGGGACTTAGAAAGGGTTAAGTGTGTCCTGGGGAGTGTTTCTAACTGTTAGGGGGGTGGGCTACGAAAGACACTTTACTGATCATAGCTCCCGATCACAGGGAGCTATGATCAGTAACACTGTCACTAGGCAGAACAGAGAGATGCTTGTTTACATTAGAATCTCCCATTCTTCAGCTCCGTGAGACGAGTCCGCGAGACCAGCGATCCTATTCATGGTGCTCCCGGCATGGTCGTGTGCCGCCGGCGCGCACATGTGACCACATGGCGGCAAATTCAGAGGGATGTACCTGTATGCCCATTTGCCCAGCAGTGCCATTCTGTAAAAAACGGTAAAAAACTTACCTTTATAACCACTTGCTTTATAACACTAAGCTAATGGCTTATGCTTATGCTGCTGTTGATGTTTAAAATTTTTTTTACAAAGCACTTTTTTTTCTGAATTTGAAAAACATAGAAAATTTAATGAAAAAAAATTAGGTAATATAAAAAAAAACGTAAAAAAAAGTACTATGTACCAGCACTCCTAGCACTGGAAACATCAGCTAACTACAGTCTGCTTTTAGTGAAAGGAAACTTTTTAGTAAGTGCAAACATTTTTTTTTGTTAATGTGATTCAGTCCTATATTCCATCTGATGCTATATGCTATGGCTAGTAATGTGTGGGCAATGGGAGCAACGTGTGGGAACTACTGAAACTTCTAATGTTATTTCCATTGGTGACATATTTAGCTGGTAATATTTATGTCACATTGCTTTTATAGGCCAATCACATGTCACGTCACAAAACATTCTGCTAAGTAAGCATTATCCAGTTCTTGGTGCTCAATAATGCAGGCTACAGTAAAAGGGTATTATGAGCAATGAGTTTTTTTAGTTTTTAAAAAAACACATTTTTATTTTCTCTTTAAAAATGTAGGTCAAAAACTACGTGAAAAAAGCAGTAACAAGCCTATCTCTGATTTAACTGGGGTACAGTGAAAGCTGATCGGTTGCTTTAAGTTTTCCAGTTCTAGTCGCATTAAATCAATGAAAATTGCAATTACCACCTCCAAAAGTCACTTCTTCCATGCTACCGGTATTTAGCAACCCTGATCTTAATTCCACCCATTCTTAAATGCAAATGTCTTATGATTAATGGGCTGCTAAAGGCTGGAAACCCATATTCGCAATCCACTTGATGATTGAGCCTCCTTTACCAATATAGTAGGCCTATCAGATCAGGCACTTCCTACTCTCCAAACATCCTAAATGGGCAGACCTTCAAGATCATTCAACTTTCAAACATAACTGTAAGGACCCATCCCCACTCAGACATGGCCTCTCTACAGGGTGGACTGACCATTCAGCCACTCGGGCGCTGCTCGAGGGCCCCATCAGGGTTGCCAGCCTCAGTAAAAACAGGGACAGTATGTAAAAATCTTTCTTTTTTTTACATCTGCCTCTGAAATGTCCTTTACCGACATCCTTTTGATCTAAAAATCCAGAGATTATAGCTGCCCCACCTCTCCAGTACATGCCTGTGTATACTGTGTGTACATGTATGTGTAACCTGTGTGATTGTATACTGTGTGTGTGTTTGTGTATACTGTCTGGCCCCATAATCTCCTATTGCCCGGGGCCCCATGAGTTGTCTGTCCACCCCTGCCTCTCTATTACCTACACTGCACTTACCCCCCCCCCCCCCCCAAGTACTATGTCAAGAACTATGTGCAACCTTTCCTGACAGAATGGGAGAAGGATTTAAATCAACAATTCTGACCTGATTAAAGGGAATATATTCTCCATTTTGAACATAAATCTTCCAACTCTTCCATGTCTTAGGAGTCTGGTTATAAATTAAAGACTAGACATGGGCACTGTCAATAAATTTGTTTCGTTCCATTCCGTTACGGTTCATATTAGGATTAATTCGTACTTCGTATTTTGTGTGAAATTCAATTTCAATTCGTACGAAATACGAATTGTCGTTAGGTCCGTTAACTTGTACGAACGTTCTTTACAATGAATTTAAAGGCAAAAATATACCTCAATATGACAGTCAATGCTGATGGTAGTTTGTTTTTTATCCGAAATACGAAATTCCATTGAAGAATTTCCTATTCGAAATACGAATTTTCATTAGATGAGGGGCTCCCATGATCCCTGTGCTGTGCTGACTTCCTCCTGGGCATTCGTAAACAAAAGTTCGTATTTCATACAAAATTCGGATGCATGGCAATTCGTATTTCGGATCCTTCCGAATGTACGAATTTAGGGAAACTAATCACACATGTCTATTAAAGACCAGATGGTAAAATGTCCTGGTGAGATTTCATCAAATGTTTCTGGATGCTGACCCTACTTACTGGATATGCAAGGGTTCAAGGGGTATGGTACTTCATATATGCTGGTCATGGCACACATCTGGCCATTTTGGCTTAAGGTCTGTGTCCTAATTGCAGAACTTACCTGATTGTCCCTTGCGGACAACCCTGCAGACTGTTTCCTACATCTCAGCTCACCCATGAGGCAGAAACACAGTCACTTTTTGGTGATTCATCTTATCAATGTCGCTAGGACATGCATTCACTTCCACTGGAAACCTTCCCTGGCTTCTACAGTTTGCCAATCAGTTAAGATAGTAAATAAAAATGGAAGACCTCACAATGTCTCTAAGAAAGCAAGAGGATATTTTTTGCAAGGCATGGTACTATTGGACCCAATTCAAATTCTCTGAAGAATACAAATAAATAATAGAAACTGCCCCCCTTTCCTCCCCTCCCCCTAAATCCAATTTCACCCCCCTTTTCTTTTTTTTACCCCTTTAGGACACTCCTTTTTTGTTCTGGTTGGCGAAAAACTTTTTTACTTTTACCAGTAGACCCAATATAAGGTATTCTACTTCAGGCAATTTGCTGCCATTGATTCCCCTGCAATGTTATTCTTGTACTGAGTGATCAAGATAAATGTGCTGTTACATAGTGTGATCCTATATGCTTTAATACTGATGATTCTGATATGTTCTATATGTGTCACATTTCATTATGCTGCCCCCCTTGATAAATAAAGAAAAAAGTCTTAAGCTTCTGCTGCGCTTGTGGAACAGACCTGGATAGCGGGGAGATGGGAAATTACACTACTGCTGAATGACTCAAAGGAAAGTCATATACCTTCTTCTACTCTGATGGCGGTATAATTTGCTGTGGTTACACACAAACTACCAACAAGATTGCAGGCAGTGCCAAGTTTTTTGCAAATTAGAAAGCCCAGCGTGGTGTGTAAACTGAGTGTAATTGATTCACCCTGCAATAAAGGTTTATTTGTACAAACATACTGGAAAATTATAAAAGATACATCAGATACAAACCTGTGGTATGAAAAAAACTCTAATTACAGTGGGTACAATAAAAGCTGATTTAAGCTCCTATGTTTTGCACGTAATCAATGCAAATTGCAGTTATCATCACCTTTAAGTGTAGTGTTTTTTCACATAGTGCTTAGTTACTGTATAGTGAACATGGGCTGGAACATTCACCTTCCTGAGACTTTGTCATATTCCTGATATGTGCCTTCTGTACCATGTACTTGTATGAGAAAGCATCCTGTTCTCTTTGTATTGCTTCCTTTGTGTGAAATTCCTGGCATTCCTGCTAGTCCCTCTGCTTTCCTATTGAAAACTGACCACACTAAGCAAGAGAACACAGCGTGGACAGTTCCCTAGCTATGCTTGGAGCTCATGGTACTCTCCTCCAATGATCAGATTTGTTCTGACATGCCCTCGCGGCACAGCCATTCACTGGAAGCTCAGTGTGCTGCTGCTTCTCCTCCCCCAGCTCTTATGCAGCTGAGAACAGAGGGAACATAGTCACTTATAAAAAAAAGGGATTTCAATTTTTTTTTATATCTATACAAAAATCTTTTGCCTTTTATTTATATTTTAAACTTAAGTTTTTTTTTAAAAAGGTGACCATTTACAATAACTTTAAAGTGCATGTTTGAGCAAAAAAAACACATGTAGCACATCTCTGCAATACATCAACCTGTCCCCATGTAAGCACCAGGAAGTATTATGAGCCCTGCACAGTTCTCATTTACTGGTCTACAGAACACCCCGCCCTCTCCTCATCTACATAACATAGTCAAAGGTGTTCTGTATTTCACAGAAGGGGACTGGACGTGGCTGATAACACTGCTTGATATTTCAATGTATTACAGCACAGGTGGTTAGGAGTTTACATGATTTCTGGCAGGATCAACAGGCTAAGATGGGCTGAATATGTTTTTTTTTCCCTAGACATACACTTAAAGGGCAAGATCACATGTGTAATAGTGCCTCCTTCAATTCCTTCATGTGAAAATATCAGCATACTTTCTTAATAATGATAAACTCAGCTTGACATTCTTATTTTTTACCCTATCCTGTGAGCCTGAAAACAATTGACCCTAGAAATATATTTGAATGAATTGCTTGTGAAGGGAAAGATTTAGTAAGCAGAGATAAGCTAATGGATTCTTCAATCCTTCAGAGATAATGCATGCTTTAAGTATTGATTAAGCAAGCTGCAAGACTAGGTCTTGTGAAATAGCAAGCATTGAAGAGCATTGTGTGGGTAACCTCAACTATAAAGAAAAATAGCTAATGGCAAGAACTCACCTTCTGGATGTTTGACACATCCATTAGTATCAACTGGAGATGATATAGGGACTATCAAAGAGGGTGAGGACATTGCTTTTGTCTCTTCTCCATCCACTTCACTTTTGGCTGATGTTTCCATATCTTCTATTAGCTTTGCTTGATGATCATCCCCTGATAAAAGATTATGAAAGTCAGACTTACATCCTGAACTTGCATTTGTAGAACCGAACCAACAAATTAACAAGAACCTGACTTGACCTAAAATATTTCAAAGGTAACAACTATGCCTTCCAGTGCCTCTGTTAATCTTTAGATTCATTTATGTGTCCCTGTGGAACCCCTTGGAAACAGAACCAGACTGTACATGGGGTTGTAGCCTACCATCAAATCATTATTGGGCCCCAACCAACCTGGTACTAATACTTATTCCTACCATTGAACTTTTAAATGCCAGATCATCAGTTTTCAGTAAAGGTTCTTGCATGGTATATAGCTTAGCACCAGAGGGATGAAGCTTAGAACTATTTTTACCTTTGAAAATTTTAGACCAGGGCAGGCTATTTGAACATTATGCACAGTATATTTAACCTGTGCATTATTATAATATACAGTATATACAGTCATGGGCAAAAATATAGGCAACCCTACGTTTCTGTCAGATAATGCACCACTTCGCCCAGAAAATTGTTGCAATTACAAATCTTTAGGCATTCTCATGCTTATTTATTTTGTTTGTATTGGTATAACACAAAAAAGTGGAGAAACAAAAAGCCAAATCTGACACATTCCACGCAAAACTCAAAAAAATTGACTAAACAGAATTATTGGCACCTTCTCAAAATTGTAAGAAATAATTGCATTCCAAGTTTGTCATGCTCCTGTAATTTGTAATTAAACGTCATCTTTGTCAATTAAAAGGTGCTGACAATATAGAAATCACACCGACAACCAGTTAATATGGTGAACATTTTATTCAACCTTTCTGTTGTGTGTCTCTGTGTGCCACATGGAGCATGAAGAAGAGAAAGAGTAGCAAAGAAATTGTCTGAGGATTTGGAAACAAAAATTATGGAAAAGCATGGACAATCTCAAGATTACAAGTCCATTTCCAGAGATCCTAATGTTCCTATGTCCACTGTGTGCAACATTGTCAAGAAGTGTACAGCTCATGGCACTGTAGCTAAGCTCCCTGGACGTGGACAAAAGAGAAAAATATATCAAAGAGTTTGCCAAATCCTACCTGAGGAAGCCAACATCCTTTTGGGAGAATGTGATGTGGACAGATGAAAACAATATTACAGCTTTTTGGTAAAGCCCATCATTTTACTGTTTTCAGGAAAAAAAATGAGACCTTTAAAGAAAAGAATACAGTCCCTACAGTCAAACATGGTGAAGGTTCACTGATGTTTTGGGGTTGCTCTGCTGCTTCAGGCAGTGGATGTCTTGACTGTGTGCATGGCATTATGAAATCTGAAGACTACCAAAGTATTCTGGGGTGCAATTTAGGGCCCTGTGTCAGAAAGTTGGGCCTCCGTCAGAGGTCATGGGTCTTGGGTCATGGGACCCAAAGCACATGTCAAAAACTCAGAAATGGTTTAAGAAGAAATGCTGGAGAGTCCTGAACTAGCCAGCAATGAGCCCAGAGTTAAATCCCATAGAGTACATGTGGAGAGATCTCAAAACAGCAGTTGGGAAAAGGAACCCTTCCAATCTGAGAGACCTGGGGCCGTTGGCAAAAGAAGAGTGGTCCAAAATTCCAGTAGAGAGGTGTAAGAAACTCATTGATGGTTACAGGAAGCGATTTATTTCAGTTATATTTTTTTCCAAGGTATGTGCTACCAAATATTAAATTAAGGGTGCTAATGATATTGTCCAGTCCATTTTTGGAGTTTTGCGCAGAATGTGTCAGATTTGGCTTTTTGTTTCTCCACGTTTTTGTGTCATACCAATACAAACAAAAGAAATAAACATGAGAATGCCTAAACATTTGCAATTGCAAGGTGAAGTGGTGCATTATCTGAAATGCAGGGGTGCCAATATTTTTGACCATGACTATATATATATATACCGTATATACTCGAGTATAAGCCGAGATTTTCAGCCCCTTTTTTTAGGCTGAAAGTGCCCCCCTCGGCTTATACTCGAGTCACCGCCGTCTGTCTACCCGATCAGCGTGTCGCGCAGACAGACGGCGGCCATTCCACTATTCAAAAGCCGCGCCTCCCTGTCTGTGATAGGCGGAACACTCAATTTCCCAGCAGTCAGTGGTCTGCCTATTACGGACATCCGCTCATCCTCATACTACGGACGAGGATGAGAGGATGTCCGTGATAGGCGGAACACAGACTGCTGGGATATTGAGTGTTCCGCCTATCACAGACAGAGGCGCGGCTTTTGAACAGTGGAATGGCCGCCGTCTGTCACAGACGAGAAGAGGTGCGGCGATCCTGGCATGGCCGCCGTATGTGCAGAAGGACACAGGCTCAGGACACAGGTAGGCTGGACACACAGGGCGACTGGACACACAGGGATGGACGGACACACAGGGATGGACGGACACACAGGGATGGACGGACACACAGGGATGGACAGGCATGTCTCACCCTCGGCTTATACACGAGTCAATAAGTTTTCCCATTTTTTTTGTGGTAAATTGGGGGCCTCGGCTTATATTCGGATCGACCTATACTCGAGTATATACGGTATATATATATATATATATATATATATATATATATATATATATATTTCTCTTATACATATGTGTCTAGTGAAGTCTTTAAAAGTATTAACATAAGACTATGTTTCGATTATAGTCAACTATTCATATATTTAGTAGGCTCATACAAACATAACAGGAAAATTCAAGACATCCTAGAATTCGTAAACTGTAACAAGCAAATAATATACAGTATATAGCAGAAGGTGTTAAGACAAGGGCGGCAAACGCCTGATCCTGAAAATACTGATTTACTTAATACTTTTTTAAATTATACATCGCCCTAGTAATGTGAATAACAGACTGATATACTTTATATTTTCTTTACATCTATTGGATAGAATGGAGAAAGACTGAAAGACAGTAAAGTATCTGAGTTACTTTAGGCAAGTATTCTGATTCCAACTGTCATTTTCTCCCACAGTCAAATTATAGCACACTGCAAAGTTTTCAGATTATAGAATAAAATTCAGAAGGCAGAGTGTAAAACACTTCTGTTAGAAATGTTTTGTACTGTATGTATTTTCAAAAGTACCACTCCTTCTAAATAATAAGAGAATGTCCATTATGTTAGGTCCTAGGGGTCACTTTGCCTCTTCTTTCCTGCAATATGCTGTAAATTTTTGGCTAGAACATTGTTACCTGATGGCCAAAGATAGCCTATTTCCTTGTGACTGATGACACTGGAATGCCACCAGTAAAACTGTGTTTGAACTTGCCTCTAAGTGTGATTAGTTACCAAAACGTGAAATGGCCACCTCAATGCTAACCTGCTGGAAAGTTACAACAAATCAGTCTACATGGTGCAGATTTGCCTATCTGGTTAAATTATTATGCTCATTTCTAGTTATTAATCTACAGCAGCCATAGCAACCTAGGGTTCCTCCAGAGATTGCCAAGGGTTCCTTGAGCTTTGGGTGCTTTGGATTTCCCATTTAATGGAGCATGCATACTTCCAGGGCAAACAGCACTTGGCAGAGCCAGGTGTATGACACCAATGGTCGTTTTAACTGTCTGTAAGGCCCCTTTCACACGGGACGGATCAGTAATGATCCGCCCCGTGATTAACCGCTCGCTCAGCGGGGATCGCTCCATTGTCCCCGCTGAGCTGGCTGCGGACAGGGCGGTTTCCGCACACTGTGCGGGGACTGCCCTGTCAGCTCTCCGCTCTCCTCTATGGGGATCGGATGCGCACGGACCGTCTGTCCGTGTTCATCCGATCCGCTCTGCAGACGGATAATGAATGAATGAATGAATGAATGAAATACTTATATAGCGCACAATGCGAACTGAATCGCCTCTAGGCGCGGATAGAAAAATAGGATTTTCCTCCGTCTGCAGAATCGGACAGTAGCGGAGGCGGACGAAATCGGGTGTCTGCGGATGTTCATCCGCAGACACCCGCTATCCCATAGGGATGAATGTATGCCCGTATTTCATCCGCAAACGGATGGATGAAATACGGACATATAGTCCGCATGTGTGAAAGGGGCCTAAGGCTGGCATTCAAAACACCAATGTAGGGGGGCCTTTTTCCAGCTAAGCCTCAATGAATTGGTTTTAGCTGGGGTTTCAAAAGACCTAAAAATTATTTAAAGTGTTCCCCTGAAGTAAAAAGGTTGAGAAAGGGTGGTCTACAGTATCACTTTGATGTCCAATAAAAGTGGACATCAAAGTGCAATCACTTCATTGTCAGACTTGCACCATGTGAATCGGATGTTTGAGCCCGGCACTCTGCATCTGCTTGTGGTCATTCTCTCCGACCTCTCTACAAGAGAGAAGAGGAACAGTCATCAACAGATAGTAGCACTACCACAAAGCAGCACTTCTAACTTTGCACTCAGGAACAACCACAACAGCTCCTCATCATAATTGTGCCAAGATCCGGGATTGGATCGGATTTGGAGCAATACGATCGTGAGCGATAGTAGTCCTAGACAGTTTCCTCTGAGAGAAACGATCGCAAGTAAAACTATCTGCAGACATTAGTGGGACTTTGCTTTCAACTAATTTGAGACTGCAGACGAATATGGATGTATCAATTTGTATATACACTATCTGTGACTATTAATTAATTTCTTTTTGATTTTAGCACATTCATATAGTGTTGTTTACAGTTATATTATTTATTTATTTTGTGATCACTATTGATTACTATTAGAGTTGTTTTCACTGGAAATGATATCTTTATGTTTGTTATTTGCACATCTATGGGATGCTATACGTCGTTCAGTAGGCAGGCTGAGTGGCAATAAGCACAATAGCACTTTGTATTGGATGTGAAGTTTGGCATTTGGTTAGTGTGGTGGGGACGTTTGTTTCCAACACTTATTATTGCATATTTGCACAATATTTGCACATATAGTTTTGGTATTTGCACAGCATTTTTGCACCTTGTTATTTGATTACACAATTTTTGCACTTTATGCTATTGCTTATTTGCACAATATAATTTTGCATATACTGCACATTTTGCACAGTACTGTATTAAGTTCGACATATATTGCAATAGTAGCCTCAGAATTGGTAGCCACAGTTTTTATACAGATGTTCCACTGTGTACCCACAATGTTAAAGGCCCTGTAGCATCTTTCTAACCTTACGTGATTATCTGTCCACACGTTCAGTGTTTTCACACACCTAGATTACTCATAGTTTGATGCATGATTATTCTTTAAAATAATTATGACATAAATAAGCACAATTGTTTTTGGCTACTACTGCTCTAAATAGATACATTTCGGTGCAGTCTTGGGTTAAATAGTTTTGATCACCTTAGAAATCCATTGTGGATGATCAAAATACAAGGGGTGTCTAGAGTGGCCGCAGAGTGGTCATGCATGCACAATTATTCCCTTATCTGACTGTATTTGGCTGCAATGGGCATTGGTCATATAATATCTATGGTAGATTGTTGATCACCACAATTGAATATCCTTGTGGGTAAACATATGGCATGTTCTGTCAGTACCACATCCTCTTGTTGATTGATCACTTCAGTTTCAGTTGACTTTTTCATTAAACTTTACTTCAATTTTCTGTCCCTATGGGGAGATTACCCTTATGCCTTTTACACACGGTCAGACATTCCGACAACAAAATCCATCGGATTTTTTTCAGACGGATTTTGTGCCAAACTTGTCTTGCATAGACACGGTCGGACAAAGTTGTCGGAAAATCCGATCATTCTTAACAAGGTGACGTACGACACATACGTCCAGACTATAAACGGGCCAGTAGCCAATAGCTGTGGTCTCTTAATTTATTCTGAGCACGCGTGGCACTTTGTCCGTCGGAATTGTCTACACACAATCGGATTTTGTTGTCTGAAAATTTTAGATCCTGCTCTCAAACTTTGTGTGTCAGAAATTCCAACGGAAAAAAGTCTGATGGAGCCCACACACGATCGGATTTACATATTAACATATATTACATCGGAAGGTCTGACCACGTGTACAGGACATTACTGTCCTGTAGACACAACAATAATAAAGAGAAACCTTTCCAAAGTGAGGGAAGTCCTCTCTTAGGTATTGTAATTGAAAAAAGTGTTTCCATCGGAATTTCCCTTCTATTCCTGTTCTGATGACAACTCAATATTTTAGATTTTTCCTCACTTTAGTCCTGGTGATAACTGGTACTAGGACAACTAGAGTAATGCTCCCCAATGGGAACACAGAAAGTCATGAAAAAAATTTGGGTGATCCTAACTCAAACTGTCCAACACTAAAAATGTTTTGTCCTTGAATACATTTTTAGTGCTGTCAAGATAAAGCTTAATTGTACTGCAGAGCATGGGGTGATTAGACTATGAGCTCCGCTGTGGCAATGTCAAAAGTTCAATTTGACTTTTATAGCATTCTCTGTAAGGTATAAATGGGTCAAGGGGAAAAATTGTGTTTTTCTTTGGCTTTGTAGTTTAGTGTGACCACTCTCTCTCTATCTCTGTGGTTTTAAAGGTACACAGACCAGTGCATAGAGCATAGAGTTTCATGGCTGTGGCTCATGTAGGAGGTGACAAGAACAAACAAGACCACAGTGCTAATAGGCATCTTTTGGTTAAAATATATAGTTGCTATTCTGTATATATGTTGCACATATATGAACTATATGTTAAAAAAAAAAAGTTTAAATGCAGGCATACCCCACTTTTAAGTACACAATGGGGTTTATTTACTAAAGCTGGAACGTGCAAAATCAGGCTCACTTCTGCATAGAAACCAATGAGCTTCCAGGGGTTAGAAACTCATTGGTTTCTATACAGAAGGGAGCCTGATTTTGCACTTTCCAGCTTTAGTAAATAAACCTCATTTTGTACCTAAAAGGGCGGTATGCCTGTATATCACATTTTCTCTTAAAAGCACCAAAATCAGTCTACATCTTATACATGTTGCCACATGATATGTCTGTTCTCCATATACTGTATATTAGTAGTCAGCAAATCCTGCCTTATCGATATTCTATTTGAAATTCCAAATAATGTTCAGAATTTATCATTATGAGGGGTTCCCACCATCCCTGTGCTGACTTCCTGGGTTTTTAACTTTTAGGTTTGTTAACTCTTCTTAACAATTACGAATGTTTGTTATGATGAATTTATCATTACGTCCCTGTGCTGAGTTCCCACTTCCCGGGTCTGTACACCTGCTGTGCGTCCATTATGAGGGGTTCCCACCATCTCTGTGCTGTGCTGACTTCCTGGGATTGTTGAACAAAACACCTGTCATGTTTCTGTTAATTTGGATCCGAAATTTTGTATTTCGTATGAAATTCGTAAGCATAAAAATTTGTATTTAGGATTTGTACGAATGTATGAATTTCCAGAAATTCGTACGAATTTTCGATTCGTACACAACTAGTCGCACATGTCTATCAGTTATTAGGAACACACAAAAACTATTGTTGGCCCATTAATTAATAGCAGTGATAATAAATATAGAGCAGCAGTGAAAAAAATCTGCAAACCTTAAAAATCTAAATACTAAATAAGTATGAACATTATTTGGAATTCCAAATAGAATATCGATAAGGCAGGATTTGCTGACTATTATAGAGTATATGGAAAACAGACATATCATGTGGCAACATGTGTAAGATGTAGACTGATTTTGGTCCTGTTAAGAGAAAATGTGATGTATTTAAACTAAAGTTTTTTTTTAACATATAGTTCATATCTGTGCAACATATATACAGAATAGCAAATATATATTTGAACCAAAAGATGCCTATTAGCACTGTGGTCTTGTCTGTTCTTGTCCTACAGTATTCCATTCATTTCATAGAAGAATTTTTGATGCTGGCACCAGCTTCTGCTACATCATTATAGATTGTTAGAGCATCACTTTCAGTGGAACCAGTATGATATACAAGTGGCCTCTACTAGTGGTTTTTCTACTATGACGTGGAAACTAGGTCATGATATCACTAGCTGTAAATAGGTGAAATATCTCCAAAGTGTGGTTGAAGAAATCACCACATTAAAGCTAAATAAACAGGATTTCCAAGTATTTTTAGTTTTTTTCTGTATAGCTGATTAGTGATTTTAACAGATTTGAGGTCAGCCTCACTAGAAACAGCTATATTGATACAAAATTTTTAACATTTTTTTTGGACCTACAGATTATGCTCCTCCAATAATCTAAAGGATATCAGAAACTGGGTGCTAATCTCCCACGATTTTCACCAAATTCAAGATAACATATTATAAAAACAAAGCAGGCAATGGGTTAGATTTACTAAAGGCAAATAGACTGCACTTTGCAAGTGCAGTTGCTCAAAAGTTAAGTAAATAAGGGATAGCTCTGCTGACTTTTCCATTTTCCCTGCATTTGATTAGGTTTTCTTTGCAAAGTGAAGCTTCATCTCAGTTACTTTAGGGAATCAACCCCAGATTTGTTTTCAAGTCTTATATGTCTATTTTATGCAAATGATACCTTATGGAAACAATAATGAAGCAGTCTTATTTTAAATATTATTTTAGTTTTCTGCAACTTATTAAAAGGAACCTTTCCCCTTTAGGAAAACAAGACTTGTATGGCTGTTAAACTAACTTACTACATCAACAACATATTTCAGATTAATAATTGTACAACACCAGGGGTCAAGTCCTAGGGAAAAAGGTGTGGGAACTCCCACCCAAGATCCACTCCCCCACCCAAATTTTTTTTAAATGATACGCTCATATACACAAACACTTAAAAAGTGGTATTTTTCATCCAATTTTCATATTGTGTGTATGAAGTTTAACTGTTAGCCCTTGTACACACGGTCGGAGATTCTGACGGAATGTGCCCGATCGGACTGTTTTGTCGGATATTCCGACTGTGTGTGGTCTCCATCGGACTGTTTCCGTCGGAGTATGCGACGGACCAAGTTTTCCAACTTGTTGGTAAAATTTTCAGACAAAATGCTCCGATCGGACATACTCCGATCATGTGTAGAGAATTCCGATCGGACAAAGTGCCACGCCTGCTCAGATCAAATTCCTACACCAAAGCTATTGGCTACTAGCGTGAACGTAGTCCCGTCGTAACGAAATAACGTCATCACGTCGGATTTTCCGACAAATTTGTCCGACCGTGTGTATACAACAGTTTCGGACAAAATCCGTCGGACAAAATCCGACGGATTTGGTTGTCGGAATCTCTGACCGTGTGTACAAGGGCTAAGTACATAAAAAAAAAAAAAAACAATCCTTAATAAACATAAATACGGTAATTCTCTGAATAATCAGCATTCATTCAATTGTGCTTCCATGCAAATGTGAACATCATGTTCTGATCTTTATTGGGGAATGTTATTTTGTATATAGAGTGTATATGTGGTGAGTTTACACTTTTCATTGAACAGAGTTTGGATAACACAGGGTTAAAACGGAAAGGTCATAAATTAACTGCCCATTATCTGGCCAGAATGCTTGGGGAGTTCCTACTTAGGAGATGTATGTTAGCTTGGGGGGCTGCAAACTCTGCAGGGCTCCAACACACACTCGCTGCTATTCTAACTACTTCACATATTTCCACATAAACTTCCCTCCTGGCATTAAACTTTGCCAGGTATTGTGCTCAGCTTACCACCCCAAACTGATGTTCCTCCCTCAGCTCACCTCTCTCCCTGCATGTCCTGTGAGCAAGTATGCAGGAGACTGGGGGGGGGGGAGATGAGGAGACAGAAAATGAGGAGGGGCCGGCGGGGAGGAGCGCATCATGAGAGGTCTGACTAAATACAATCTCTTAGCAGCAGGGACCTGATCTACCCATCAGCTAGCTGTGATTGACAGGTAGATCGAAGAGGAACCTGTCATGGGGCCCCCTACTGGAAATGCCTGAATGGTCAGTCCACCCCTGGTGTGCGGCACTTACTACTGTGAGCTGTGTCGGCGGTTGCTGGTGTAGCACCTGCCACACAGCTCACATACTTCAAAGTCTTGCACGACATGGCTGCTAACGGGAACTGAGTTCCTGTTGTGGAAAAAGTGCAGGAACTCCGTTCCCATGCGTTCCCGCAGGACTTGAGCCCTGTACAACACTACTGTATTTTATTTATTACAGGCATACCCCACTTTTAAGTACACAATGGGGTTTATTTACTAAAGCTGGAAAGTGCAAAATCAGGCTCACTTAAAACAGTCAGTTGTTATTATTATTTTTTTTCATCATTCACATGGTTTGACTTTTCATTATATACTTATATATTTAACCTTCTGTTAATTATTGTATGCTGCAGCAAGTTCTGACTGCAGAGGGTCAAACACATATGGTGTTTATTACAGGCATACCCCACTTTTAAGTACACAATGGGGTTTATTTACTAAAGCTGGAAAGTGCAAAATCAGGCTCACTTCTGCATAGAAACCAATGAGCTTCTAACCCCAGCTTGTTCAATTAAGCTTTGGTAATAAAACCTGGAAGCTCATTGGTTTCTATGCAGAAGTAAGCCTGATTTTGCACTTTCCAGCTTTATTAAATGAACCCCATTGTGTACTTAAACGTGGGGTATGCCTGTACAGGAATTTATATAGCACTGACAATTTAAATATTGTCAAGTCACAACAATCCTCGCCCTCAAGGAGTTTATAAACTAAATCACATGCACACACATACTAGGGTTAATTTAAACAGGAGTCAGTTACTGTACCAGCATGTTTTCAAGTAGTGTCCTTGGTGGCATTTGAACCAAGGTCCCTAGAACTGCAAAGGAATCAGTGCCAACAACTAAGCCACTGTGCTACATACATAAGCTTTAGCTGGTGATGATGCTGACCATCTGTCTGGGGTTTTAAACAACTTAATCTGTCACATCTGTCCTGCATGTTGTTGGCTGTTGCCCCTGGCAACACAGAGAGTTTATCAAACTTTGTGAAACTTGACCCTTTAATGGTAAATTCAGGTGTATGGTAATGTCTCATCTGATATTTAAAAAATGGAAAGCAAGATACCGTTAGATATCTATAACACGGAGCCCCTTCCGCTACATTCGGCAGGGGGTCCATGAGCGGATATCCTGCTGAATCGGAAATGAATGGGACAGATGTCTTTTTTTACATCCTTGCCTTATTCAGTTTGTGTCCCGTGGACATGGGTAAATGCTTGATGATTCTATGGGAGGCTGGATATAATTACATCAGGCTTCCATCGTGTTTAGGTCCAGAAAAAAAACAAAAAAGGATGCAGCCCTTTTCTATTTTTTTTTTGGAGCTGGATGGACTCTGAGGTAGGCAGGTGTGAACAGAAAGCATCAGCCTGCCCATAGAGCCACATGGAGCTTCCAATCAGGTCCATCTGAAAACAGGCTGACCTGATTGGAAAGTACTTGTGAAAGGCCCCTTACTATTGATTCTCTTTCCATCCCTGTGACAGTGGATAGTAAAACAAGAATATTCTCTCTAGCAGTAACATACACTGCCTTAAAGTGGTTGTAAACTCTCCCCCACAACTTTGTCCCATGTAAATCAGCATTAAAAACCCTAACAAACACTGCTTGTAGATATCTCCTCACTTGCATAGTATTGTTGTAATCCTTTTTGTTCTTTAGAATGACGTCACTGAGCATGCCCAGATCTCCCCTGATTTAAGGCACACTCTGTGTACTTATCTATCTATTATCGGGACTTCCTACGGGACACAACACTGAAATCCCAGGAGACTGGAGAATCATTCAGAGCTTCCTCCTACACACCATGTAACTATGTGACATCACATGGAGTGTAAACTTGGGCACCTGACAGCATTACTGCAGTCTTATCAGCTGAAGCTGATAAGACTGACACAGACAAACATTAGATAATCAGCACAAGTAAATATTATGAAATAAAACAAGTCAGCTATGAACAGGGAAGCAGGGTTGACATAGAAACGTTGGATTGAGAAGGAGGCTTGGTTAACAGTACAGGAAGTGCTCAATGTAAGGGCGGAGATACACTCCACTGTGGACTCAGAAAACAATACTTAAGATGGTTCTGCCTAACCTCTGGAAACAAGTTTTTTAAAGTTTCTTTAAACAGTAAGTAATATGCGATTTGGGCTGAATTATAGTGGCTATAGTTTGATAATTACTTATTATAATGGACTAAATGAAAAGAAGCATCAGAGTGGGAGAGTTTCATTCCTCTTTAAAAATAATTTTTACTAGTGGTATAGGGCTAGAACCTCTGTCAAATTGTTATTGCTGTCTGCCTTTGTGTTGGGGAAATTCACCATCAGGAAATGCATCAGGCCATATCTGTACTAAGTATGTGTTCTGATAACAGTTTCTTTTAGAGTTTCCTCATTTTCGTTTATCTGGAACCCTCTAAAACGCTGATAACAAAAGCAAGCAATGCTTTAGAATAGTAAATGTTTACTACTGTCACCTACAGCATGTAAATAAGCCTACATTTTCTGTGTGGTTTATAAATTATCTGCATGGAAAATGAGTGTGAGAATCTAACATTTCTCAAACTCCTAGTCTCTGGGGAGTCTGTGGCAAGCCAGTCAGGCAGGCTGTATGAAGTGCATTCACAAGGCACCTAAACCTCAAAGAAATTCCCCACTGCCTGTGCCTGATATAATCATGCATAAACACACTGAAAATTGCTATATCATATAACTGATTGTAAGCTATTGCTGTGTTTTTGACCTCTGTGTAGACTGAGCTCCTCTCTAACAACAATCGTGTACAACACAATCTCCTACATTTAGCTCATTTGCCTAATTCTGTTTTATTTAAATAATTTAATATTTAATGCAAATGTTTGTTACAATGTTATTTAGGACGACACTGGTGGCCTGGTAAATACAAGAAGCGTTGGTTAAATTTTAAGCATATCTGTCTAAAAAAAGTAACCTACTCCAGTATATGCCAGGCTCCTTATAGTGTCTTTAAGTAAACCTAAACTGTGCCCTACCATGTGTATAGTAGGAACCTTTCAGCAGCTTCAGATATTTGCAGGGGGTGGCATTGGAAACGTGATAGATAGGTAAGATGTGTACGTGATAGTCATGGTATAGATTGTAGAGGGATGTTTGTGAAAGATTGGTCTAGGGCAGTGATTCTCAACCAGGGTTCCGTGGAACCTTAGGGTTCCTCCAGAGGTTGCTAGGGGTTCCTTCAGCATTGGACAATTTCTGCCTCTCAGATAAGTTCCCACTCACACCATTGATCTTTTTAGCTATCTGTAAGGAGGTAATTCTTCCCAATGACCACAAGTGTAAGGACCATTCTTACTACTGACCATCACACTAATGTATCATGAGTTATAGATTTCTAATTTTTAGCAGGGGTTCCCTGAGACTGGATAACTATTTCAAGGGTTCTTCTGTGTTGAAAAGGCTGGTCTAGGGTCACCCAGTCCTCACAAGTGATGTGAATGTGTCAGTCTACAATTCTAGTGAGTAGTGAAGTCCAATAATACTCATGAAGGTTCGGGAGCCCCAATTGCCTTTAAGTTATTACTAATTTTTATAATGGCTGATCTCCCAAACCATGAGAATTTGGGTTTATCCAATTGTTGAATATCTCATGAAATTTCCTGTAAAAGTGGTTGAAAGTTAAAAGAGAAGCATGGGAATTTTTTTCCCCCCATATTCATACTTACCTAGGTTGCATGTCCCCCACCACAATTTCTGATATTGTTTAGATTATTGGAAGAGCATAATCTGTAGATCCAAAAAGTGTTTAAAATGTTGTATCACTATAGCTGTTTCTAGTGAGGCTGACCTCAAATCTGTTAAAATCACTAATCAGCTATACAGAAAAAATAATACTTGGAAATCCTGTTTATTTAGCTTTAATGTGGTAATTGCTCCAACCACACTTTGGAGATATTTCACCTATTTACAGCTAGTGATATCATGACCTAGTTTCCACGTCATAGTAGAAAAACCGAGGCCACTTATAAATCATACTGGTTCCACTGAAAGTGATGCTCTAACAATCTATAATGATGTAGCAGAAGCTGGTGCCAGCATCAAAAATTCTTTGATTAAATGAATGGAGTAATGTAGGAATGGCGCTAAACCTTTGGTGGGTAAAGGTGTATTATTTGCTGGGTGATGTACTTAGTATTAATAGTATAAATAATAAGGACCCAATAACTGTGACAAGATTTCCCTGACAGAATCCCAATATAAAGAAATAACGAACTATCCAAAGTGTTAAAAATCAAAAAGACGGTGAATACCAGTTCTGTTAGACCCTCTGTCTAGTGTGTAGAAATCAAGGTTGATTATTAATGTGTTGAAAAACACCCAAAACCAACAAAGAGAAAAAGAAAAAAGTGAATGATAATTGAAATAATAAAAATATTGAAAAAAATTGAAATAAAAATCAATATGAATTATACATTAAAATGTGTTACACCATCTGCATATAAGAATCAATGGTGTTATCAAAAATTATGAAAGATGGTGGTACCTGCTGTTGGCATGTGAGGAAATCTTGATGGCTTAAGTGGTCTTTCAACCACCATATGTGTTTGACCCTCTGCTGTCAGAACTTGCTGCAGCATACAATAATTAACAGAAGGCTAAATATATAAGTATATAATGAAAAGTCAAACCATGTGAATGATGAAAAAAAGAAATAATAACAACTGACTGTTTTAATAGAGGTGTGTTAGACCCACTGTGTTATAAGTGTTGTCAGGTGTGTATGAAACATGTGATAAACAATATGTTAATATAAAATTAAGAAACCTCTAAATAATAATGCTGCTGTCGCGGTGGAAATGTTACATTTCTAGTATGTTAGACCCCCTGCAAAAAAATCTGCAGTCTTTATAGTTCTAACCAACCATGTCAGATCTTAAATGAATAATATGCCACTTAGATAGTTACAAAGAGGAAATATATATATACGTGCCCCTGGATGAAGCAATTTTTTGCGAAACGCGCAGTTCTGAGCAATGCGCTGACGTCACCCCTTGCGAAGGATTTGTACCCAGGAACGACGAGTTTGTCCGTTTGCTTCCGGCCGGCGCATCGGACTTAAGGCTGATCTTTCCTTTGTGCTTTGTAAGTGCATTTTTGTTTTTATATTTGAGTTATATTAAAAGGTTTTACACTATTGGAGCTTCATTTCTTTTGCATGGAATTGGCACATATGACCTAATATATGGGAGATAACTAAAGATACTTGTTTGACAACCTGGTCATAATATCGGTGGAGGGAGGAGAACAGCTGAGACCCTTCTGAAGTGGGAGATATCTATTGTTACATGCTGTTGGTGACCCTCTGTAGTGGGGGGTCATGAAATTCTGGTAAGAAGCAATTTTGGCTGTATGGTGGTGGATCAAGCACTTGCTACACAGTAGAAGATTTGACGATTTTCATCTATATTGGACTTTGTTGGAATCTAAATGTTTATATAATTACACACTGGGTGCTCACTATTTTATTTTTTGTTTTCTTTCTTCGTTGTTCACTGTGATCAATTATCCTATTACCCTTATTCTTTAGGACTGGGGGTGATAGGCCTACTTTTGCACATTATCATTGAAATTTTGTTTAATGTTTCTTATTTCATTGAAATTTATGTAAGTTTATGATTTTGAGCAGCTTATTCAATTTTTCATATATATATATATATATGTATATATATATATATATATATATATATATATATATATATATATATATATATATATATATATATATATATATATAAAACATAGAATAAGATTTTTTTTTTTTTACTTAAACGTGAAAAAAAGTCCTTTTTTTAGTCCGTTAATATAGTGATAAAGTGACTTGTGCTCAGTAAACGATATCCAGTGCCTGGTCAAAGTGCTGTTAACAATCCTTTAGGTGACAATAGTGCCAGTGACCTTATCTGTGCTGATAGTGATTTTGCACTCACCAGATGGCCTCACTTTCACAATATAAGCCCCTGTGTAGCTCTCTGGAATAAGCTGGGCACTTCTACTTATCATATGCTGTTTCTGCTCACAAGAAAATGCTGTTTGATGATGTACTTTGCATACGTACCAAAGTTCCATGTCCCCCACCGCCTCTGCACTGAGAACCGAGCAATCAAACATGGCCTATGGCTCGGGTTCTCTCGGCTCCCCGAGCAGAGAGCTGCTGCCTGTCAGTCAGCAGCTCTCCTGCTCTGCTCCTCCACGTTCATTGGAGCACTGATCTGTGGAGGGGCGGGGAGGGGCCATCTCAGCCTCTCAGTGGCTCGCTGCAAGGCTGAGACGATCATCAGTCCAGGCACCTGGCGGATCCAGACTTCCAGAGTGGACTGATCTGTGTAACGTCAGCAGCGAGCAGACTTCAGACCGCTCTCTGCTGAAAACGGCTCACAGGAGTGCACATAAACGTATTGCACTCCTGTGACCTGTAGGAGAAGCCCAGCCAAATGAGATCAGGCTGGACTTTTCCTTTAAGTAAGTATACTCTACTGTGAAATCATTTTAGACAGGTGTGAAAAAATATTGTAAATTCTAATTGCTTTCAGAAATAGAAGTATTAACAGTTTATTTTTATCAATTAACAAAATGGAAAGGTAGGTTGTTCCCAACATCTTGGAGAACTAACCACAGATCGTCTGTGGACACAGGCTGCCTCAAATCATTCTGTCTCTTCATATAATCCCAGATGATGTTCTGTTCTCTAGGAGAGAACTTTATGATACAGTAAAACTACCTTGTGTCTTATTGCTGTGCTCAGTCTTGCCATGGTGTATGACCTGTGACATGAAACTGCTTTCCACAACATCACCTTAGTAGCAGTTTTCTGTTCCTCAACTAGTTTTAAGCCTCCTACACAACTGGTTCTGTTTTAGCAAATTACTGTGTTTAACTTTACAAATGACATTGATGATCATTAGCAGCTGCTTGGTATAATTGGTTAATCATACACCTGACTCTGACCTCACAAAATCCTCGACTTTGTGAAGTGTACAAAGTGTGCAAGTGTAAGGCCTCGTACACTCAATCGTATTTTCCAATGGGAAATGTGTGATGACAGGCTCTTGGTGGAAAATCTGACCGTTTGTATGCTTCAGCAGACAATTGTTGTCCACGGACAAATGTTGGATGGCAGGTTTTAAAACTTTCCACTGACAAATGTCTGTTGTCAGATTTTCCGAGCATGTGTACACAAGTCCGTTGGACAAAAGTCCAAAGTACAAACACGCATGCTCGGAAGCAAGCACGAGCCAGAAGCGGGTGGTCTTGTAAACTAGCGTTCGTAATGGAGAATTAACATTCGTGACGTGGCAAATTATGAAATCTCGAAATGCAGCGCACAATTCTCTTCTTCTTTAATGGGATAATAATGAAGCTGCTCTGCTGGTGATACTGATGGAGTTATTCATTTTCAAGGGCTTTTATTTTCTAGTGGTATGACGTATGGGTGACCCCGCCCCCCTCTGATGTAATGCAGGTTCCCGTTACAGTGCTCCCAAACCCCCCCCCCCACAGTTGGGTTGAGTTGGGTTGGTCAGTCAGTCAGTAGATGCACTTACCTTATCCATGGCAGGCAAGCATGGGTGGCTTCCTCGGCTCTCCTCCACAGGCTTCTCCTTCCCCTGCTCGGCGGGTTCTGTCTCCTTCCTCCTCCCCAGTGGCTAATTAGAACACTTTTCCTTTTGACCAATCTGGAAATGTGTCTCAGACCCGCTGATTGGTGGAGAGGGGATTCAGTGTGAGAATAGTGAATATTCATTCCCTATTCTAACACACCTGAGTGGGCTCTGAGTGCAACGCTCTCTCTGCTCCCCTGAGTCCATCCTATTTCGAAGCCTATTAGAGCCTCTGGCTCTAGTCGGTGCTTAAAAAAAAACTCCTTTGGAACTGTAATTCATGCGCCCGGTGTCCTGAAAGGGGCCAGGCACATGGATAGGGGGTGGTGGTGGCATGGATGGGGGAGGCGAAATGCTGCGACTTTGTATGTCTGATAGGTGACCGTATATATTTTCACCCTGGCACATGGGCTAGAGTAAAGTGCAAAAATTCTGTTCCTCATTATGGGTAACAAGCCTAGTTGTTGAAAAGCTGTGTCCATGTAGTCCTAGGCTACTCTATCTAAGTGCTTTTGGATGCCTACACAGGTAAATAACATGCATAAAATACAATAAATGCACACGTAATCGTAATCTTTTTTGTTAAAATGAAAGGGGGTGGTGACAGGGTCTCTTTAACTAATGTATAGATACAAAGCTTGCATCATAAAAGAAAATGTTTCAGGCAATCAAACTCTGCACACTGTATAGCGCACATGTCTGTATTCTTGCACACTGTAAATCGCACATATCTACATTCTGCACACTGTAAATCGAACATGTCTGCATTCTGCACACTGTAAATCGCACATGTCTACATTCTGCACACTGTAAATCGCACATGTCTGCATTCTGTAAATAGCCTGACCGACACCAGGAACCGTGATGTCACAGTCCGAATAAACAGCCAGGAAAGGAAGCATTACAGGAAGATTGGCAGAACTGACACCGATCCAGGGCAGGGTGTAGAGCACCACAAGTCCCAGCAAGACTTGTTTCAAAATTTGGCATTTCTTTTTTAATCTCATTAATATCATTACACAATTTGTGATCTCTATCTTAGAGGATAGTGTTGTGATGATGATTTGTTCAAGCAAAACAAGGGACTTTTTCTAAAAGCCTCAACTGAGGACATTTGCTTAAGAGATGCTGGGAATTGCAATTAGTCATTACTGTTAGGTATTGCATTCAGAGTTCAATCCACTTACTATTGTTGTGCTTCTTTCTTTCCTATACTATTTCCAGGGCAGAGGCTGCCAATCCAATTCCTATCTAATTATACTTACCTCAGCTCCGGGCTGCATTCCACAGAGCAGTGACATCACTTCCGGTTTATCACTGGCACAGGGAAAACTGGAAGTGATGTTGTAACTAGGATGGAAAGTACCACCCATGTCCTAGGGCGGTGCCAATGTCTATCAAAGCACGCGGCCATAGTGATACACTACGGGCACCAGGCGGAAGTTTTCCGGTGAGATGGACTATGCCACAAAGCAGCTCCAAAGTCTGCAAATGAAGCGCTTTGTCTGCAGTCTTGTGATTGCAATGGCGTGGCGCTTCCCACACAGTGCACTTAAGGACCTTTTCTTTTCTTTTTTTAAAGGGCCATTCACCCGGGTGCCTCCCATGAATGGGCCGCCACTGGGTTTAGGTCTGGAGACATGCTTGACCAGTCCATCACCTTTACCCTCAGCTTCTTTAGCAAGACAGTGGTCGTCTTGGAGGTGTGTTTGGGGTCGTTATCATGTTGGAATACTGCCCTGCGGCCCAGTCTCCGGAGGGAGGGGATCATGCTCTGCTTCAGTATGTCACAGTACATGTTGGCATTCATGGTTCCCTCAATGAACTGTAGCTCCCCAGTTCCGGCAGCACTCATACAGCCCAAGACCATGACACTCCCACCACCATACTTGACTGTAGGCAAGACACACATGCTTAACACCATCTGAACCAATTAAGTTTATCTTGGTCTCATCAGACCACAGGGCATGGTTCCAGTAATCCATGTCCTTAGCCTGCTTGTCTTTAGCAAACAGTTTGTGGTCTTTCTTGTGCATCATCTTTAGAAGAGGCTTCCTTCTGGGATGACAGCAATGCAGACCAATTTGATGCAGTGTGCAGTGTATGGTCTGAGCACTGACAGGCTGACCCCCTACCCCTTCAATCTCTGCAGCAATGCTAGCAGCTCTCATACGTCTATTTCCCAAAGACAACCTCTGGATATGATTCTGAGCACGTGCACTCAACTTCTTTGGTCGACCATGGTGAGGCCTGTTCTGAGTGGAACCTGTCCTGTTAAACTGCTGTATGGTCTTGGCCACCATGCTGCAGCTAAGTTTCAGGGTCTTGTCAATCTTCTTATAGCCTAGGCCAGTGATAGCAAACCTTGGTACCCCAGATGTTTTGAAACTACATTTCCCGTGATACTCAGCTACACTTCAGAGTGCATGAGCATCATGGGAAATGTAGTTCCAAAACATCTGGGGTGCCACGGTTCCCATCAATGGCCTAGGCCTTCTTTATGTAGGGCAACAATTCTTTTTTCAGATCCTCAGAGAGTACAATTCCGATGCACAAAATTCAACGCATGCTCGGAATCAAGCAGAAGAGCCACAATGGCTATTGATCTTCCTTTTTCTAGTCCCGTCATACGTGTTGTACGTCAGCACGTTCTTGCCAATCGGAATTTCCGAAAACATTTGTGCAACCGTGTGTATGCAAGACAAGTTTTAGCCAACATCCATTGAAAATAAATCCAGGATTTGGTTGTTGAAAATTCCGATCATCTGTACACGGCATAAAGAGTTACATGACATGGGGGGGGGCTAATTGGGCCCAGTTTGGACATTTTCACTTACGGGTGTACTCACATTTGTTGCCAGCGGTTTAGACATTAATGGCTGTGTTTTGAGTTATTTTGAGGGGACAACTAATTTATACTGTTATACAAGCTGTACACTCACTACTTTACATTGTAGGAAAGTATCATTTCTTTAGTGTTGTCACATGAAAAGATATAATAAAATATTTACAAATATGTGAGCAGTGGACTCACTTTTGAGAGATACTATATATATATCTATATATATATAGATATATATACACACACACACACACACACACACACACTATACTGTCAAAAGTATGGGGATGCCTGCCTTTACACGCACACAAACTTTAATGGCATCACAGTCTTAGGCTGTGTTCACATCTGAGCCGTACGGATCAGGTGCATCCCTGTTCTGGATCAGGGCCACATTTTTGCCTGAATTTGGCCCTGAAACTGAGCCTTAGACGCACATAACTCATGTGCCGCCCTGGACATATGTGAACTGGCTCCATTGGGGCAACCGCATCCAATTCGCACTAGTGGAACCCAGCCTTAGTCCATAGGGTTCATTATTGAGTTGGCCCACCCTTTGCAGCTATAACAGCTTTGATTCTTCTGATAAGGCTGTCCACAAGGTCTATGAGAATGTTTGACCATTCTTCTAGAAGCGCATTTGTGAGGTCAGACACTGATGTTGGATGAGAAGGCCTGGCTTGCAGTCTCCACTCTAATTCATCCCAAAGGTGTTCTATTGGGTTGAGGTCAGGTCAAGTTCCTCCAGCCCAAACTCGCTCATCTATGTCTTTATTGACCTTCCCGTTCAACATCAGTGCCTGACCTCACAAATGTGCTTCGGGAAGAATGGTCAAGCATTCCCATAGACACACTCCTAAACCTTGTAGACAGCCTTCCTAGAAGATGTGAAGTTGTTATAGCTGCAAAGGGTGGGCCGACTCTACATTGAACCCTACGGACTAAGACTGGGATGCCATTAAAGTCCATAAAAGGCATGCATTCTAATACTTTTGACAATATAGTAGTGTATATATATGTGTATATATATATATACATATATATATATATATATATATATATATATATATATATATATATACGGTATATATATATATATATATAAACAAACAAACAAACAAATAAAAAAAAGAATCAATAAATATAATATAATATAATATAATATATATATATATATATATATATATATATATATATATATATATATATATATATTCCACTATTCTGTAGCCCTGTTATAGAACAAGATCATTTAAAGAACACATACCATTCTTAAATACAAAAATGTTTGTAGGCTTTACTTTTTTTTTATTCAAATATTAAAATAGAGCAAATTGAAGCTGACTGAACAACAAGAACTTACACCAACTCGTAAATGCTGCCAGAGATAACCATCCCTCAGTTGCCCAAATTGCCAGATTGCCCTCCTGGGCCTTGTTCCATTGTTTCTTATTAAAGGGCTGTAGAAGATGATCCCTAGGTGTCCCTACATAATAAACTCTGAAGCACAGGTCAAAGTGTCTTTGAAATATGGAAGCCGTTTGAAGCTACTTAATACAATATCCAATTATTACCTGCACTAATAACCTTGCTAAGATTATGTACAATGCAAATGTCTTGCTAAAACTTGTCAGAGTTATGCAGGTAAATATAATTGTGCACATATTGCAATATGGTTCATCACATTTTTCTATAGTTATTGTTAGTGCCTTGCTTGTACTTACCCATTTCAACGCATTATTAGTCTAGGAGATTTTACACATCTAATCAGTTATAAAGTAATATAAGCCCAACCTCCAACCACAGTAGCCACAGAGAAAAATGCAATAAATACTGGAGTTTCAGCAAATATTCTTGTGGTCTTCCCCTGCCAATCATGTTTTTTTTTACCACCTTTCTGTAGATGCATTCACCACCTTCATTCGGGGAGAAGTAAGAGTATCAAGCAAAGTTCTCACAAGGGTGGGGGCCTACAATTCAACCACAGGTCTTGAAAATTGGCTTCAAAATAACTGTGAATAAAGCCACGTTGCGGAAATGCCTTAATTGTGGTAAATAATTATGATAAAAGCAGAGGTCCAAAAGCTCTTCTCTTTAGCTACACCTATTATCAAGGCACCCCATCAGTGAGCTGTGGTCACTCCTGCAGCTGCAAGGTATACACTTTGCAATTAACTCACCTAATCTCAAGGGTATGGGACTGGCATTTAATATGGTTAATATATTTGCACAATATACATATCACAAAACGGCATGTAATGTTTTACATAAGTGTTCAAATTTAACGCTAAGTAAAAGGATTGGTATTTTGTTATGCTTATTTGTTTGTTGTGACTATTTTTGATAGCACTGACATTGATTATGGTGATATAATAGGTCAAAGAAAGCTCCAAACAAAAAAATCCTTAGGATTTCCTAGAGTCTTGGACTCCTTTGACACTCTTTCTGACCTATTACACTTGGCTTTCTCAACTAGGATGAATGTTCTCTGCTGGGAGGTCCCTGTCTTTGTGATGAAAACAGGTCAATTGGACTCAAGTATTGACTTTGTCTATGATTTGATGACCTGAGAAAATCCAACTTCAATACCCCTTTACTTTTGAATTGATTATAGTGGATCCTTTTAAGACCTTGCTCTGCTTCCTTTCTATACCAAAGCTCTACACTTACAGTATCTCACAAAAGTGAGTACACCCCTCACATTTTTGTAAATATATTATTATATCTTTTCATGTGTCAACACTGAAGAGATGTCACTTTGCTACAATGTAAAGTAGTGAGTGTACAGCTTGTATAACAGTGTAAATTTACTGTCACCTCAAAATAACTCAACACACAGCCATTAATGTCTAAACCGCTGGCAACAAAAGTGAGTACATCCCTAAGTGAAAATGTCCAAACTGGGCCCAATTAGCCCCCCCCCCCATGTCATGTAACTCTTTATGCCGTGTACAGATGATCGGAATTTTCAACAACCAAATCCTGGATTTATTTTCGATGGATGTTGGCTAAAACTTGTCTTGCATACACACGGTTGCACAAATGTTTTCGGAAATTCCGATTGGCAAGAACGTGCTGACGTACAACACGTATGACGGGACTAGAAAAAGGAAGATCAATAGCCATTGTGGCTCTTCTGCTTGATTCCGAGCATGCGTTGAATTTTGTGCATCGGAATTGTGTACACATGATCGGAATTTCCAACAACGGATTTTGTTTTCGGAGAATTTGAGATTCAGCTCTCAAATTTTTGTTGTCAGAAATTCTGACAGAAAATGTGAGATGGAGCCTACACACAGTTGGAATTTCCGACAACAAGCTCACATTGAACATTTGTTGTCAGAAATTCCGATCGTGTTTATGCGGCATTAGTGTTACAAGGTCTCAGGTGTGAATGGGGAGCAGGTGTATTAAATTTGGTGTTATCGCTCACACTCTGTCATACTGGTCACTGGAAGTTTAACATGGACCCTCATGGCAAAGCACTCTCTGAGGATCTGAAAAAAGAGTTTTTGCTCTGTATAAAGCATGATCCCCTGCCTTCAGAGACTGGGCCACAGGGCAGTATTCCAACATGATAACAAACCCAAACATACCTCCAAGACGACCACTGCCTTGTGAAAGAAGCTGAGGGTAAAGGTGATGGACTGGCCAAGCATATCTCAAGACCTAAAACCTATTTAGCATCTGTGTGGCATCCTCTAACGGAAGGTGGAGGAGCGCAAGGTCTCTAACATCCACCAGCTCCCTCATGTCATCAAGGAGGAGTGGAAGAGGACTCCAATGGCAACCTGTGAAGCTCTGGTGCACTCGCTGCCCAAGAGGGTTAAGGCAGTGCTGGAAAATAATGGTGGCCACACAAAATATTGACACTTTGGGCCCAATTTGGACATTTTCACTTAGGGGTGTACTCACTTTGCTTGCCAGCGGTTTAGACAGTAATGGCTGTGTACTAAGTTATTTTGAGGGGACAGCAAATTTACACTGTTATACAAGCTGTACACTCACTACTTTATATTGTAGAAAAGTGTTATTGCAGAAACCAAACGTAGAATGAATCAATCTTTCATCCATGCCAAAATGGACGCTATAGATAAAAACCAGATGACAAAGTTTGATATCATATGGAAACCCTGGATTAAATATTATACATCAGATAATATTGATAACCGAGTTTTATTGTTATGGTGATTAAGATTTTATATAGAATTACAACATTAGCTGATATATAAAACCTCCTCCGGAGAATTATTCCCTCCCCTTCCCCTCCTATATACCTTTTATGTTCCTCCCTTACTATATAATATTTACTATAAACATACTTTAGAAGTTATGGTCAAAACTTTAAAATCATATATTTTCTTTTAGACATATTTATATTTTCTTGGGATTAAAATGTTTAAAACTCAGCTATAAGAATGTTTTCAAATTCTAAAATATATAAGGCCATTTATTGTCATTCCCACGAGAATATCTTGAAATTCTTCTTTGCTTTGTATCATCCGAACTTCAATATGTCTTTTTATTTCTGGTATCAAATAATTTGTCTTATATTCTGTACATGTAATTTATTTTAACATAAAATAAAAACTTTTGAACAAGAAAAAAAAAAAAAAAAGAAGAAAAGTGTAATTTCAGCATTGTCAAATTAAAAGATGTAATAAAATATTTACAACAATGTGAGGGTTGTACTCACTTTTGTGAGATTCTGTACATCAGAACACTTCATATTTTAGAACTAGTACATTCAGTCCTGTATATTTTTAACAGTTATAGTATATTAGTCTAATTTGAACGGAGGATTTATTTAGAACAGGTAAAGTCTCTTGCAGAGAATATATTGTTCTGCAACTTTAGGTACACACTGGGGTTCATTTACTAAAGGCAAATAGACTATGCATTTTACAAGTGCAGTTACACAAATTTTCTCCAGAGATGAGTGAATGTGCCGAATCCCTGCTGATTTTCATCATACCATTATTTGCAAGTAAAAATTTCCTTAAGATTCTCACTTCCACTTTTTCAAACAATTAATCTATCATGGGATACTTAAACAGAGCTGTTGAAGGCCTGTTGCTAGCCTGTTGAAAACCAGGCCACAGAGTAGAAGCATCTGAATAACCCATCATTTATGGTATGGATTCACCGCAGACTCTGTTGACAGAAGAATTATTTAAAAAGTCCTACAGACGTATAGTAGAGAAGACTTTTCTTTACATGAGGTCAGTGTTATGCCTTATAAGCCGATTGCACACTTACTTTAATAAAAAAAATATTTTCAAGTGCATCGCTTACTGGAGCCTCTCTGTCCACACCACTGTCTCCTAGTTACAACTATATAAAAGACCCCAAGTTGCCCACACAGTTACCCTAAATAGGGTGTATAGAATATACATGCCACTGCATATGGAAGATTGTATTCTGTTTTCTAAGATGAAAGTTCTACCTGGCTGTGGTCAGTCGGGACAGTGAGAAAATGATTCTGTAATGATTACATCTGAGGCTGATAATATGATTTAAAGATTTGCTTAGGAGAGGTAAGAGTGGGATGGGGCTTTGTATCATTTTAGTTACCACCCTTTATTTTTGTATAGGCTCAAAAAGGGACTGGAAAAAGGTAAACAAAGTAAAGCAAACCATCTGAGTCTGAATTAGGTTGTTTGTTTAAGCTTAAATAATTGTCATGTGTAATTGCCTTCTGAAAGTACTATTTACCTGGTTGCTCTTGGCTTCCGTATGACTCAAAGACCCAGAAATTGCACAGCACATGAAAGTCAGGGAAAGCTAAGGTTTCTTATCCTCTTTTGTACTTATGATTAGTGAAGACAAATAAATGACTTGGCAGACAGGCAATAAAAAAACATGGCTTAAAGTTCAACTGCAAGAAAATATAATTCTCCTAAAAGTGGGGCGATACCCACAGGGTAAAGGTTAACTTCTTGGGAAGGGTAAACGCACTTTACCGCCCTGGAAGATGGCACTTTTTCATGCTCCAGCAGTGAACTGTCTCTCAACCTCATCACAATAATTTCAGGGCTAGGGACCTTGCATCAGTATTGATGACACAGGGTCTTAGCCCGCTGGCGCCTGGGGAAGAAGACACTGCCAGGGACAAGTCTAGTAGTGAATAGGGGTGAAGGATTGGGTAAGTAAATCTTATTTTTCATGACCCTTAGACCTAAATAAGCAGCTAACCCTAGCAGTGAGGGCACAACCCAACTGCAAGGGTGAATTTTCACGTTTCTTGGAGTTAAACTTTAAAGTTAACCTTTCAAAAATGTATTTTTTAGTTTAGAGGCAGTTTAAACTGACCATATGATGAAAAATGAACACACAGAGATCACCTTGTTGAAAATTGCATATTAAAACAATCAGTATATCCAGAGAACGCTACAGTTGAATAATACACAGGTTGAGTTTGGCCCTTCCCCTTCTGTTTTTGGCGCCTTTATATTTGTATTTGGGGCTGCCAATCACAAGTAGTGAGCTAACATCATTTTTACAAGTGTTTTTTAGGAAGGGTAACTGCAGCTTATGGGAACCTGGTCCCCAACCAAGGTTCACCAAAGGCAGAGCAAAAGGACTATCTCGGTACAATGTGAGAAAGGTATAAGTAGGACATAAAGACAGTCATAAAAAATTACAAATTTATTAGCACAAATTACATGACATTAAAACAAAGGTGACTTGGTCATATATAGTACTTCGACTAGTTTTGCGGGGTGAACCACTTCATCAGGAAATACATCTGTAAATAGACACAAGATCAATTGACAATATAATTTGTTATTGCTATTTTTATATTTGTGGTTTTGATTTTCAGAGGCCACCCATTTTTCTTTTAACTACAGCTTATGATATCATGAGCTTCATTTGTCCTGGATTTTAACAAGTTTACTGCACAAATGAACACTATACAGTATATGATGTTTTTATTTGCACTAAATTAACTGTATTCAACTGTGTTCTTGCAGGTGCACCAAATGGCTACAATCTCCCCTAAGCATGAAAAGTTTACTGTAAGTTGAAAATACTAGAAAAGGTTTGCATAGAATGCAAGCAGACAAAATCAAACCATCAGGGCATAATCCAAATGCAATAGGTGGTTACGAAATACAGGAAAGAGGTAAAAGTACAGTGGTCAAGGAGACAACTCATAGGTAAATTCTGTCTAGCTAGAAATGAAAGTGCTGGAAAAAAAATCTACTTGCATGATGGCTGTTTCACTATTGGTCAGATCTCAACCATGTAGTGTTTGCTTTAGATTTGAGCTGTCAAACACAAGAGGTAAAAGGTGTAAACTATGTATTTCAGAACTTTACTTTTCTATGATTATATTAAAAGGGACTGCACCCGACCATTGTGTTATGATGTGGCAGTGAATATACAAGTTACGTGAATGTGAGTGACAATATTTTTTCTGCACAAATGCAGCTTCTTGTTTCCTTTTCAAGGAACATATTCTGTAACTTACGCTAGAATATGTCTTGAATAAATCATTTCATTAACCTAATTTTAAACCATTATAATGACTGCTACCTACTTTTAAAATATTTTCTTTTCTTTATTTTTCCCTGCTACTTTATTCTTATGAATACAAGAGCTTTTTTAGGCTTTTAGCTCTATGGGATGGATTTACTAAAGGCAAATAGACTGTGCACTTTACAAGTGCAGTTGATGTAGACCTTAATAAATGAGGTGAAGCTTCACTTTGCAAAGAATATCTAATCACTTGCAAGAAAAATAAAACACAGCATGTTTTGCTTGCACATGATTGGATGATGATCGTTCGCTTGAGCTCTGGAACAACTGCACTTGTAGGGTGCAACTGCACTTGCAAAGTGCACAATTAATTTATTTTTAGTAAATCCACCCCTATGTGTCTTAAAATGTATACTACATTTCAATGAAAGGTACAAATAATACTGCCAGTGATTACAGAAGGAAAATTGCCATTAATAAGGCTGGTTATTTTAGCAATTCCTTATATTGGTAATAAAATCTAGTTATAGCCCTGAGATCATATTGCTTTGTGGACTCATCTCTCTTATTTTGACTGGTATTTGTAGTAAAGACTTTCATCTAAATATTGTGTATAGTGTGACCACTTTAGTAATTATTTATTAGGTATGAAGAACAAAGGGACCAATGGAATTCTGAAGATTAAAGAGGAGTAGGAAACAGAAAAGAGAAAAAAGTGCGAACTTCTTTCTGTTTGTCCCATTTCCACCACTATCGACACAAAGCAAACCTATATAGTTGATTCAGATGTTCCATCCTTGCAATATTGGTCATTGTCAGCCTATGTTCATTGAGGTTGTCAGCACTGTTCCTCTTTCCTGGATGATGGCTTTTAAAGGGAATGCGTCAAGTCTGTATACACTGATCCAAGCTATACATTTTCCTCTGTGATGACAACTTTCAGCTTTTGAGAGTGCAATTTGTTTTCTTTTATTATTGGTAATAAATGGATTTATCTGTACTATCCAGTGTACTTCACTTGTTCTTTTGATTTGTAGCCAGTTTTGACAAGTGTTGTGGATTACCTATACTACTACTTTGACCTGCTTTTGACTTTGACTATGGCTTATCCCAATCTGGACTGGTGACTATCAACCTGGTGTAGCGCACCATTGTGTGTGCAATTGTACATTAATTTATTTCCTAGCAAAGCATTTCTGCGACCTTGACTCCCAAGCACATGCCCACATACTATGTGAAAGAAAACAACTCTTGGGAGAAGTAGTTCTATGGGCATGTCTCTTTCAGTTGGAACTGACCTCCGTACCACTACCCTTGCAAGACTTTTTAAAGTCTAGTAATGATGTCAGAGAAAAAATAAAAGCTATTCTTCAATACAGGAAAAAGGTTAAAGAAAAAATAATGGCAGGACATGATTCCCATCCTCAGCCAAAATAACCTTACCTGCTATTAAATTCAAAAGTAAGAAAGACATATTGTGCAGGTATAATTACATGAACAGAGATAAACAGAAAAGTCCAGACCCAATGGCAATTTTACGTAGGTAATTCCCCACTGTGTCAGATAATGGATCCATGTATCAACATTTTCTTATTAAGAACAAAACTTCTTTTAAAACAACTACCAATCAGATTCAAGCTTTCAGAGCAATGTTAAGGCTGATAGTAGCTGAGGGGAAGTGACAATTCTTTAGGTAGGCTAACAGTGCATATTTACACAGACATGAACACTTAGCTAGTAGGTTCAGGCTCTGAGACTTTCAGTGTCAAATTCTAAGAGCGGAGTAGTCCTTGAAATGCTTTGGCAGCTGTTGTTTTAATGTCTTTGGCAATATTTATTGACACGCAACTTGAAGGTCATAGGGTAATAGGAGGTGGAGAAGATCCAGAGTACCCCAAAGATAATAGCACAGATATTAGTTCTAATTTATCTATCCCTCGGGTGCTCAGTTTTGTCTTCTGCCAGACCTGACATGAACTGGCCTTAATACGTTCCCCCAGCAGATGTTTCCCATTTAAAGTACCCTCCCTTCTAGATTGTAAGCTCTAACGAGCAAGGCCCTCTGATCCCTCCTGTATTGAATTGTATTTTAATTGTACTGTCTGCCCTCGTGTTGTAAAGCGCTGTGCAAACTGTTGGTGCCACATAAATCCCGTATAATAATAATAATAATAAAAAAAGGGATTTAATGAATGACAGAATTTCACTCAGTTACCTTTCCAGCCCTTCAGTGTTGGAAAAGAACAACAGCATGCAATGTAAAGTCACTTATATAAACTGACTATATATATATATATATATATATATATATGCATTATACCTTTCTACCCAGCAGGCGGCACTGTAGTGTTATAGTGTATTATTCCATGGTAAAGTAATAACAGGATGTTCTGGATGTTCTGTCTATGGTAAGCGCATGTACGTATATTTCTTGTTCCTGTTCATGATAAAGATATCCTCCATGAAAGTAAAGCTATCCTTGGCATACAACAAGCTTCCTGCGTTTATATCAATACTCAATTAACATTCAGCAGGTATCAATACAATTCGAGAGCAGCAGCTCATGCCTACATAATTTTTGTATAAATGGCCACCTGTAGTTTCCATTTAATGTTTGCTAGACAGGTTAAAGAGGAAGTAAACTTCCATTTTTACCTATAGGTAAGCCTATAATAAGGCTTACCTATAGGTAGTGTAATTCTTTTTAATATTTACTGTACAAGCAGGCAGCGGCATCACTGGCGCATGCGCTTTCAAGGAACCGTTCCTTCACAGCCATGTGCCTGGACCACCAGCTCCAGCATTTGCGGGAGTGACGTCACAGAGCCGGAGTCTGCAAAACCTGGAAGCAAGACGGGTGAAGATGGAAGCTGTCCTCAGTGATGATATTGCATCGCTGGAAGGCTTTGTTATCAGGTAAGTTTCACATAATGTGCTAGTATGCGATGCATATGCTTTTGCCTTGCAAGTAAGAAAAAAATTTATGAAATTAAATAAAAAATCCAGTGGTTTACTACTGCTTTAACAATGCAAGAGCACAAATGGGATGTAGGGACAATGCGTTGTCACCTTATAACAGAAAGTACCTAAATAAGGACCTTCATAGCAGGATCCCCAAGTGTTATTTTACTGAATGCTGCCAGTATAAACATATTTAAGTTTAGTTTTAAAATTATGTTAGGATGATTTTAGTAATTGGCCTTACACATACTTTAAATATTTTTAGCTACCATTACTGGATCATGTCAAATTATTTCTTCAACCGTCACCACCATCATCCTGAAGGATCAGGTTTACATTGTGATGCTTAATAATGGTGTCACAATCCACCGGTCTGCCAATTTCTTTGCTAACCGCTTTCTAAATCCTTCATAAAATATTTGTAAATATTGTGCTCTGTAATGCTTAATAGATTGTTTGCAGTACAACCTAAAATAGTATTTTTTGCAGTAAATTAATTATTGCAAACACAAGAAAAGTATTATGCAAAACTTTAAAGCTTGATACATAGGTAATTATTAAAAAAAATGGGCGTTTGAAGTTCCTGTTTTGAGTCAGAGTTGCCACATATGAAAGCCACCCCCGCAACACAAAAATTACACAGAGAAAGAAGTGATCTTCATTAATTTAATCTGCATCACGGATGTACACTAGGCAATGATATAGAGCAATATATCCCTATGATATGAATACACCTGTGCTTTCTATTATATTTATGGCTTTTCTCCATTTATCAAACGTCACAAAAATATTTTTCTATTCTCTTGTTGCCATCTGACAGTTTATTTTATTATACATAAAACTAGTTGTATTTATTTGTGTTGACAAAGCTGGTACAAATGTCCTACATATCATTACATTTACACATTTAGTTAGTAGGGCACTTGTCAGTATTACCAAATCACTTTTTTTTTTTAAGTTAAAAAACACCTCTGTCTTGGCATGAACACAAATGCTGCTGAGCAATATCATTTATTTATTACAAGTACGTATACAGCGCTGTGAACTTACGCAGTGCTTTACACACATATATATATATTCATATACATCCCTACCCTCAAGGAGCTTACAATCTAAGGTCATATTCATACATATACTAGGGGCAATTTAGACAGGATCCAATTAATCTACCAGCATGTCTGGAGTGTGGTAAGAAACCCACACAGGCACAGAGAGAACATGCAAGTTCCAGACAGGTATTGTCGTGGTTGGGATTATGAACCAACAACCCTGGTTCTAGCTAGGTGGAAGCCCTAGCCACTTATCCACTGTGCTATCCAACATTTATATCCATCTGCCTATGAATAATCTACTGTTCTGAATCAAACAGGCACTGACTGGTAGACTTGGAATAAGAGGATTTATAATTAAAATATTGTTCAGCACTGCCAGTCAGAAAAAGAATCTCTGTATGCAACAGCGAACATGATCACCCCTAAAAAAATTCACACTGATTATATTAATTACACTAAGCGGAACTCTTTTACTATGAAAAAAACGTAGTTCACTTTAAAATAAACATATCACAAACACGGGCAACTTAAACTAAGCGTTTGAAGAAAACAAACATAAGAAGAGATTATTTTTAGTAAATTCTCGATGTAATAGTAATCTGTAGGTCTAAATATGTGGGCAGGAATATGCACATCCTGACATTTCCTATAGTAGATGTGAAGCATGGCTATACCACCAGATCCTCTCTGTTGGTCTGTTAATGTGATAGGTGTCCTCATTAACCAATAGTGAGGGGAGATGCCCATATCTACTGATGACTTTGACAACAAGCAACCTTTGCTAATGCATCTTTCCATCATATGCTTAGTTTATTTTGCGTTCAACTTTTCACAGGTTTACTTTAAAGAAAATACTCCCAAGTTTGGAATTTCACTATGATACAAAGAAAATGTGCACTGTTGCAGTTCTGATTATTGTAGCAGTTCTAATGATACATCGGCTAAAATTACCCATAAAGCAGCTAATGTAAATATTCTATTGCTTGGGAGGCTGAAACAGGGACATTACCCACCTATTAGAGGCAGATCTGTTTAGTTGTTTAGTAATTGCATTGTAAGATCCAGAACAAAGTAGGGAACTTTTATTCAGCACTCTGATGTGAAGGTGTGTGTCTCTAGCGTCCCCCAGAGCTTTATGGTTCCCCACAGCACCACTTTTCATATTTTTGGGAGCATTGGCTTAATTGTTTTATAAATATATATGTGTATAAACAAAAGCTAATTACTGACATTTCTGCATCGTTTTTGTTACTTCTTGTCATCCTCTGAGGAAATAGACCGTTGGCCTAAGAAATGCCTAGAATATTGCCTCAACAAGTTCCCCCTATAAGATAAAATAGAATAAATCTGATGTCTCTACACCAGGGATCTCCAAACCCCAGCCTGTGGGCCACATCCAGCCCTCTTGTATGTTCTATCCGGCCCGCAGCTCAGTCAGATACTGCTGAGACTGCAGGGACAGAACTGACTGTCTGCTTGCTTCAACCTTCCCCTTGTGCGTTTTATGCAGGCTACTGTCAGCATTACAGAGCAGAAGGAAGGCGGGGTGATGTGTGTGTACCGATGTCAGAGTGGATCCAATGAGGCAGAGGATGGTGAAGTGGTAGGCGAATTCCCATGCATGCAGGGAGGAGGTGGGGCTCAACAATTTAATTTGATTACGCTTACATTTTAGACCATGTGTATACGAGATGATTGTTATGCCTAAGAAAAAGGACAGATAGTCTGAAACATGTCGGCATCATTCTCAATACTACATATGTTTCAAGCCTCCTTCAAACCACTATGTGAAGTACTTTCTGTATACTGTATGTTTGATACTTTGTTATATTAATATACCTACTAGGTTTTTCTAATAAAAATATATATATATTTTTTAACTTCAGACTGGTCCATCTTATTATAAACATCCCTAGGGGTATACACCGTGCCTAGTGCACCAGGCTCTTTCTTTCTTGTTGCAATTTATGGGATGTGATAGACCAGCCTTGACTCACCGTCATCCTGCACACATTTTTCCTTTTACCAAGGATATTATACTACTTTCGTACGATACCTGTAGCGCTGTCCTGTAGTGATCTACAACAGTTGCAAAGGAAAATCCTCCAGTTTATATGGGGAGATAAGAGGCCTAGGGTGAACAAAAGCACTATGTATACTCCTAAACGGAAAAGAGGGCTTGGTTTGCCAGACCTGCAGAAATATTTCTATGCAGCTCAGGTAGCATAGCTAGCTCTAGATTTCACCCAAACACACCTCACGCAATATGGAGGACCATTGAATCTTATTCATGCCATCCAGATCCGTTATCCCACATTATGTGGCTTCCACCTAAAGAAAGACAAACAATACCCTCCCTATCCTTCTCAATAGAAATATGGGACAGGCTTACTAGAACTCATAAATTTAAATCACCTCATACTCCATTGGCACCCATACTTAAAAATAGTGCATTCACCCTGGACCTCACTCAATTGGCTTTTGAATGGTGGACCAATAAAGGCCTATTAAGAATAGCAGATCTTTGCGACAACAGAGGTATGCTGACAGAACACACTATGATTGAGAAATATCAAATGCCATCAGTAGATACACTCAACTTCACCACTATCTTCAATCTCTGGCTCATGGGGGTGACCTGGTGGCCCTGACCCCTATGGAGCACTTATGTAATAGCTATAATAAACTTAGAGGCCATATATCAGCCATATATATATTATTGACGAATGCATTGAAAAAACTGAGTTATATGCTCCAGTGGGAGAAGGATCTCCGGGAAACACTTGACCTAGAAAAATGGCATGCTATGTCAGAATCAGTATCTAGATCACTCATAAATATCTCGATAATAGAAGCTAATTACAAGGTGTTATTACGATGGTATATGGTGCCGGTCAGACTGGCCACCTTTGTACATGGAGCTACCCCCAAGTGTTTTAGAGGTTGTGGTCAGGATGGAACTACCTATCATATATGGTGGACATGCCCCAAGGTCAGAAGATTCTGGATCAGGGTCTACAATTTTGTATATACCCTTACCCAGCTAAATTTAACCAAATCTGCCAAACAAGCACTTCTGGGCGATAGGGTATTGGAAGATTCTAATTTCCAAAGGCAATTACTTACTTTAATATTTATTGCAGCAAAAATTGCTGCAATTGCCAGGAATTGGAGGTCCGCCGCCCTGCCATTCGGTCAGCTAAAAAGTAAAATGTTGTGGCTAATGTTGAATGAAAGGTTGTCCGCACTGGTTCAGGATAAAATGAGGTTGTTCCACAGAGTCTGGGATCCGTGACTAGATTATTTGACTAGCGATCCCAGACCACTTGCCACTTAGGAACGGATATATATATATAATGGATATTAGGGACTAGGGCCACGACTCTTGAATATCCCCCCTCCCCTCACTCCCCCCTCTTAACTCTATTTCACCCTCCAAACTCTTTTCTACCATTCTCTTTTAAAACTCATATGCTCAAGTAAAGTACCAATTCTATGCAGAGTTATAGACTATAAGGGCCCATATAGGGAGAACTAAAGTCAGTTGGGCCTTGGGGCCCTGTCAGCATTTGGGAGATGCTTGACCCCACCGTTAGTGTGATGGGGGGTGGGCTCATCCCTGTGGGGGAGGTGTCGGGCCAACTGAAAATAGAATGAGGTTAAAGGGCCCCTATTTCAGGAGTCACATATACCGACTACCTTGTTATAATAACTAGAGAGTTCACCTCCCGTGGACTCAAAGTACACTGTCCAGGCAGGTGAATAGATCTCTTTTTCTTATCCTCTGTTGTTTGTTGTTATGTTAAGAGACCAAACTATGATTCTCTTGTAACTATAGATACTGTAAAAATGTATAATGAGCATATTGTTCTGTACTGAAAACTTTAATAAATACCATTGAAACATAAAAAGCAAGGGTCCCAACACTGAACCTTGGGGTACACCACTAACAGCCCTAGACCATTCAGAGCATGAATCATTAACCACTACTCTCTGAATATGGTCTTTTAGCCAGTTTTATATCCATTTACAAACTTTTTGATTCCAAGCCTGTAGACTTTACCTTACACATTAACCATGTGCGGGGAACTGTGTCAAATGTTTTTGCAAAATTGGTCACCTCCTCGTAAAAAGATATCAGTTTTGTCTCACAAATCCATTCTGACTTTTGCTTAAAATGTTTTTTCTAACAAAACCCATCTATATGGTCTTTTATTAAACTCTCCAGTATCTTCCCAAATATAGAAGTTAAACTAATAGGTCTATAAATACTTGGTAAAGACTTTGACCCCTTTTTAAATATAAGCACCGCGTTGGTCTTATGCCAATCCAGTGGTACTATGCCAGTCATTAAAGAGCCCCTAACAATTAGAAAGAATGTTTTTTGAAATGACAGAGCTCAATTAATTTAAGGATCTGTGTGTGTATTTCATCTGGTCCAGGTGCGTTATTCACCTTTATTCTGTCTAAATATTTCTGGACCATATCAATTTTGAGCCATAATGAATCATTTGGGGCTGTGTCAGTACCATTCCCATTATGGACATGCTCCTTTGTATACACAGAGCTGAAGAGGGTATTTAACACAGTTCCATTCTCTTTGTCCCCTGTCACCCAGTCTAGATTATTTGGTAAAGGACTTACTTGCTCAGACCGGAGATATTGACTATTAATATATTTTAAGAATTTTTTTGGGGTTGTCTTACTCTCCTTTGCAATCTGTCATCCGTTTGACCTTTTGTGGCCTTGATTTCCTTTTTACATACTGTGTTATATTCCTTTGAACATTTAAATGATGATAGTGTTACTTAATCTTTAATTTTTTTAAAAGCTCTTTCCTTAGCATTTATAGCTTTTTCAACTTTGACTGTGAGCCACATCGATTTTATTTTTAGCCTTTTAAATTTGTTGCGCATGGGAATATATTTTACAATATGTTTGTATACAGTAGTGTTCATAGATTCTAATATTCCCTCTCAGCCCTCAGCCTTGGAAAATTTGCTCTCTTAACATTAAGCATTTTTATCTTTCCTGTATGTGCATGTTGTTTATAGCTAACATTAAATGAAATCATGTTTTGGTCACTGCAACCCAGATGTTCTTTTATATATATTTTTATATCCGGGTAGTTAAAATCCCCCATTATTATCACTGTCCCAGCCATTGCAGCCCTTTCTATTTGTGCAAGGAGCTAGGTCTCCACATCCTCATTAATACTAGGTGGCCTGTAACAAACTCAAATGATTAACTTTGTAGTACGCACACCCATATGCAGTTCCACCCATAATGCTTCAGCCTCATCACACTCTCCATCAACTAGGTCCTCTTTCGCACTCGCTTTGAGATATCTTTTCACATACTGTAGAGACAGACGCCACCACCTTTCCGTTTTACCCTTTCTCTCTGAAAGAGAGCACAGTCAGGAATATTAATAGCGCAGTCATGTGAAGAATGAAGCCAAGAAGTTAATTCCTTTGACACCCCTTCAGTAAATCAACCCACTTGTTCCATTAACTACCATACCATGCTCTCTAGATTAGCCACCAACTAATATGACTGAACAATGGATGCTGGGTAACAAGGATTTCCTGACAGTATGGTCATCTAGAAATAAATAGCTAAATGTACAGCAACTGTAACTCTAGGAACCATTCCCATCATCTTCCTAAAACATCGAATTGAATGCCTTCTTGCAGTCAACACTGACAGAAATAGAAGACTACCAACCTTTTTTATTTTTTGTTCCGGTAACATCGCCCACCGGGCAAAATCTAGGACAATGCTATTGCTGACTAAGTGTTAGTTTAAACAGATTGGCTTCCTGCTGACTAAACAACCTTGTGGTTTTCATCTCAGATGTTTAGACATCACCTGAGTTTAATATTTAGAAGACAACATCCTCCTGCCTGTAATAGGCAGAGATAACAATAACATTTGTCAGCAGAGTGCATTAGCTATCACCAGCAACCCTAGAAATTACCATGAATATGTATTATTAGTAACCACTAATCTTCTGGAACTTAAACATATATCTACCACCCTTAAAGTAGTTATTTTCCCAACTTGTTCTTAGACTGAATTGAGTGCAGGGGGTTTGATGTTATGCCAAGACTTTATTACTGACCTTAGTAACAAGGTAGTTCTGGTCATGGCAGCTAGGGCTGTGCTGTGGGCTTAATTTCATGCTAGACTGCATTCTCGGTGTATGTCTATACAGAAACCATTATAGGACCAGTCATGATAAGAGTATATTGTCACTAGTTCTTTTTTTACATTCTCAAAAGAAATATGTAGAGAATATACCCTAAACATAACTTTGTTATGCATATCTTAGTTTGTTAGAATATCTTTTACTGCTACAAAAATACATTTTAACTCCTTTACCAGTTCTTTTATGTGACCTTCACACTAATTTAGTCCCCATTTTCCTATTCTATCGACACCAACATTTGTCTGCCTGGTTCGCACCACCTTCTGCCCAACATTGTCCATACCACCATCTGTTCTAATCACCCACTCTTTCCGCATCATTTTCTGCATGCTCTGTGCATACCCCTTTCTCTTTCTAGTTTGACCAACTACTGCCCAAACCCAGTCCACTCTTGGGTCACTTTGTGGATCTTCCTTCCACTTTTCTTGAAACACCATCTGATCACATCCTTAAAGCAGTTTAGTCTTCTGAAACCTTTCTGACAGCAGTGACAGAATCATTGCAGCAGCTCAGATGTGGTGTTCTGTTGATAGAAGATGTATGCCACAGGGCTTGATGCTATCAGATAACTCTGTTGATAAATGAATCCTGCCACAACTGACTTTGAGGAATTTGTGGCTCAGCTGTAGAGTCTAGGCTGGGTTTCATGACAAACTTCTGAGATGTTATGTCAGTCACTTTTTGTTTTCCTAGATGTGACCCATTGACTGCCCAAACTCAATTTTGATCCCTATTCCACTAGGAAATCTGGTAGACCCACATTACCACCCCTATAACATATGTTAAACCATATTATATAGACAATAGTATAAAAATAAATCAGTCCAGTTCCTGTAAATTTAAATACTAAAACAGCGCTTAGATAAAATATGATCATGTGAATAAAACCATATAAAAGTATAAGAAAGTCCTTTGTGCCGTATTTTTTGTGATGATAACAGTTCAATCAGCGTTGAAGGGTGACAGTGGTGATTATTCAAAGTATTTTTACGTCACCATCCACCAGAATTCCAAGGATTTCACCACATATAGCATAACCACCACGTATAGCATATAGCATAAACTCACCAGACAAAGCTGATAAACAAGCCTTTAAGGAAGTATTCCCTCAATAGGTTACCATTGTGCCATCATCATCCACGGGGGTCCAGCTGACATATGTGCTCCTGGGTACCCACCAGCACCTATGCAGCAGCTGGAAGACACACACACCCTGCCCCTTACTGAGTAAACGCCTTTTTTTAAACGGCTGCTGGATTTTTTTTCCCCCATATGAAATTTTACTTCATGGTAGATTAGGAGTAGATTACTGCAGAGCTACTGGTTGGTTGAATTTGGCGCTGAGCGGTGCACTATAGGACATTTGAAACACACCTCTTTGTTATATGTTAAAACCATAGTCTTCATTGTTTTGAACTAACCATTTACACCATATATATACTTTTTTGTTTGTTTGATCATTTTGTTTCTTTTCATCTAATAATGTTATCGAAAGCAGTTATTAAAGAGTACTGGTAACAATTGGGATTTACATTCCTTTTAAATAGGGTGGACTGTTATGTATACTCAGAAGCTAGGAATGAACCTATTAAGTGATGGCAGTTGATGAATCAGCAACTGTTGAAATTCAGGTGAGTTTCATTCCCTGTATAAAAATAATAATTCCCGACTACAAATGTTAGACTCAGCAAAGTAAGTAAAGCTAAAAAAGAACTTTCTACATAATTCTAATTATGTTTAATATTTCAGATTATTGCGTGAACCCAGTTGTAACTGTTTCTCTTTAAAATTGAAGTAAGAGATTTATCCAGCAAGTCTGTTGTCCCTGATTTCCTTGGATAGTTATAGGTTCTGAGGAACTGTCCCTGGAAATGTCTTATTTCTAACCAACTATATCGACTGTCCTGCTTGTTATTACTTATAATCTGCTGGTACCATGGTTCTTCTTTTTTCTATTAAAATACAAATAATTATTTTTGTTTCAATATAGTGATTACATATGTGGGAATATGATATCTCATTGTGCTTAACCATAGTGGTTAATATGGTTCTTCATCCTAGTTGAAACCTTTTTTTCGTCAGCAGCTATAAATATTGTAGCTGTTCACTTTTAATAAACAGACACTCACCTGTCCAGGGAACCAGCGCCATCCGCACCTGGGCTGGTTCTTTGCCGGGCTTTGGGTCCCAGTGCTGGTATGTTAATTGTGGGATGCTGGCTGTGACTCCTTGCGGCTTTACAGTGTGCATGAGCGAACCGCATTGTGCTTTGTGAATGTCAAAACCAGGTACCCCCCCAAAAAAGTTCTAAAAGAAGAAGAGGAGGAGGGAAAGAAGGTATAAATGGGAACTTCCCATTTAGAGTGAAATTCCCCTTTAGGTATGCCTGGAAATTTTCTGCATGATTTATATTGATGTTTATTTTTGCAATGTAAGAAACACCAACTCAATTGCTAGTGTTTACTGAAATTCTAAAATTGTGGTAATTGTTATACTGAGCCTGACCTCCATTTCAAAGGTTTAAAAGTAAATGTCTCTACAAGATGCTTGCTATTATCTTATTATCCAGAAATACCTTTTCTGTTCATCTGTCTTAGTTAGTTTTACTTTATTACTGGACTTCAATTTTCCTTAATTTATGGCTACCCTCCAGCAACTGGCCAGTCCAATAAAAGCTCCCTTACTGGCTGTTGAGAGCAGGTGACCTCTGATATCTGAGTGCCCCTTTAAGGGGGATTAAGGGGTATTTGTATTACAAAGCTTATTTTAAAAAGTTTGCTCACACCAGAACACATACAGTATGTTAATGTATGCTGCATTGAGGTGCGCTGCTATGTCTTTATACATGAAAGACTTCATCTGAATTACCTTCAATGATAAACATCAAGGCACCCAGAATATCGCATGCATACACTTCAATGCAATGCTTAAATGGAAACAAACTCTATTTAAAACAATGGATTTTTCTATGTCCATGCATTATGCCAAAAATTAAAATAGCACCAAAAAGCCAGAGAGCATCATGTGAACAAACCCTAAAGGAAGATGGAAGAGAACGCATAGGAAAATATGTGTCAGGAGCTGAACAAAGTTGCTACTAAGGGCCCATTCACACCACAAGGCTGAGTGTTGTCATGCATTGAGGCATGTGGCAGTGCACCAGAGTCTATTTAAAATGAATAGGCTGAAACACACAGCAACACAAGTGAAAATGGAGCAGACTACATGTTTTAGAGCGCAGTATAATACACACCACATCATGCAGTGTGATGCACATGCATTTTAAGGTGTGTTGGGGTGCAATTTACAAAATATGGCACCAAGATGCACATACGCAAGTAATATGTGTCACCATGTGTTGTGAATCGTGCATTGATACTATTCACACTGGTGTAAATGTGCTTGGAAGAAGTAGAAAACTCCTTTAAATATCACCAGTATGAAAATTGTCAACTTTTAAATTATCCAGGGCAGTGGTCATCAACCCTGTCCTCAGGGCCCACTAACAGGCCAGGTTTGCAAGATAACTAAAATACATCACCGGTGATATCATTTGCTGCTCAGTGATTGGAGTATTCTAGTCTGCATATCCCCAAGTTAATACATAAAACCTGGCCTGTTAGTGGGCCCCGAGGACAGGGTTGATGATCACTGATCCAGGGTATAATGAGTAAATTATATTATATGCTGGGTGTAACCAGCTCTACTCCACCCAAAATAGAATAATTCCCTATAATAACCACTACATACCCACACATAATCTATATTATTAAAAAGCATTTATTTCCCTATAGCAGTAAGTATATTTATGCCTCTCCAAGCTCTTGGAGAGTGTGTGTCTCAAGCTTGTGATCAGAGCACTGCTAGACAACTGCAGCTGGAGGCCAATCAATAAAGTATCTGCTCATATGTTCACCATGACAGCCTGTCAAGGGTAGTTATAATAAAAAGGCTCTTTGTGAACAAAACTATTCTGCATGTCCTGTCTCTCAGATCAGATGTATCTGTTTGTTTGCTTCATTTTTGTAAGCAGGAAACAAAATCCAAATAAAAAAAGTGCAGAAAACTAAAATCAGAAAGTGTAAGGGCCGGTTCACACAGGGGGCGACACGAGGCGACACGACTTGCCGTGCCGCGACCTGCCGCGACCTCAGCGGCGACTTGCAAATGACTTCTGTATAGAAGTCAATGCAAGTCGCCCGAGGTCGCCCAAAAGTAGTACAGGAACCTTTTTTCTAAGTCGGAGCGACTCGAGTCGCTCCTCTTAGAACGGTTCCGTAGTACAGAACGGGGGCGACTTGTCAGGTCGCGGCACGGCAAGTCGTGTCGCCTCGTGTCGCCCCCTGTGTGAACCAAGCCTAAACCACAGTAAAGTCCACACAGTATGTGATTCAAATAAAGTTCATGCACAAATTGATCCATGTTATCTTTCTGAAGTTCTTATTCATATAATGTTTGTATTTTTCAATCCACCACCATGGTGTATAAAATGCAAACCTTTCCCACAGGTCACTGCACTCACCAGAGTTATTTGCACCTCATTTTACTGATTGGTAAAAAAAAGCATTCCAAGATCATCTTTTATGCAACTCAAATACGAACTTTACTGTGATTTGCGCTTTCTGTTTTTTATTTTTTACACTTTATTTTGATATATATAATTTGGGTTGCGATGCTGGAGATCATAATATTAGGTTATTCTCATACATATTTACATAGATTTTTGAGGTTTGTTCCTAAGTGCTGGGTATTTTGAGCTTTAAAGGAAATAAAATATATATATTTTTCCCCCTATATTTCATATGTTTTATATGAAAGAAAAGACTAGCAACGTAGAGTTTTAGGAGAAAACTCTATCTGTCCTGAAAAGACATTTAAAACAGCAGGTATCTGATAAACCATTATATCTTTAAAACCTAAAAACTGCTGCAGTAAACCTGCCACTTATGTTAGTTAAGCATCAAAAAAATAAATAAACAGAACATAATAAAAAAAAAATACAAATTTAATTATATAAAAAACAAATATATGTTTGGACCAGCATGGGTATGTGTTATCATACTATTTAGACCTTTTGATAAACCCAATAGATAAATTACTGTTGTCTCACTGCGTACTACATTAGACTCTCAAGTCTTCCATACACATGATATAAAGTTCAAACACATTTTCATGAGGATATCATTGTACATTGCTATACAGCGATCCTTTTCTCACTTGTACCTCATTCCCTCAAGGCCACTACAGCTGTGCCTTAGAATGTCATATCTACCCAGAAGTGACAAAGACTCCAGTCTTCTGGATTTTGCTATAAGATGCTCTCACAGCATAGTTATTACCAGACTCCACACCACAAATGCAAAGCAATGAGAACAATTCAATGTCATGGCTATTTATAATGGGCTTCTAAAGGGTTTTCCTGTTAGAACATCACTAGCCAGCGGGAATGCACTAGAAAAGGGCTTTTTATCATGACGTGTTGCTTTGGGCAATGGAAGCGAATGCATCTACATCTACAGCTGCCTTTGTACTCATTTCACTAGACAGTATTAAAGTAATACACTCGTTATTTATTTTATGAAGAGGAAGATGAGAAAACAAAAAACCCATTAAAATAGGTGCCAAAAGGATTTTAAACTCAGTGCTGCACATATAAACTACTGCTATGCATGTGTACATACATCTACATGTATAATATAATAACATGTATGACAGATAAAGTGCTCAGTGCAAATATAGTGCAAATAAATTGCAAATCAATAAAGTTCAACAGATAAAATACAAAATAGTGACACATTGAAATGTGTTTCTGGTGACTTCCTGTGCCAATACCGTGTAAACAATAAGATTCATCAATTGTGAAGTATAGGATTGGCAACGCGTTGGGATATATTTCTGGTGACTTCCTGTGCTCCCCTCCTGGATCCCCACTCACCAGATGAGGTTAGTAAAAAAGCCGGTATGTCAAGCTGATGTCTTTCATCCACCAGTTAGGTTGGTGTACTGTGCTTTTTGGGAATAGACTCTCTTATTCTCCACCACTTGGTCAGGGTCCAATTTCATCAAAATATGGCTAAATGAAGCTTCCAGCATAAGAGGGAACCGAGCCGACACTTGACCCTATAGTCCCTGCTGTCAGAACTCAGGACCAAGTCTGACAGACACTGGATCACACCTCAGGCGGGCACCATTCATATGTCATAACCTTGCCAAGGGTCTGCAAACGCTGCCGGAGCCGTGGGATCGCAATTATAGTGTGGTGGCGCTAAACGCTTACTGGCCATTTGGTCCGGCAGCGTTTGTAGACCCTTGGCAAGGATATGACATATGAATGGTGCCCGCCTGAGTCTACCTAGGGTTTGATCCAGTGTCTGTCAGACTTGGTCCTAAGTTCTGACAGCAGGGACTATAGAGTCAAGTGTCGGCTCGGTTCCCTCTTATGCTGGAAGCTGCATTTAGACATATTTTTATGAAATTGGACCCTGACCAAGTGGTGGAAGATAGGAGAGTCCGTTCCCTAAAGGCACAGTACCCCAACCTATCCGATGGATGGAAGACATCAGCTTGACATGCAGGCTCTTTTACTAACTTCATCTGGTGAGTGGGGATCCAGGAGGGGAGCACAGGAAGTCACCAGAAATATATCCCGTGTTGCCAATCCTATACTTCACAATTGCTGAACTTTATTGTTTACACTTTATTGGCATAGGAAGTCACCAGAAACACATTTCAATGTGTCACCATTTTGTATTTTATATCTGTTGAACTTTATTGATTTGCACTTTATTTGCACTATATTTGCACTGAGCACTTTATCTGTCATACAAGTTATTATATTATACATATTGATGTATGTACACATGCATAGCAGTAGTTTATAGGTGCAGTGCTGAGTTTAAAATCCTTTTGGCACTTTTTTTGGGGTCTTTAATTAAATGTTTTCCATTAAAATGGGTACTCCAGAAGGAAATTAAGGGTGGCATTATTACATACTTAATGAGGATCTCCAAAACTATTGGTTGGGGTTAGATGTTCTTTAAAACTAAGTATATGTCTGTGGATGTAAAGAAACTGTTCTGTAAAGCTCCTCCAGGGATCTGCCATGCTCACTGCTTGAGTTGATCCCGGAATCCCTCGGCATTTAAAGAAAGGAGCAGCACTGTGTATTCTGAAACTTCTGAGAACAGAAACCTTACAAAGGGAGATGCAGTTTTTTGGAGCATTCAAATCTACAGTATGAACTTGCATTACAAAGCACAGTGTAATGCACATTTTCAAGTGACGAGGCATGCTGGTGCTCATGCATTTTTATGTTGCTTATAGGCCTGCTATGCATGCCCATATATTACTCATGGCCCATGCCATGATGCATTTTTTTCTATTTCACTGAAACACAACACAGGTGTAACGTGTATTTTTGATTCATGAATGCAAAATAAGGGTCCATTGGTTATAAAAGGGTGCACTCTCAAAACCCCTGTTCATAACCTAGCATTTCCACGCATGTGATAACACAAATGCGGAGGTGAAAAATGGGGCTTTTAAAAAGTTATCCTCCATCTAGAAAAATGTTTTTGTGGGCCAAGGTCCTTTTTGTTTATATCTTGTTTTTACCTGTTAGTCCTTACTAATTACTAGGTTGTATGAACATACATTTTCAGACTTGATATTTATTTAGGCAAACATGAATAATGACATATTTCTATTTGAACAGTGTCATTATTTTAGTGAAAACGAATGTTAGAAAAAAAGCCGTCCAACTTTATATTTACAACTACTATTTTAACTTAACAGAACTACAAACAAGAAAACAGAAAACTACAATCATCCTTGATCCTTACCCTTTTGCCATAGACATCAGCCCATTGTGGAATATACATAGACTCCTACTTCGGGCTGAGTTCATGCTTAGTGCTGATGCGGCTCACAGCAAGGGTTCGGTGCATCCCTGTTCTCCATTTCATGGAAACTCGCATCCAATTCGCACTAGTGTGAACCCAGCCTCAGACCCATTTTTAATACGAGATCCAAAAGAATATATTAATCCGTTATGGTGTGAACGCTAACAATATATTTTTCTCATTTGCTCTCTTTTGGTCTGGAAAATATATCATTGATGGCATATTGTTATATCTGATTGATTTTAATTAAATTAAATATCTGATCATTTTAGGCAGAAATCTGGTGAGCTAATAACTTCCTGGACTCTCTTCCTCTGCAGGTAATTATCAGTTTGCATTGCTCCCAGCTATATTTTCTAATGACCAAAAAACCTTCCCGAATGTTATGAATTAGGGGGGTGATACAGTATATAGTCCTAACACACTACCATCCTAGGGTGACAATGCGGTGCCTCCTTGATGCAGCATGGTTGCCACCCTAGAAAAAAAAGTGTGTTCGTGGCAGAATCACCAAGTAAAAATAAAGTTGAGAAAAGTGTGAAAAAAGACAACAAATTCAGCTGCCACAATGCATCAGTAGGATGCAATACATTCAGTTTTTACTTTTGGCTGTTGTGCTTTAAACCTGAAGCAGATAATGCAAACCTACTATCCAGCCATTTTCTCCATGTTAAATTATGGCACCAACAAATCAATCCTAAAGTAAGGGCAGGAGTATAGCAACAGTGTACTTCCCCACAAAGTTGGGAGCATGGAATTGTCCAAAATGTCTTGGTATGCTGATGCCTTCAGAGTTCCCTTCACTGGAACTAAGAGGCCAAGCCCAACCCCCAAATAACAACTCCAAACCATAATACCCCCTCCACCAAATGATTTGGACCAGTGCACAAAGTAAGGTCCATAAAGACATGGATGAGCGAGTTTGGGGTGGAGGAACTTGACTGGACTTTTGGCTGTTACGCTTTAAATCTGAAGTAGATGATGCAAACTTACTATACCGCTATTTTCTCCATGTTAAATGATGGCACCAACAGGGCAGGAATAAAGCAACAGTGTACTTTTTCCTGTGGTTGTTATTTGAGAAATACAGTGACCATACAGATACCAAGGCAAACATTTATTCTTTTTGTACTTCTTCAGTGTCACTAGAAACCGCAGTACATTTTGCACTGCAACTACAGGAGGAAGCATATAATCATGTATCACTGTTTGCTTGCTGATGCAAACACCAGTGGAAGGGAGAGGTAGGGAATTACAAATATAAAGCAACTTGAGGAAAGACCCTTGAATCATGGAATTGTTTTAGTAGAAACTCCCTTAAATCACATATAAAAAAAATAATAATCATGGAATGGAAAAAAGCCTTATATCTGCTTTATAATCATAGCCACATTTTAATGAATAGACTGAAAAACAAGTAAAAAAAAGGTTAATTGTTTCTTTAAGGGGTTGACTCCACTTTCATTGAAAAAATATAGCAAATGCAAAAATATAATATAACATATACAATTACTACATACACTATATTGCCAGAGATATTGGGATGCCTGCCTTTACTCGTACATGAACTTTAATGCCATCCCAGTCTCAGTAGGATTCAATATTGAGTTGGCCCACCCATTGCAGCTATAACAGCTTCAACTCTTCTGGGAAGGTTGTCCACAAGGTTTAGGAGTGCGTCTATGGGAATGTTTGACCATTTTTCCCAAAGCGCATTCGTGACGTCAGGCACTGATGTTGGATGAGAAGGCCTGGCTCACAATCTTCACTCTAATTCATCCCAAAGGTATTCTATCAGGTTGAAGTCAGTACTCTGTGCAGGCCAGTCAAGTTCCTCCACTCCAAACTCGCTCATCCATGTCTTTATGGACTTTGCTTTGTGCACTGGTGGGCAGTCAGGGCTCAAGTCCTGCGGGAACGCATGGGAACAGAGTTCCTGTACTTTTTCCACAACAGGAACTCAGTTCCCATCAGCACCTGTGTCCTGCAAGACTTTGAAGTATGCGAGCTGTGTGGCAGGTGCTACACCAGCAGCCATCGACACAGCTCGCAATAGTAAGTGCCGCACACAATATGAAGATTGGATGAAAAATACAACTTTTGAAGTGTTCGCGCATATGTGCGTATCATTTTTTATTTTTTTGGTGGGGGGAGTGGATCTTGGGTGGGAGTACCCACACATTTTTCCCTAGGACTTGACCCCTGTGGGCAGTCATGTTGGAACAAGAAGGGGCCATCCCCAAACTGTTCCCACAAAGTTGGGAGCATGAAATTGTCCAAAATGTATTGGTATGCTGACGCCTTATGAGTTCCCTTCCCTGAAACGAAGGGGCCAAGTCCAACCCCTGAAAAACAACTCCAAACCGTAACCCCCCCCCTCCACCAAATGATTTGGACCAGTGCACAAAGCAAGATCCATAAGCAAATGGATGAGCGAATTTGGGGTGGAGGAATTTGACTGGCCTGCAAAGAGTTCAGTAGGGTGCAGGTGAATATCATCCCAAGAGGACTGGCGGCTGGTTATGACATGGGCAGAACGTGATATAATATGTCACAATTTGGTCACAAGGGATGTCAAAATACTGCTCTCTTTTGAGAGATGATGATAACACCTTATAAATGGTTAACTTAATAGAGTATAACATTTGCAGCTTTTGAAACCAAAGATAATCTTTTTTGTTCCAGTGTGTGCCCTGCATTATTTTAAGAGTGTGAGAGTTGAGAAACTCCCTTGCTGGAAATTTAAAAACTTTTTTTTTAGCCCTTCATTCATCAAGCATGTGATCTTTGTTTAGTGATCTATTTGAAACAAACACATTTGAACATAGATAACTGAGGTGAGCTGAATGTAGGAGGACCAGGTATGTTAACATTTGTGAAGAGAGATTTATCAGCCTCCGTGCTGGGGAGGGAACGGTTCTAGGATGTACCTGCACATTAACTGATAGTGTCTTAAATGTCGGTTCTTCACTTCCCAAAAACATATGTGTATATAGAAAATGAACATTAGTTGTGACAGTTTTATGGCGATGGAGAAGAGATACTTTATTTATTTTATATGACTGTTTTATTTGATCTTTAGCACTACATGTACTAGTAGTTAAAATCAGCTGCATATAGATCAACAAGCTTCAAGGTTTAGGAGTGTGAAAGGTCCTATCCTGGACTGACTTACGTTGTGTTCACTGGCTAATTTCCACAAGACATTAAAATAAGTGTAGCACTAAATATACAACGTCCGTTGACCTGCTGAAACATGCCAGCCACGTCAAAAAAAAAAAAGTATTACTCCGGGTTGGTCCACCCTCATCTGCCACAAAAAGGCGGGTGCCAGTCCAGCTCATAACTGAAGAGTGTATGCAAAAAAAAGAAATGGATGGCTGCACTCATCACCTTTATTTATACATGTCCGTAAAAGCAGAGCAATACAGCAGGAGGAAGGAGACAACTAACACATTTGCATTAAACAGTGCTTAATCATAGCATACCCATCATGCTAACCATCATACTTATAAACGTGTTCAATGAAACACTATACTAGTTTGCACAGCTGAATGCTATTGATAGATAATTCGGTCTCAAAGCTTATTATTCAAAACGAGTGCCAACATAGAAATACAATATAGAAAAATCATCAATAAGGACTTCACAAATAAAATTAAAAATGCATCTGCAGAGGATAAGTAATCAATTATATAGTAGTATAGGTCCCAAAGAGCTTAATATTTATTCCCCAGACACATTCATACCTCAAATTGTCACACACTGCAAAGGAATTATAAATATAAGTGGTGTGACAGTGCTGTGCCTTGCCATTGCGTGAAAAGGACTTTCTATCACCCAGTATTCTCATCCAGTCAGGATGAGGGACTCCAGCGTGCTTTTTTCATTCAGAGGAAACTGGCTTTTTAGTTTCCTCATCAGTTGGTAAAACCCGGGTTTGAGACCTGGAGCCCAGAGATTTCATAGAGCTTTGGGACAGGTGAAATTTCCAATCCTGGGTCCTGGTCTTGGGAACCACCAGAACACTAATCGGGCAAGTGTGTGCTGGGCTTTAGAGGAGGCCTGACTATGGTTTTTGGCTCCATCCCAGGTGACAGAGGAGGTCTTTGCCAAGGAATCAGGAGGGCTGCACTTGGAGAGAGGTGGGAGCCAGAGCTGAAAGGGGCTGTGGTGTATGGACCAAGTGTTTGTGAGAGGGTGGTCTGTAGAAGACAGACAAGGGCCTGTAGAATAAGGCCAGAGCCACAGCGCTGCATGTGTAAACCAGGAGGCTGATAATACGTTGTTTGGTAAACCCGTGTGAGAGAAACTCGTTATTTCGTTTTTTGGAACTTAGTTGAAACTTTTTTTAAAACAGTTGGGCAAGAAAAGCTTTTAAAAAGAAGACAGAAGTGAGTGTCTTAAACGTTACCCTTTGATGTTAGTTCTCGCAGTGGGAAACCTCAAAAGAATATGTAGGTACATCATGTCACATCATGTCACAATGCAGTGGGGAGGCACATCTAAACATTCATAAAAAAAATTCAAACCTCCTGGCATGGAAACACATCCTTTCCTCCACATTACTTTCTCTATGCCCTTTTTTCATATAACTAAAAAATCACCCCATGACATTCATTAATGTGTTTTGCTACATTAGTTGAGCCGATCCCTAATGCCCCATACACACGATCTGAAATTCCACCAGCAAAAGTCAGATGAGAGCTTTTGGTTGGAAAATGTGTATGCTCCATGGGACTTTTGCTGGTCGAATTCCTGCCAGCAAAAGATTGAGAGCATGTTCTCAATTTTTCGGTCAGAAAAAGTTCTGATCGGAAATTTCCGATCGTCTGTACCAATTCCAACACGCAAAATTCCTACACATGCTCGAAGCATTGAACTTAATTTTCTTGGCTCATCGTAGTGTTGTACGTCACCCCGTTCTTCACGGTCAAAAGTTCAGCTAACGTTTGTGTGACCGTGTGTATGCAAGCCAAGCTTGAGCGGAATTCCGTCGGAAAAACCATCCAAGATTCAACTCGTGTGTACGAGGTCTCCTTGTTGTTCTACCAACATATGTTATGAGGTATGGATTGGAACATAATGATTATTACAATTAATAAACAATGTCATTTTGAATTCCTTCCAACTTTAACTGTCTTACCTCTCGTTATGTGAGAACAAGAGGGGAACTTACTGTTAACACACTTATAATTACCAGTAAATTGTAACCAGTTCCTCTTTTAATACTTATGCCACGTACACACGACCGGACTTTCTGCCAGACTAGGTCTGACGGAATCAGTCCGTCGGACAATCCGATCGTGTGTGGGCTAATCCGATCATTTTTCATTTAAAAAAAAAATCAGTTGGACCTATAAAGAGGACATGTTTCAAATCTGTCCGACGGACTCAATTCATATCGGGAAAACCGTTTGCCTGTATGCCGGTCCGACGGACCAAATACGACGCAAGGGAAGCTATTGGCTACTGGCTATTGAACTTCCTTTTTTAGTCCCGTCTTACGGCATCATGTTCAAAATGAACGGACTTTCAAATGGACTTAGTCCGTTCGTGTGTGGCCAAGTCCATTCATTCGGAAAGTCTGTTTGAACTCCACCGAAAGTCTGTCGGGAAGACCATCAGACCTAGTCTGCCGGAAAGTCCGGTCGTGTGTATGCCGCATTAGTGTCTCAAAATACCTAGCAGACAGTTTCCCAGGGTTGGAGCTCACTTGGACATTACCATAATACTACCTGTCAAAAGTTCTCAATAAATATTATCAATATATAGTATGGGTAGGTGCCTATTCATGATGTCTATTTTATTTGGCTTATCTTGTAAAAGTTCAACCCTGGTCCTTAAATTCACAGTATTAGGAGATTTATTCAGAAAGGACTCAAGGGGATTGATTTACTGAAACTGGAGAGTGCAAAATCTGATGCAACTCTGCAGAGAAACCAATCAGCTTCCATTTTTTTTTGTAAAAGCTTAATTGAACAAGCTGAAGTTAGAAACTGATTGGCTGCCATGCACAGAAGCAGCAGATTTTGCACTTTGCAGTTTTAGTAAATCAACCTCATGGTATCTCCTCTGTACAAGCCAATAATGCTTGTATTTAGCTTGACTGTCAAAACTTTCTTTATCTGTGGATATCTTCTGTAATCTTAACTAGAGGTCAACCGATATGGGTTTTGCTCTGGCCGATGCCGATATTTAGAAATATGATGGCTGATATATGATTTTTTTGGGCCGATATGTTAGGCGATTTTTTATTTATTTTTCTCTTCATCTCATAAAATAACATTAACATAAAACAGTTGGGGCATTTATCAGGCGCTTTTGGGCTAAAAATAGCACCTGTAAAGTGCCTGCAAAACAGCTCCCCTGCAGTCACAGTGTGAAAGCCCGAGTGCTTTCACACTAAGGCGATGTGCTGGCAGGATGTTAAACAAAGTCCTGCAAGCAGCATCTTTGGAGTGGTGTATACCGCTCCTCCACCACTCCTACCCATTGAAATGAATGGGCACTGCTGCCAAATGGGCGCATTTAACCCCTTCATCAGCCGCTAGCTGGGTTATAAGCACCGCTAAAATAACGGTAAAATGCCACTAAAACTAACAGCGTTTTACTATCAACGCCTGTCCACTCCAGTGTGGAAGCAGCCTTAAGTAATAAGTGATACAGAAAATGTCTTACATTTAAACATTTATTAAACAAAACAAACCTCCAATCAATTCACTTGTATGTAAAATTTAGATGAAAAAAAAACTATATCTTAAATATTAAATACACAAAAACAGGTAATCAAAACTTTTGGACAAAAAAATGGGCTAGCTTTACTGTTTATTTTTTTTTTTAATTCATCAAAGTGTATTTTTTCCCAAAAATTTAGTTTGAAAGACCGCTGCGCAAATACCGTGTGACAGAAAATATTGCAACAACCGCTATTTTATTCCCTAGGGTCTCTGCTAAAAAAAATATATATATATATATATCATGCTTGGGGGCTCTAAGTGATTTTCTAGCAGAAAATACACGATTTTTACTTGTAAGCAACAAGTGTCAGAAAATATTTAGTCTTTAAATGGTTAAAGTGAAAACGCCTACACATGGAGTTCAGTCCATTCATAAGTAACATTGTATGTATTTGCTTCTTTTCTCAGACTTGGCAAGCTGCTCCACTACTTCCGGCAACTTGCATTGACTTTTATTACAGAAGTCATTTGCAAGTCGCACTGAAGTATTAAATCGCCCTTTTTTATCAGCACAACCGGCCGATACCAATTAATTAAAAAATGCCAAAAAATGCCCGCTCTATCAGTAGACCTCTAATCTTACCCACTTCAATACAGGGCATTTCACCCCCTTCCTGCCCAGACCAATTTTCAGCTTTCAGCGCTGTTACATTTTGAATGACAATTGCGCGGTCATGCAACACTGTACCCATGTGAAATTTTAATAATTTTTTCCCCCACAAATAGAGCTTTCTTTTGGTGGTATTTGATCACTTCTTAGCGCTATAAACAAAAAAAGAGCATCAATTTTGAAAAAAACAATATTTTTTACTTTTTGCTATAATAAATATCCAATTAAAAAAAATGTCCTCAGTTTAGGCCGATATGTATTCTTCTACATATTTTTGGTAACAAAAAATCGCAATAAGCGTATGTATATTGATTGGTTTGCGCAAAAGTTATACCATCTACAAAATAGGGGATACATTTATGGCATTTTTATTGTTATATTTTTTTTTACTAGTAATAGCGGCGATCTGCGATTTTTATCATGACTGCAATATTGGGCGGACACTTCGAACACTTTTAACACTGTTTTGGGACCATCCACATTTATACAGCGATCAAAGCTATAAAAATGCCCTGATTACTGTATAAATGTGGCTGGCAGGGAAGGGGTCTTAATGTGTATCCTAGGGTGTGATTCCAGCTGTAGGCAAGGGGGACTCACAAGGGGAGGAGACCAATCAGTGTTCCTCTGTACTGGGATCACACCATCGGTCTCCTCTCCTCTGACAGGACCTTGAACTGTGTGTTTACACACATAGATCCATGGTCCTGCTGTGTTCACGGGCAATCGCGGGTGCCCTGGTGGACATTGCGGCCGCTGGAAACGCGTATATCGGGTGTCGAGTGACGCGGTGGGCATGCGCCCCCTAGAGGCTCAGGAAGTAAAAGACATCATATGACAGCGGCCTGGAGGGACAAAAGGTTCCTGCTGCCATCATATGACCATGCGTGGTAGGGAAGTGGTTAAAAACTGCCATATTGGTATACCACTTACAGGCATACCCCACTTTTAAGTACACAATGGGGTTAATTTACTAAAGCTGGAAAGGGCAAAATCAGGCTCACTTCTGCATAGAAACCGATGAGCTTCCAGGTTTTATTACCAAAGCTTAATTGAACAAGCTGGGGTTAGAAGCTCATTGGTTTCTATGCAGAAGTGAGCCTGATTTTGCACTTTCCAGCTTTAGTAAATAAACCCCATTGTGTACTTAAAAGTGGGGTATGCCTGTACAGTATTCCGGGGATGTCTCAAGTCAGGCTGTAGAATGCTATTGCTCTAAAGGTTTCCAATACAATTCAGTAATGATCTGACCATCCACACCAGTAAGAGTCAAATCTGGTATTCATCTGTTGAATAGATTCCAAGTATAATTTACTATTATTTTAAGAGTAACTCCACTTTTGTTGAGAAAAAATAAATTTCTCTCTGGGTGATCCATGTACACTGCAAGGAACAGACTTTGTTTTATCAGTCAGTTTTTGCACCTGCAGGGCTCTATTGAGGAAATTGGCAGGGTCTGCTTCCCTTTAGACATGATTTCCCTTTGGGAATATATCACCAAAAATGACATTTTAGTTGCAGGGGATGCCAGAAATCTAACTTGCAAACTTAGTGCAAAGTTCGGGGGGGGGGGGGGGGGCGTTTTGTACACATTCTGTGTACAGAAGAACTCCATGTAGCCACATTGTATTGCATTTTACAGAAAATAACAGTGCTGCAGATTGAAAAGGAATGGTCATTTTTAATAACATTCAATTCCAATATGACTTGAGTTGCAATTGTATATGCTATGTAATTGTTTTCCTACGGAAGTGGAATTACCTTTTGAATATAACAAAAAGCAATCCTAACTGCCAGCCTGTTTAGAAAAAATGAATATGAAATCGTAAATGTAACAAAAATAAAATTTGATGAATAGGCAAAATGGGATGTTGCTCCCAAAGATGCGTACCCTCTCCCATGACCCATAAATAAATTGGCCAGCGAGGTGGATCTTTATGCGGATCACCTGTGATATGTCCAGTTTGTTTTCCTCTATTCCACATGCTTGAACACGAGCAGGGCCATTGATAAGGCAATACAGCCAGCCCTCCTATACTGGGTTCGGGCACCATCAGTTTAAAAGGGGGTGCCCAGGCACCCGCAGTACAGTAGGGCCTGCTGTACTGTCTTATTGCAGACACCAGTCCTCTTCTGCCTCCCCCTGCGGCGCTGCCAGCTTCTCCTCCTCTTTCTCCCTCCGGCTTCACTGCAGGGGGATTGGTTCTAGCACATGCACCTCTTCTATTTGCTATCTGGGGCCCCCCCGTGTGCCCCTTTTCCCCCCCGCAGCACTGCAGGCTTTCCTCCTCTCCTGCCAGCAGCAGCTGCGGGCGCACAGGGGGAGGTTTCAGGATGGAGATCAGGGGAAGAGGCTGGTAAATATATAATGTATTGGTCCCTTCCTTTTCCAAATGAACACAATGAGTGATCAGTACCAATCACTCATGTGTCCATTCATCACTGAAGCATAGTAAATGATTATTACTATGCTTCAGTTTGTGAATGAGCGAACAGCCTCATAGTGCTGCCAATTCATTCATCTGTGCAGTCAAGACTGCAGAGAATGTGACTGCAAAATCTATGCCCTCAGTCACTACTGACCGGGGGAAGGGGGGCACTGTCAGGTAGGCTGTATGGGGCCCTGTGATTTATAACAGCAGCCCTGAACATGGGTTCATTGTTGAATGTTTGGATTACACATAATGTATTTTTTTTGATGGGTGTGCTACCTCCAGAGGTGCAGAGCAGTGATGGGAGCTAAATGTTACCTCTCACTGGCCAATTTATATATGGGCTGGTGGGAGAGGGTATCAGATAATCATTTGTTTTGTGTTTAAATGATAATACAATAAACTTTATTAAACTAATACATTCACTGGACAGATGAACACCAGATTAATCTCTTTTCTAGATGTGACTTTTATTAGTGTGGATGGTTGGAGCATCACTGAATTGTATAGGAAAACTTTATGGGGCAATAGCATTCTACAGGCTGACCCGGGACATCTCTGGAATACTATAAAGGGTATAGTGACCAGGCAGTTTTTGAGATTACAACACATATATTCACAGATGTAGCCAGTTTTGACAGGGAAGCTAAATACTGTACATGCATGATTGGTTTGTACAGGGGGAATACCATGAGTAGTTTCTGAATAGAGCAAAATTGAGGACCAAGGTTGACCTTTTACAAGATAAGCCAAAGAAAATAGATAGATATTATATACCATTTTTTTGCACAGGGTATATAGGTACTTACCCATACTATCTATCTAATGATAATATCTATTCAGAAATTTTGAGAGGTTGTATTAAAGTAATGTCCAAGCAAACTCCAACCTTGGCAAACTGTTTGACACCTAGATAGCTACTCTGAGACACAATATAATAAAAAGAGGAACTGGCTGCAATTTACTAGTAAATGTGTGTTAAAAGTAAGTAGTTCCCCTGTTATTTACACGTATTGAGAGGCGAGACAATAGCAAAACACTTTAACGAATGTCATGGAGGTGTTTTATTTCCGGATATACAGATATCAGGGTATAGAGAAAGTGGGGACTTCAAGAAAAGGGGGGGGGGGATGTGTTTTAGCTTCTGTGCAGAAGGGAGGTATTCTGGATTTTTAATTGCAAACCAGGATACTAGGAGGTCTGAATTTTTAATGGTCTTTCCCATTTACAATTAAATTTTATTTCAGTATGTGACATTTTGGGACTTTTTTTTAAATGAAGGACTTTGTCAAATGTGTTATATATTTACTACTATGTTGAGGGCATATTTCCTGGTATGGATCAGGACACCCCCCCCCCCCCCCCAACCTTTCTTGCAGCCTGGTTGGATGCTCTAATAAGGGTCTGGTATGGATTTTTTTTGTGAGAATCACAGCCTTTTAAATTTTTATTTTTTTTGGAGCGTCCCCCTTTACAGTATATATCAGACCCTTATCCTTGCTTTTTTTACTCGGTGTGTCTCAAAATTTTCAGCAATTTAAATTAGATTTTTTTTGTCACTTTTGCTGTAGTACATTGTATACATTGTACAGGTGCACCAGTTCTCAAACAAGCTTAAGGTATCTCGAAGCACGTTATTTACAAGACTGCTAGAGTGTAGGGTTGGAGGAACGGTGTGGGGGGGGATTAGGTAAGTATATGGCCCCTTTCACACATGCTGATAGTATGTCTGTATTTCATCCATCCGCAGTGGCGGCTGGTGAAGTTTTTGGATGGGGGGGCGCCAAACCCCGCCCATAATGACCCCGCCCACCATTTTGGCCCCTCCCACTTCTCATAAAACACGCCCCTTATGTAATCGGAAAAAAAATTTGACGTGGGTTCCCCCTCCGAGAGCATACCAGGCCCTTAGGTCTGGTATGGATTCCAAGGGGAACCCCCTACGCCGAAAAAACGGCGTGGGGTTCCCCCCCAGATCCACACCAGACCCTTATCCGAGCACGCTACCTGGCCGGCCAGGAAAGGGGGTGGGGACGAGCGGGCGCCCCCCCCCCCCTCCTGAGCCGTACCAGGCCGCGTGCCCTCAACATGGGGGGGTGCCTTGGGGGAGGGGGGGCTTGCGGCCCCCCCACCCCAAAGCACCTTGTCCCCATGTTGATGAGGACAAGGGCCTCTTCCCGACAACCCTGGCCGTTGGTTGTCGGGGTCTGCGGGCGGGGGGCTTATCGGAATCCGGGAGCCCCCTTTAATAAGGGGGCCCCCGGATACCGGCCCCCCACCCTATGTGAATGAGTATGGGGTACAATGTACCCCTACCCATTCACCTGTGAAAAAAAGTACAAAAAAAAAACACAACACAGGGTTAAAATATTTTATTGCACAGCTCCGGGGGTCTTCCGTCTTCGGGGGTCTTGGGGGAGGGGGGGCGTGCGGCCCCCCCACCCCAAAGCACCTTGTCCCCATGTTGATGAGGACAAGGGCCTCTTCCCGACAACCCTGGCCGTTGGTTGTCGGGGTCTGCGGGCGGGGGGCTTATCGGAATCCGGGAGCCCCCTTTAATAAGGGGGCCCCCGGATACCGGCCCCCCACCCTATGTGAATGAGTATGGGGTACAATGTACCCCTACCCATTCACCTGTGAAAAAAAGTAAAAAAAAAAACACAACACAGGGTTAAAATATTTTATTGCACAGCTCCGGGGGTCTTCCGTCTTCGGGGGTCTTCTCGCCGGACTCCTCCGCTATCTTCTTGTAGCTCTTTTGCTAGCGGAGGAGTCCGGCTTTCTTCCTCGCCGCCGGCCTCTTCTCCCGACTTCGGGGGTTGGTCACATGGGTTGATGTCACATGGCGACTGTGACATCAACCCATGTGACCAACCCATGTGACATCAACCCATGTGACACCGCCCCATTGTCCCTATATAAGTAGCAGCGCAGCGCGTCCCTGGCATTCCGGCCAGGGAGATCGTCGAGGCAACATCTCCTGGAGAAGAAGAAGAAGAAGAAGAAGAAGAAGAAGAAGAAGAACGGGCGGCGGCGGCGGCAGCAGAAGACCGGGCCACCGCCTGTAAAAGAGCTATAAGAAGGCGCGGTGGCCCGGCAGAAGAACCGAAGAGGGGGACAAGACCCCCGAAGTCGGGAGAAGAGGCCGGCGGCGAGGAAGAAAGCCGGACTCCTCCGCTAGCAAAAGAGCTACAAGAAGATAGCGGAGGAGTCCGGCGAGAAGACCCCCGAAGACGGAAGACCCCCGGAGCTGTGCAATAAAATATTTTAACCCTGTGTTGTGTTTTTTTTTTGTACTTTTTTTCACAGGTGAATGGGTAGGGGTACATTGTACCCCATACTCATTCACATAGGGTGGGGGGCCGGTATCCGGGGGCCCCCTTATTAAAGGGGGCTCCCGGATCCCGATAAGCCCCCCGCCCGCAGACCCCGACAACCAACGGCCAGGGTTGTTGGGAAGAGGCCCTTGTCCTCATCAACATGGGGACAAGGTGCTTTGGGGTGGGGGGGCCGCAAGCCCCCCCTCCCCCAAGGCACCCCCCCATGTTGAGGGCACGCGGCCTGGTACGGCTCAGGAGGGGGGGGGCCGCCCGCTCGTCCCCACCCCCTTTCCTGGCCGGCCAGGTAGCGTGCTCGGATAAGGGTCTGGGGGGGAACCCCACGCCGTTTTTTCGGCGTAGGGGGTTCCCCTTGGAATCCATACCAGACCTAAGGGCCTGGTATGCTCTCGGAGGGGGAACCCACGTCAAATTTTTTTTCAGAAATTTGGCGTGGAGTTCCTCCTTCAGAGCTCATTCTCTGATTGGCCACGGCAAAAGTCGCCTGGCCTGGGGAAACCTTTCTGGCTGTGAAAGCTTTTTGCATTCATTCAGCTAAATGCACGAACATTCTCCACAAAGTAGAGGCTAGAAAGCCTTTATGCGGTGACTCACCTCTCACTGTCTGGCAGCTCCGCTCGGGCTAAGGAACGGAGCTGCCTACGTCACTTCCGGGTTTCGTGAAGCAGCCGAAAGCCGGAAGTGACTGCCTGTCTAAGAATGACAATGCTCCCGCCCGTAGAATCACAGTGATTTTACGGGCGGAAGCTAGTCGGCGTTCTGCAGTGCGCCACAAGGCGGGTTTTTAACCCGCAAATGAAGCGCCATGAATGCAATCTTGTGATTGCATGGACGTGGCGCTTCTCATAGTGCACTGTGACCGGCGCCACAGTACACTATGTTAAATTGTTAAATGACATTTTTTTTTTTTTTTTTAAATGTCTTAAAGGGCCCGTTTTTTTTTTTTTTAGTTTTTTTTTTTTTTTTTTTTTTTTTTACACCTAGGGAGAGGGGGGGCGGCGCCCGGGCGCCCCCTATGGGCGGGCCGCCACTGTCCATCCGTCTGCGGATGAAATACGAACATACATGCATCCCTATGGGATAGCGGGTGTCTGCGGATAAACATCCGCTGACACCGGATATCGTCTGTCTCCGCAATGGTCCGATTCTGGAGACGGAAGAAAATCCTATTTTTCTATCTGTCTGCAGAGCGGATGAACATAGTGTGTTCATCCGATCCCCCATAGAGGAGAGCGGAGATCTGACATGGTGCCCTGTCATCCGCTGGCTCAGCGTGGGTAAACGGAGCGATCGTCACGGGGCTGATCATTACGGATCCGTCCTGTGTGAAAGGGGCCTATCTCCTTTATCCTCTCCTTTAGACCAAAATGAGCAATTAACCCTTGCGGCGCGGACACGGCCACACTACAAGGGAATTTTTTTTGTCCGGAGTTCAGCTTTAAATATTAATAAAAGAGCTGCTCCCCACCAAATGGTATTTTTTTAAATTTGTTTTTGCATTGGTACACGTTCCCCCCGGAAGTTTCCATACCCTTTTTATGTCTACATGTCTATTAGTCTTGCATGCTGTCTGCAGCCTTTATGCAGTTCTTATTTTAGATGGTATGGTGTCCGAGGTACAACTAAATGATGAAGGGTCTATTTGTCTATCCTCAGGTGACCTGTGTACAGTATACTGTATAACCACAAAACTGAAAATGAAGATGTGCTATTGCAATCAACAAGAAAAAGGTAGAGGTAAGGGGATGTGGAGAGTTTGGTGGTTTGTACTGTTAAAAAATAGTTCAGAATATAATACCGACCCGTGCCATTTTGCTGAAACTTTCAGTTAGACTTCTGCCCTTCTATGGTCAGTCTAAAGATCTGTGTTGATGGCATTGGGTTTGGATCAATTGCATTAGTTTGACACCAGTTTGAGTCTCTTCTGAGTTCATTCAGAATTTACTAACAGGTGCATTTGATCTGTCTCAAGTGGTATTTGCACTCCTATAGGCTTATATGGGAATGTAAAACCTGCTTGAAGCAAACAAAAGCATGTTAGCACAGGCCCCTACTCTATCGCTAACACCTAACTTATGTGTACCTTATAGTAAGCATAATCGGCTTCTACAATCAGAAGTACAGTGATTACTGGCCTGTGATTCACGGCGCATGGGCAACATAGGTTTTTGTTATAAGTGAGGTTCCATATATTCAAGAAGGATAAAAACTGCTTCTACACTATATTACCAAAAATATTGGGACACCTGCCTTTACACGCACATAAACTTTAATGGTATCCCAGTCTTAGTCCGAAGGGTTCGATATTGAGTGGGCCCACCCTTTGCATCTATAACAGCTTCAACTCTGTCCACACAGTTTAGGAGTGTGTCTATGGGAATGTTTGACCATTCTTCCAGAAGGGCATTTGTGAGGTCAGGCACTGATGTTGGATGAGAAGGCCTGGCTTGCAGTCTCCGCTCTAATTCATCCAAACAGTGTTCTATCGGGTTGAGGTCAGGAGTCTGTGCAGGCTAGTCTAATTCCTCCACCCCAAATACGCTCATCCATGTCGGTATGGACCTTGTTTGTGCACTGGGGCGCAGTCATGTTGGAACCGGAAAGGGCAAACCCCAAACTGTTCCCACAAAGTTGGGAGCATGAAATTGTCCAGAAAGTCTTGGTAAGTTGATGCCTTGAGAGGTCTCTTCAGTGAAAATAAGGGGCCAAGCCAGCCCCCGAAAAACAACCCTACACCATAATACCCCTTCCACCAAATTATTTTGGACCAGTGCACAAAGCAAGGTCCATAAAGACATGGATGAGTGAGTTTGGGGTGGAGGAATTAGACTGGCCTGCACAGAGTCCTGACCACAACCCGTAGAACACCTTTTGGAAAACCTTTCCAGAGGAGTTGGAGCTGTTATAGATGCAAAGGGTGGGCCAACTCAATATTGAACCCTACGGATTAAGACTGGGATGCCATTAAAGTTCATGTGTAAAGGCAGTTCCACCATGACTGGTTCCAATCCTGTCATATCATGGGAGCAGTAGTCTGTGACTATTCCAACATCAGTAACTATTACATTTTTATATGTATTCACTACTCTTGGCTCCCAACCTACATTAAAATCTCTTGCATATTACAGCATGAATTATTTTTGGCAGATTTTGTAACAAAAACCCACAGAAGATATTTTGCAGAATAATTATTTCAATTTCTTTCGATAATATTATTCTTGTGGCAGGCAGAAAAGGACTGATGTAGATACCCATTTCATTCGTTCTTTGGATTTATTTACCAATGCAATACAGGATAAGGAAAGTAAATGTTCACTTTGTGAAGAGATTGTTCATTTTACAAAGGGAATTTTGGTTATGTTCACACTGCTGCAATCCGACATTGATCTGCTTTTCAATGCGATTATGCAGGGCAACTTGGATGTGGTTTGCATACTCTATGGGCCACAATCGCACTGGAATCGCACCGAGGTAGTACAGAAACCTTTTCCAAAATCATGCCATGCTGAGTTGCATTGAAACGAATGGGCTCCATTGAAAACAATGTGATTTGCATTGTCATGTGATTCTGTGCGACCCAAGTCGCATCAGACTAGTGTGAACAGAGCCTATTCATGTAAATGTATGTTTCTTTAACTATGAAATACAAATAAAATCTACAGAAAAATCTCTTGCATATGTATTTGCATCGAGGAATGTTATTAATAACAATCATCACATGCAGTTAGCAGCAGAAAACATCTTTTAAGACAGGAAAACGATTTTGATGTTGTAGCAAGGTGTCACCTTTTGATGATACATTCTAAGCAGTATTTCTCAAGCTTATATATTTCTTGAACTGTTTTTGCAGAAGTTCTAGAATTTCAGTTTTACACATACATCACACATGCACCAAATATAAATGTGTAGAATTTTTAGTAGTAGAACCAAAATTACATTTAGAAAAAATTTACCATTATGTTAAAAAAAAAAAAAAAAAAAAAATTGACCATAAACTACAGTGTATATTATACTGCTGTAGCCAGAATGATAAAATGCAGATATAACTGACTGTTTAAATTTATGCCACTATTGCCCAATAGCAGTGGAAAACCAACAGTTTTGACTCTTTATTTACCCGGCCTGCTTCTTTTCAAAAATCTGCAATAGCATAGGCTCTAAACATTGCAGGTAATTATTCAACTTGGCTGCACACTTAACTTATTTTGTATTACATTGATCTGGGTACTAGACCCCTTTCACACCAGGGCGTTTTGCAGGCGCTATAGAGTTATAAATAGCGCCTGCAATCCGCCCTAAAAGAGCTGCACCATTGTCTGTAGTGTGCAAGCCCGAAGCATTTCACACTACAGCGGTGCGCTGGCAGGACATCAGGGAAAAGTCCTGCCAGCAGCTTCTTTGGAGCGGTGAAGGAGCGGTGTGTTTACCGCTCCTCCACCGCTGCTCCCCATTGAAATCGATGGGGCAGTGCTGTAATACCGCCGGTAAAACGCCACTATTGCGGCGTATTGCCGGCGGTTTTAACCCTTTTTCGGCCACTAGCAGGGGATAAAAGCGAAATCCGCCGCAAATCCGGCGGTAAAACGCCGCTAAAAATAGCAGTGTTTTACCGCCCACGCTATGGGCGGTGTGGTGTGAAAGGGGTCTAAGACACTAGAACATTACTTTATCTAATTTGTAAATTGCTGTACATACGCGCTGATGAATAAAAAGCAAGAGCACCAAAAAAAACAGGAAAACTGGCCAAAACTTTCACTCTACAATATGTAGTTTATGGTGATGGACCAGCAGAGGGAGAGCAGGAGCACATCAGCCTTGTCTTCTTCCCTTGCTCTCTCCAGGCCTGTCCCTGCCCCCCCACTCAGTCTATATAGTGTCACCCAGAATCCTCTGTAGGTGGAGTAACCTTTAAAAGGGCCTATCCTGCCCTCTACCTGCCTATACCCTTTCTAACAAAAGCAAGGAAAGCTGTGCACAATACAGTTAGACCCCTTTCACACCGAGGGCGTTTTGCAGGTGCTATAACGTTAGAAATAGGGCTTGCAATCCGCCATCAAACTGCTGCTCCTTTCATTCCAGTGTGAAAGCCGGAGGGCTTTCAAACTGGAGCGGTGCGCTGGCAGGACGTCAGGAAAAGTCCAGCCAGCAGCTTCTTTGGAGCGGTGAAGGAGCGGTGTGTTTACCGCTCCTCCACCGCTGCTCCCCATTGAAATCACCGCTGGCAAAACACCGCTATTGCAGCGTATTGCGGGCGGTTTTAACCCTTTCTGGGTCGCTAGCGGGGGGTAAAAGCCCCCCCCCCCCGCTAGCGGCCGAAATGCGTTTCAAATCCGATGGTAAAACATTGCTAAAAATAGCAGCGTTTTACCACCGATGCTATGGGCGTGGCAGTGCGAAAGGGGTCTTAGAGTTTAATGTCCTTTCTATTGTGAATACTGTCTGGGCTGCTTTTCAATAGTCTGGACCAGTCCAGTTGCCAACGGTTCCCAAAGGTTTTGGATTTCATCTTTCATTTCTAAACTGTACTAGAAACATACTGAAAGATCATGTTATCTAAGACTAAGAGACAGCAAAATAGGTTTGGCTGACATGGTCTTCATTAATGTACATTTTTTATAACTTTGTGCTGGTCGTGCTCATTTTTGTGCGCATGCGCAGTGACAAGCTCACCACATACACATGCATCATGGCGCACACATGCACCCATAGCCACACCCACAGATCTTGGTGCCCAACGGCCTATTTAGACCATATGCCGGCTTAGCCTCATTGCTGGATTGTCTTCAGCTCTGATCCGTGTGTTCTGTATTCCTCTTTGGATTCCCCTTGTCTCTTATGTATGCTACTGATCCGTATTACCAATTCTCTCCTGGACTTTTGACTAAGATTCTACCTGCTGATTTTGTACCTTGCTGCCAGCACAATGCCGACTCCTGCATTTCTCCGACCTGGATTCTGATAGTTATCCTGTACCCACCTGCCTGACTGTTCCTGAACTCGACCTGTGACCTGGCTCGTTGCTTCTGCTGATCTAACCTCAGCATCTCCAAGTTCAGCTACACAGTGCCAACTTCCTGGCACTACGCCCTTCCACTGCTCCAGCAGTCCCTTTTTCCACCACCAGGGCTGCTTGAATGGGAATTGTGCAAAAGTCCATCCCCATCATCACGCGCTCCACAGTCAGGTATGTGACGAAGCATTTATCCTGTCCTATTTTTTTAAATGCATACACTCAAAACCTTGACAAGTTATATGGAGCCTACTTGTGTGTACACATAGGATGTATTTTATTACTGTAACATAGGCCAAATTTATTTTGGTGGCTTTGGACCACTTGAGATCTAAGATGCTTTTTTGCTATTTGAAGTGTATTTATGTTCAAAATGCCAAATCATGTCTTTATTTCCTCATTTTATTTCAATTATTTCCATGCTATTCCTATTAATCTGAATGATCTTGACGTTTGTAAACGTACCTTGTGAGATCCTCACACATTTACTTCCTTGAATTCGGTGACACACATTCACTATGCCCTATGAGTAAGCACTGCTGGGTCACATTGCACATGCCTTCTAAACTACAGAGGTGCTGAGAGGAGCAGGTTTAGGGGGCGTAGTCAGTACAGGGATTACAGCTTGCAGACAAAAAGGTACCATGGGATATGTAGTCCTTAGAAATTGAAAGTAAACAGCAGAGGAGAAGCTGAAAGCATGCAGGGAATTCAGGAAGTTGTAGAAAGAGACAACAGGCAACATTTACATCAAAGTAAAATTTTCAACTAGGTTTATATAGGGTTGACAAAAATAACTATTGTTTGTATTGCTATTACAATCTGATGGCATAATGAAAGTGAATGCTGTGATCATAGAGTTCCTTTAAAAACTCTAGCCAAACAGCTAAATACACAAATAAAATACATAGATGGAGCATTCTGTTACCTGCTGAAGCATTCGTATTTTGTCCAGCCAATCCTATGAATTACACCAATGGCACACCCAGGTAGGTTTCCTCTACTGCAGCTAAGCTTTTTTTTTTTTTTTGCAGCTAGGTCACTTCTCCACCCCCAGCTTGCGGTTGGACAGCAAAGGAGCAGCAGATTAGGTCTCTTCTTTCTTCTCCTGAAAGCATGAGTTATGAGTTCTACTGTACAAGTACTGCAGTATCAGTCCACAATTTTATAATAATTACACAACTGCATTAAACTGCTTTTTTTTTTTTTGCATGGTGCTTGGAATAAGTGACACAAGGCTATTGCAAACTGCTATAGACACAAACTCTGTAGTTCTAATATTTTCTATTTTGCCCTGAACACACGGTCGGACATTCCGACAACAAAATCCGATTTTTTCCGACAGATTTTGTCCTAAACTGGTGTTGCATACACACGGTCGGACAAAGTTTTCGGAAAATCCGATCGTTCGGAATGTGATGACGTTCGTTTGGTACGACGGGACTACGTTGAGGCTAGTAGCCAATAACTTTGGTCTCATAATTTGATCTGAGCATGCGTGGCACTTTGTCCGATAGGAATTCTCTACAAACGATCGGAAAAAGTCTGATCGGATTTTGTTGTCAGAAAATTTGAGATCCTGCTCTCAAATTTTTTCTGTCGGAATTTCCGACTGAAAAGGTCCGATAGAGCCCACACACGATCAGATTTTCCGATTATATAATCCGATCTGACCTTTTCCATCGGAATTTCCGACCGTGTGTACAGGGCATTTTGCTTAATAAAGCATTTTGCATTAGAAGGCAGCCATCATTATTAATATTAAATGTTAATTAGACCTTAAACACACAACCATATGTGGAAATGTAAACAGGTCAGACTTTTCCTTGTTTTATTATTTTACCGCCGATTTCCTGTTTGATTACATTTAGCCCTTAGCCCTTAAAACATATTTCCTGGTGCCTCCATGGCAGCATACCTGTGACAAGCTCCGCCTTGGCTCCTCCCTCAGGACTAGTGAATATTATAAAAGAAATCGTTAGCACAGCCCCAGCATTCTCCTTTTTTTCCTCATACCTCATGGCAGTGAATCCTGGTCGGCGTCCTTACCTTCTGCATTCGGCAGCTTCCGTCCGGGTTCAAGCCTCTCCCGGTCGCAGTTCCTTCTCTTGGGCAGCTAAACGCGCTAATAAGGTTGGAAGTCCCTTCTGTAGGATCTTTTGGGACAAGCAGTTTGTCTCTTAAGTAAGAGCTTTATCTGCAAGTTGATCAGGCACCAGCTCGTTCATGGTAACAGAGGCAGCAGCTATTACTACATTTCTTTTTTTCCCTCCTTCTTTCCTTCCCCTTTTAGGTTTTACATCTTTGGCTTTTCTCTTTCTCCCCTTCATCCTTTCTCTTTCTTCTTCCCTCTCTATCTTCCCCTCCTCAACTTTCCATTTCTGTCTTTCTTTTGACCCCTCATTTTTTCTCTTATTTTTCGTTGCTTCTTTTAGAGGAAAAACCCCTCTCCTAGCCCCTGCCATTGTTAGCTCCGTAGGAGCCGCGCGCGCTCAGCCCCGGCACTTTATTCGCCCCCTCGGCGTTCCCCGCGGTGCTCTGTGCATGCGCCGGCGGTGCGAGGCTTCCGGGTTTCCGTTCTGCCGGTCGGCGCATGCGCAGTAGTTCCCGGGGGCCGCCGCGGCCATTTTGGATAAGGGCATGGTGACAACTATGCCATTAAAACATTAAGGACAGGAGAGAGTCGTGCCCTGCCTCTCCTGTTTCACTATTTATCTCCCTGTCGGCCTCAGTGGGACGCCTGTGGCCGCAGGGAGTACTGCGTCTGAGAGCTCCAGGGAGCAAATACCCATTCCCTTTAGGTAAAATAAAAAAAAAAAAAAAAATAAATGTAAAAAAAAATAAAAAAGGGGAGCGATTAATTAAATAATTTAAGATAAATATATTAAATTATTATATAAACAAAATTAATAAAAATTATTTAAATAGATGTTCATCTGGGTTAAAAAAAAAAAAAAAAAAAAAAAAAAAAAGACAAAGGTAGAGAACCCATTATTTATAGAGATAATTTCACTTTTACTAAGTCAAGACATGGTGGGTTGATCTTTCTTCTCTAAAACTATTTTCTTAGCTGCTGCTTCTGCTAATCCGTCTAGTATGAGCCATTTGCCGCACGCACAAGATCCTACTCTACACCTGAGGTAAGGACCTACGTCCAGGTAAGTCGATACACTTTTTCAAAAAATGGATAAAAGAGTGCACTGTGGCTGGTACTTTTATGTATTTCAGTCCTGTATGCCAGAAGACGTCTAAGAAGACCTCAAGGCAACATGGAGACGATGATGACTCTCGTCACAGCAGGTCATCCAGGGGAAAGCATCGGCCCAAAAGCGCCGTCATTCATGCTCCCCGAGACCTAGATCTCCAAGATGTCAGCCCTGTGGGGCTACCCCACTTCCAGACAAACTGATCTGTCGAAATTGCATCAGGGACTATGCAGCGGACAGAGAATCTGAAAGTCTCCAAGTGGCGGACCTACTTAAGAAAGCAGTAAATGATTCCACTGCGGAATTGGTAGCTACAATGCCGACGCAGCCAGCATCTCCTCCTCAGGAGCAAACGGCTGAGGCTCCCATTCCCGGGCCGTCCACAAGTGGAATTTCTTGTCTGACACCTGCATCTTCCTCCAAAAACATCAGGAAGAGAATGCCATCTCAGTGGAATCATCTGATGACCTAGATGCCTCTGGCTTTGCTTTCGCCATGGTACAGCTTTCTGTACAGGCAGTTAAACAAGAGATCGGCTGGGAAGAGACCAACACAGAGGTTAAAAGTCTAAATCGTACTTCCCCTTTCTCAAATGCCAGATATCCTTTTTTCCTCTCATGGACGAGATCAGGGATGTGATTGAAGAAGAGTGGAAAAAGACAGAGAAGAGATTCTCCATTAATCAGTTGGGAACGTTATACCCTCTCTGAGGCTAGTTCCGCAATGCTGGAGGGTTCTCCAGTGGTCGATGCAGCAGTGGTAAGGTTGGCAAAGAATGTCACGTTGCCCCTGGAGATGGATCTGGATCCAAAAAGGCTTACCAGATGGCAGGCAACGCCTGTAAATCTGTGATAGCTCTGACATCAGTGTCAAATGCACTACGTGTCTGGATTAATAATATAGATTCGGCAGGCCAACAGGAAATCCCAAAGGAGGATGTAATCAAGGCCTTGGATGAGCTGAAGCTCTCAGCAGACTTTATTGGTGAAGCCGCCATTGATTCAATTCGTTGCTCCGCAAGGGCAATGCTCTTGGAAAAGCACACAGTCTACGTTCCTCAAGACCTGAAGGCAGAGACCAGTGCCTACCCCACAGGATTCCACTAAATCCTTTGGACGCCAGGCCAGCCCAAGCTATGGGGGCCAGGTTAAAACACTTCTCAAAGATCTGGGAACAAAAGTGCAGGGATCCTTGGGTAGTCTCCACAGTCAAATACAGCCATTTCTGGTTGTCCCTAGACAAATCTCCCAAGGACTTCTTCTCCCCGAAAAGGGTGTCAAGGTTCCCTCCAAAAAAAAAAAAAAAAAAGAGCAGAGGCACTACAGCGATTTCTTCTCTCCTTGCAAGAACAGCAAGCAGTAGTCCCAGTACCTCCATCAGAGAGTTTTTCGGGTTGTTACTCCTGTATTCTAGTCCCCAAGAGAAATGGAGGGTGGAGACCTGTGATAGGCCTAAAGAGACTAAAACCCCTTTATCTTCCTAGAAAAATTCAAACTGGAGTAACTACAGATGATTATTCATGTAGTCCAACCAGGGGACTGGTTATTGTCAATAGGCTTGCAGGACGCTTACCTGCGTATACCCATACTCCAGTTCCAGAAGTATCTGAGATCCATTTGGCTTCAGCACGTCGCCAACAGTCTTCACAAAGACCCTGATCGCCATCATAACCCCTCTGAGGGAATTGGGGCGTCAGGTATGCCATTACTTGGACGACACTCTACTCCTGGCGGAGGATCCAGCCCAGTTAGGGGAACACAGGAACATTCTTTTGACAACTTTAGCAGAATTCGGATGGAAGATAAACCAGGAGAAAAGTCACCTTTCTCCAACCTAGGAGATGGTTTATTTGGGTGCGCTGTTCAATAAAAGGAACAGAACAGTGGCTCCCCCACCTCAGAAGGTGACATCCATTATTCAACAAATGAAGAAAGCGAGTACGAGATCCTACCTGACAGTCTCAAACTGTTTGGGCCTGATAGGCCAGATGTCGTCATGTATCCCTATGGTCCCCTGGGCCCATTAGCATTTGAGACATTTCCAGCTGGAGTTCTTGAGACTGTGGAACAGACGGTATCTATCCCAAACCATACACTTGACGACCTTGATGCTCAGGAGTCTACGTTGGTGGATGAAGAAACAGACACTTCTGATTCCGCGCCCATTAGGGCATGTCGACTGGATCACAATTACTACCGATGCCAGTGCAGCAGGTTGGGGAGCACACTGCAACCAGATTTCAGTGCAGGGAAGACGGTCCTTCCATACAGCAGGCTTGGTGTCAAATGTCCTGGAGGTCAAGAATGGCCTACCTCGCATTTCTATCCCTAGAGTCCAAGATTACAGGGAAACCAGTTCTCCTCCAAATGAACAACAGGGCTGCGGTATCTTATGTACACCGGCAAAGGCGGACACACAGCAGGTCCCTCCTGAAGGAGGTGGAACCCATAATTCTCTGTGCAGAAAGGAATCTAAAGGGCCTGAGGGCAGTCTATCTGCCCGGTCATCTCAACTCGAGGGCCAACAGCCTTTTCCACAGGTTCATTGATGCCAACGAATGGTCTCTACACCCGGAGATTTTGACTGGATAGTGAACTAGTGGGGTCCCCTCGAGCTAGGCCTATTTGCAACAGCATTCAATACCAAACTCCCAAGGTTCGTTTCAAGGCTTCCTCACCCCCAGGCGGAGACAATAGATGCCCTCTCAGCCCCCTGGGCATGCAACCGGGCCTATGCCTTCCCTCCACGGCCTCTCATTCCAAGATTCTTGTCAAGACTTATGACGGAAACCACGACGGTGATAGCGGTCATACCGTGCCGGCCAATTCCCCACAGCAATGTATCTGAGTACCCAGCCTCCAGTCAAGGTTACAATAATACCTCTTCTCCTGTCGCAAGGATGTCATACCCATCCAGGCCCCCGCAGGCTGGACCTTCACATCTGGCAGCTGAAAGAGAAAGGTTCCAATCCTTAGGGTGTTCCAATAAAGTGATCGCAACCTTGCTCAAGGCAAGAAAACCACCCACAAACGGCATATACGATAAAGTGTGGAACAAGTTCAGGGCCTTCATGCTTGGCAGAAGCTGTGATCCAGGTTCCCCATCATCCTCTCAAATTCCTGAGTTTTTGCAGGCAGGCCTAAACCTAGGCCTTGTAAGAGGTACACTAAAGGTACAGGTATCAGCGATTTCAGCAGCAACCAGTAGAAGATGGGCCGAGGATCCTTTAATAATCCAGTTCTTCAAAGCTGTCAAAAAGATCCGACCGCCAACAAAACAATCCTTTCCCACTTGGGACCTTGCTATCATCCTTATCGTGCTTAGCCAATCCACCTTTCTGCCCCTTCGGAGTCAGCATCACTCAGGAATCTAACCTTGAAGCTAGCCTTCCTGATAGCTATAACCTCTGGCAGACGGGTTTCAAAACCCCAAGCTTTAGGAACAGATCATAATCACATCATATTCTATCCGGTCAGAGTAGAACTCAGAACAGTGCGAGGATTTATTCCCAAGGTTGCATCATCCTTGAACATGTCGGAACCTTGGGCACTCCCAACATTTTCTGAACAGGACTCTGGCTCTTTTCATGAGCTGGACATTGCCTCCACTTTGAGATGCTATCTGCAGGGGATCCATCAGGCTGTTTATAATTCCCTGGGATAAAAAAAAAAAAAAAAAAAAAAAAACAAGCAAAAAAACAAAAAAAAAAAACAAAGGCAAGGAGGCATCAGCAAGAACGATTGACTCATGGATCGTTAAACTCATCCACAAGGGGTACAAGACAAATGGGCTGGAACCCCCTTCGGCGGTCAGGGCGCACTCCACCAGAGCGGTTTCTGCCTCTTGGGTGGTAAGAGCGAATGTGTCAATTGAAACTATTTGTAGGGCAGCGACTTGGTCGTCCCAACATACGTTCCGAAACATTACAGGGTGGACCCAGGGGCTCTCTCATCAGTGGAGTTTGGCATATAGGCAGTCACATCAGCTTTTGCTTCTTATAAATAATAATTTCTTTAAAACTTCTAAGCATCATCCCACCCATCTTTAGCTAGTTATTTGTCACAGGTATGCTGCCATGGAGGCACCAGGAAAACAGAAAATTGTACCATACTTACCGTAATTTTCTTTTCCTGGTGCCTATCCATGGCAGCATACAATCCCACCCTCGGTATTCTATATTACGGAGAATGCTGGGGCTGTGCTAACGATTTCTTTTATAATATTCACTAGTCCTGAGGGAGGAGCCAAGGCGGAGCTTGTCACAGGTATGCTGCCATGGATAGGCACCAGGAAAAGAAAATTACGGTAAGTATGGTACAATTTTCTGTTTTTAGTGTGTGTGTGTGTGTGTGTGTGTATGATTTGCACCTTTGTGGAGGAGCTGTAGAAATAAGAGGTGTGAGAGATTTATGGTGTTCCACAGGTACAGATATGAGACTGTGTACCTGCCTCATCCAGGTACCTCCCGCCTCTTTCTCAAACACCCACAAGCTGTAACTTCAGTCTTCAAAGTGCTTGTTAACTGAGGGAAATCACAGAAACATCAAAAGCTAGTTTGTGATCACATCAAAAACTGGGGAGATCCTGGTAACCCACATGTTAATACTAAAACAACGCTGTGTGCACGACGAGGCAGAGCTCTGCTACACTGTATTATCTGTATCTTCACTATTTCCTAAACCAAAGTCTCCAACAGGAAGTGAACACATAGCGAAAAAAAACTAAGTATTTCTTAGCATGTGTTGAAAATTGACCTGTTCACTCAAATATCACCTTGTCACAGTTGTTTTTCTTAATCTTTAAAACATAAACTATTATATCACCACTGAAAGTAGGAAATACTTTTTAGCATTTAGTAGGTAATATGTCTATAAAATGGTGTTGGCGAAAATGAGTCAACGTTTCCTTTCTGTAGCTCACAAACCTTCTATTTTTTTTTTTATATGCCACAGAAGATAATAATCATTTTGAATTTGTACTACACTAAAATTATATTTAAAGGGTGATAATAACAAATGTTAGAAAAATTAATGCTAAACTCCTGGTATTTAGTCCCTACATGCATCACAAAGATAGTGTCAGTCTGCACCTTCCTAGTCTATACCTACACCTGAGCAGAGCCTATATCTACACCTGAGCAGAGCCTATATCTATACCTGAGCAGAGCCTATATCTACACCTGAGCAGAGCCTATATCTATACCTGAGCAGAGCATACAGTATTCCTGGTGTTTTTAAGGCATGCTATAGATGTATTAGGCCTCATGCACACGGACGTTTTTACAGCCGCTTTTTTGAGCTTTTTTTGCAGCTTAAAAACGGCTGTCCATGTTAGTCTATGGCTTCATGCCCACCTAGGCGTTTTTGAGCTGCAAATGGCATAGGCGTTTTTAAGCTGTAAAAAAAACCCAGGACCAGTGGGTTCCGTGGCGTTGAGCTAGAGCTGTAAAAACGTGCAAAAACGCACATAAACGCGCAAAAACGCGCATAAACGCGCAACATATTTTCTTTGTTTTCTGAGTGCTATAGCCAAGAGATGTGTTTCTTAAAAAACGCTACTTAACGCTAACGCTAAAAAACGCGCAAAAACGCCAATGCAAAACGCGGTAAAAATCACGTTTTTTAATGACGATTTTTCCAGGCATCGGAGCTAGCTTTGCAGCCAGTTTTTTAAAACGTCCGTGTGCATGAGGGCTTAATGGTGTTTTACAAGCGTTTTTGCACGTGTATGAAGCTTCAGGAGTTTTTTCTTGGGCTGGGCCAGGGGAGGAGAACAGTTCTATAGGAGGAGAGGAATTCTTCAGGTACAAAACCGTGTTCAAAAATGTAAGCTCAATTGTAGGTATTCCCATTAAACTCTATGGGATCAAAAACCTTAATGCACAAAAAAAAAAAACTGATGTCATTTTTTGATAGTAGGCATAGGGTGTAGGACAACTGAGTGTATAAGTGTGAACAGTGACAATTAAAAAGAATGAGACTCTGCATGGTCAAGCATAGTAAGCCATAATCAGGCATAAGGCAACAAGCCGAAAATATGCTCAAGTGTAAATGGGGACTTACTGCTTCAGAGCATACAATAAGATTGGTTCCTTTAGACAAATCTGGTGGGATTGTCCCAGTAAATTAAAGTGGCTCTAAAGGCAGAAGTTTTTTTTTTTTTATCTTAATGCCTTCTATGCATTAACATTATTATTATTATTGTTATTATACAGGATTTATACATTGCTAATAGTTTGCGCAGAGCTTTACAATGTTAGGGCAGGCAGTACAATTACAATACAATTCAAAACAGGAGCAATAAGAGGGCCCTGCTTTTTACAGCTTACAATCTAGGAGATAAAAAAACCTTCAGTGTGCCACAGCCCCCCCCCCCCCTCCCCAGCCCCCCTAATACTTACCGTGAGCCCCATCTCCATCCAGCGTGGCTGCACATGAGAGCCTCAGCTGTCTGGGGAATCTTCCTCATTGGTTGAGACAGCAGCAGACACCATTGACTCCCGCTGCTGTCAATCAAAGTCAGTGAGCCAATGAGGAGAGAGAGGGGGCAGCGCCAAGCCACGGTTCCATGTCTGAATGGACACACAGAGCAATGTTTCGGCTTGGGTGCCTCAATAGCAAGCTGCTTGCTGTGGGGGCACAAAGCAGGTGGGAGGGGCCAGGAGCACTGGCGAGAGACAAGAGAAGAGGAGGATCTGGGCTGATCTGTGCAAAACCACTGCACAGAACAGGTAAGTATGACATGTTTGATATTTTTAAACAAAAAAAAAAAATGAGACTTTAAAATCACTTTAAGATTTAGGAGTTGTACATATTAAAAAAATGTAATGACTTCCTAGACTCACCATTAGGAAAAACCCTTGCGAAACATTACTTAAAGAGGGACTCCATTAATAGGAAAATTAAGTATAGTACAACATACATAACTCCGTGTAACTTTTAAATTGCTAAAAATATTCCTGTGAAATCCAGTACATAAAATATCAAGTGGTTATTATTTTTACCACTTATTAAAATTACCTATGATATAACCTGTAGTTTACACTATATAATATACACTATATTATCACCCACCATAAAGGGCACACCAGCCTAGTGCATTATCCTTTGGATAGATTTTATTAAAAATGGATATAAAACAAAACTACTCATAATTGTATGTGAATGGCTCACAATGTAAATAGTTTCCACAAGCAGCAGCAATAAGTCAGAACCAGATACACTCCAAATGATCAACTGTCGACTGTTAGCCTCTGAGGAAGAAGGTGATTCTTCGAAACGCGTCAACCAGCAGGGAACTGCGTCATTTCCTCTGTGATCATTTGGAGTGTATCTGGTTCTGACTTATTGCTGCTATTTATGGAAACTATTTACATTGTGAGCCATTCACCTGCGTTTGTGAGTAGTTTTCTTTTATATCCATTTTTAATAAAACCTATCCAAAGTATAATGCACTAGGCTGGTGCTCCCTTTCTTTTTTTTTTCTCATTTATAGATAGGGAAGTCCATGTCCAACATGTGTTTACATTTTCTACTGATATTTCCTAATTATCATATCTAGTGCCTTCATAACTCTGCTTGCAAGGGTAGCAATTCAGATATCATTGCTGTTTGTGAATGCTACCCTATATTCATATTGAAGAAAAAGCCACATGGAAAGAATCACTATACACATTATGCTGGCTATTAACATTACAATCTGTATAATCTCCCTTTGAGTTACCAAAATCATATAATATTATAAGATTTCCTAGAAATCCATTCCATCTCTATCAGGCAGGCTACTGCTCTATATAGTTTTGGTGGATCTACAGGAAATTGTACAATGCGTTTGTAACATGTATGGTCAACTTTATAGTACTTCCTATATTTTCATTTTGCCCCTCACAATTTGTTATATCATTATTCAAAGACCATTAACCAGTAGAGACCTGCGCTATAGCCAAATGACGGCTACAGTGCGGACCTCCTTTGCCGGGACTACGTCTATTAATGTCGTCCCATGCACGAGCGGCCTGCGCGCTCTGTGATCGGCGAGTCTATGAGACTCGCCTGATCACGGATCCGAGCAAGGGGTCAATCCCGACCCCTTACCACGTGATCAGCTGTCAGCCAATGACAGCTGATCATGTGATACAATGGAGCCGGTAATCGGCTATTATTCCTCCTCGCGCTGACAGCGCGAGGAGAAAAAAAAAGAGCCGCTCACCGGCGGCTGTGTTTGGGACATCAGTCCCGATCACGGCCAGCCCTGCCAGTGCCCACCTGCCCCCTGCCAGTGCCACCTCATTAAAAATAAGTGCCCCCTGTCCGTGCCACCCAGCAGTGCCCATAGTGCCACCCAGCAGTGCCCACAGTGCCACCCATCAGTGCCCACAATCTGCCTTTAACAACGGTGCTGCACCCCAGTGCCACATATCCGTGCCCATCAGTGTCATCTACCAGTGCCCAGCAGTGCCACCTATCAGAGCCACCTATCAGTGCCACCTATCAGTGCCCATCAGTTCCATCTATCAGTGGTACCTATCAGTGCCCCTTAGTGCCACCCATCCGTGCCATCCATCCGTGCCATCTTATCTGTGCCCATCTTTGCCCATCAGTGCCGCCTTATCTGTGCCCATCAGTACTCCCTTATCTGTGCCTATTAGTGCCGCCTTAACTATGCCTATCAGTGCCCACCCGTGCAGCCTATCAGTGCCCACCAATGCAGCCTATCAGTGCCCACCAGTGCGGCCTATCAGTGCCCCCTCATCAGCGCACTTCAATGGAGGAGAAAAATGACCTGTTTGCAAAATTTTATAACAAACTATTAAACATGATTTTTTTTTGTTTGTTTAGCAAAAAATAAAACTCCCAGCTGTAATTAAATACCACCAAAAGAAAGCTCTATTTGTGGGATAAAATTTTAAAAATGTAATTTGGGTACAGCGTTGTATGCCCGCGCAATTGTCATTCAAAGTGCATCAGCGCTGAAAGCTGAAAATTGGTCTGGGCAGGAGGGGGGTTTAAGTGCCCAGTAAGCAGTGGTTAAAATAAGTATATCAGATTTTAAAATGGTAGGTGTACCAATGTAAACATAAAAGTGTATACTTGAATTATTATTTATGGAAATGTCCTCTTCGGTTTTCAGAATTGTTTGCTTTATAAGCTCTGGCCAGTTCGCCTTCCCACATCAGCAGTTCCAGACTATCACACCCTCCTTCCTCATCTTCTGATCTGTTAGGGGGTGGAAGAAACGAGAGAGAAGAATTCCCTGGTGCGCTGAATGTCCTGTTCTAAAAAGGGTGTAGACTGGGCCACAGATCAGGAATTGTTCTCAGATTCGGGGAAAAAAATTTCACCATCTGATGCAACCGTTAATTTCCCAGCACAGAATGAGCAGCATTAGATTTAGCAACTGTAACCCATTACATACATGTTATTGAAAGAAAACACTCAGACCAAAGGTGGATGACTTGGCTTCTGAAGGTCGGTGTTCTGTAATGCTCACAGTGCTGATGTTTCTTAAATTATATACCAATAATGACCACTGAGCAGGCCCGTTTGTTATGGACCAATTGACAAATCAAAGTAGAACTTCAACCCAAACATTTCTTTTTGGGATTCATGTAAAGCAACAAGAAGTCAGAGAAATATCCCTGGGAAATCACCTGGAGTTCAGAGACACTCTTCTGTGGTGATAGGCTACTGGTCACAATCTCAATACCCTCCATTTAAAAAGGCAATGCTATCCTAATTTTGGATCTAGTTTGGGGATTTACAGTCTTTACAATGGGATTACAAATTTATTTGAGGGCTTCAACAGGACCCAATACTAGTCCCACAGTGGCCAGAGGGAAGGGTTGTAGAGAGACTCTGAGGCCGCGTACACACGCGGGGACTGTTCGCTCAACTTTGTCCGCTGAACAGTGTTTCGGCGGACAGTCCGCTCGTGTGTGGGCTTCAGCGGACAGTTTCAGCGGACAGTCTGACGAACAAAGTTTTTCGGAAATTCCGAAAAACTGTCCGCTGAAACTTGGTTTGAGCGGACAGTCCGCCCGTGTGTAGGCTTGTTCGTCAAACTAAGTCTCGCGCATGCTCAGAAAGAATTTACACGCCGAAGGTTGCATTGCAGTGTATAGGATGTCGTTTTCTAGTCCCGTCGTACGTGCCGTTCACGTCATCGCGCACGGTTTCAGCGGACTGTTCGTTCGTCGTGTGTGGGCAAGTCCATCCATGCTAATTTTGAGCGGACTGTCCGCTGAAACTGTTTGACGAACAAAGTTGAGCGAACAGTCCCCGCGTGTGTACGCGGCCTAAGTCATTTAGTCTCAAAACCATTATCACCTATATGTGAAACCCCCCTCTCCCCACACCAGAGCCAGGATTCAGGTACTCTTGGGATTTGGGTCCAGACATGCTTAGTTCACGCATTGTTAGTGCCGTACTATACAAATTTGCTTTACTTTGTGACTGCTTACTGCTGTTGACATTTTTGTTGCCTCATTAGGTGCATAGCCCCCAAAAAAAATATTTCTTCAGCTTTGATGTATCAGAGGGTGTGGCATTGCAGGAATTTTTTAAAGAGACACTGTCATCTTGCCTCTATAGGGAAATTGACATTGCCATAACCAGCCATCTCCCCATACCTACAACTCAATTATACTTACATTGGAAGCACTACCTTAATGCTCTTGCCTCCCATTTGTAGCTGGTGACAACACTTAGGATTTAGGGGTGTGGGGTGCACATGATCTCCTTCCATTTGACAGTTCTTGGGCCTAGCAGTTAATCACTTAGCCTGAGCTCTGTCACAACAGTAAGGCAGTGATGTCCCCTTTCTCCTTATCATCCTATACCAGTTGACACTAGAGAGTGTGTGATGGCAATAGGAGCAGAGAGAGAGAGCACTGACAAGGTGAGTATAACTATTTCCCACGGACATAATAATTTGCTAATGCTTAAATGCAGGTTCTTGCTGGAAGAAAGATCATAAGTAAAAATGAAACAAATTCAACATGGCACCTCATGGCAAAGAACTCTCTGAGGATCTGAAAAAAAGATTTGTTGCTCGATATAAAGATGGCCTAGGCTATAAGAAGATTGACAAGACCCTGAAACTGAGCTGCAGCACAGTGGCCAAGACCATACAGCGGTTTAACAGGACAGGTTCCACTCAGAACAGGCCTCGCCATGGTCGACCAAAGAAGTTGAATGAACATGCTCAGCGGCATATCCAGAGGTTGTCTTTGGGAAATACATGTATGAGTGCTGCCAGCATTGCTGCAGAGGTTGAAGGGGTGAGGGGTCAGCCTGTCAGTGCTCAGACCATACGCTGCACACTGTATCAAATTGGTCTGCATGGCTGTCTTTCCAGAAAGAAGCCTCTTTTAAAGATGATGCACAAGAAAGTCTGCAAACAGTTTGCTGAAAACAAGCATACTAAGGACATGGATTACTGGAACCATGTCCTGTGGTCTGATGAGACCAAGATTTGGTTCAGATGGTGTCAAGCATGTGTGGCGGCAACCAGGTGAGGAATACGAAGGCAAGTGTGTCTTGCTGACAGTCAAGCCTGGTGGTGGGTGTGTCATGGTCTGGGGCCGCATGAGTGCTGCCAGCACTGGGGAGCTACAGTTCATTGAGGGAACCGTGAATGCCAAAATATACTGTGACATACTAAAGCAGAGCATGATCCCCTCCCATCGGAGAATGGGCCACAGTGCAGGATTCCAACATTATAAGGACCCCAAAACCTCCAAGATGACCACTGCCATTTTAAAGAAGCTGAGGGTAAAGCTGATGGACTGGCCAAGCATGTCTCTAGACCTAAACCCTATTGAGCATTTGTGGGGCATCCTCAAACAGAAGGTGGAGGAGAGCAAGGTCTCTAACATCCACCAGCTTCGTGATGTCGTCATGGAGGAGTGGAAGAGGACTCCAGTGGCAACCTGTGAAGCTCTGGTGAACTCCATACCCAAGAGGGTTAAGGCAGTGCTAGAAAATAAGGGTGGCCACACAAAATATTGACACATGGGCCCAATTTGGACATTTTCACTTAGGGGTGTACTCATTTTTGTTGCCAGCGGTTTAGACATTAATGGCTGTGTTTTGAGTTTTTTTGAGGTGACAGAAATTTTAAACTGTTATACAAGTTGTATACTCATTACTTTACGTTGTAGCAAAATGTCATTTCTTCAGTGTTGTCACATAAAAAGATATAATAAAATATGTACAAAAATGTGAGAGGTGTACTCACTTTTGTGAGATACTGTACATAGCTACAAATGTGACGTTTTTCTTTTTCTGAGTGCGAGAGGCCTAAATGGGCTAATTGACAGTGAATCAACACTAGAGTTGTAAACCAGACAGAATGCTGCTGTTTATTTTATTTCTGTTAGATCAAGTCTAATTGGAAAGATATAGGCCACAAACACTGTGAGACACAGCAGCTCATTTAGCCAGATGGGCATTCCAAGTCTGGTCACACTGCAATGAACTCGTAACCTATTGCTAGAACTGAAAGTTCCCTTTCCCTTCCCTTAGGAATGCAGTTACAAATTCATGCTTTGTATGCAGCATACTTTGCAGCACTTGGCTGCTGCTTGTAGTCAGTCAGCATTGATCACAAATGTACATGAGATGGGGAACCCCGTGGAATATATTATTTAAGGGAAGACCCAGTGGGCTGTAATGGGTCTTATGAGTCACAGGTCTCTGGGGACCTTTTCTCTGAGGAGGAGTGAGAGCTCAGTAAATGTGGAGATGTTTTAAGGTGCGTGCTGTAAATCTGACATTACAATGACCACATATTGGAAACTTTTCTACAACCTTGTGTATTAACCCCCTACACATGCTTCTGATCTTCATTCTTCTATTCATAATACTTGTGTATGTACTGTATTTATACCATACACGGTGCAACCATGCAATCGTATAAGAATGTACTTTCACAAGAACACATACAGATTAGTCTTTTTTGTTTTGTAAACTGCAGCCAGAAAACCACCATGTACATCCTGGAGACACAGTACAAGTGATTTGATATAGTTACTCTATATAAAGCAACACACAAGAATGGGTGTCAGTAAGTGAAAAAGTTACCCAGGCAGCAGGGACGTTTTTATTTCTTAATACACTTTGATGTATCTTTCATTCTATCTATCTGCAGTACTAACTGCTCATATGTTTTAGATAAAACTTCCTCAGATAACTTCATTATTTCTCATTTTGGTCTAGCAGTGGTCTTCTGATAATTTATTGGTTGCCAATAGCATAGCTTCAAATTTTGCAATATAACAAAGAGTGACACCCATACGTGTGGTGTGAAGCTGCATAAAAAAACTGGATGTGGCTACATTGTGCTAAATATTGTGTAAATAGGTTCAGATTGCGCTTATCTGAACACATTTGCTGCACATACTATGTACAGAAACCTCAGTTCTTGTACCCACAAAATACTCTTTAATATCTGAGCCATAAGCGACAGTCTCACAGACACACATAAACCATGGCACAAAGAATAATTAAAAAAAAAAAATGTTGCACCTTTATTACATGTTTCACATGTTTCTCTGTACACAGAATATAAACAGAGAGTCAAGTGGTCCTAAAGGCTGAAGTTTTTTTACCTTCATACATTCTAATCACGAAGGTAAAAAAACCTTTCTAAAATGTTCTAATCATCCCCTTACAGTTAGAGCACACACTAGGGAACACAGTGTTAACCCCTTGATTTCCCCTAGTGTTAACCCATTCCCTGCCAGTGACATTTACACAGTAATTAGTGCCTTTTTATAGCACTGTATAATTGTCAATGGTCTAAAAAATGTGTCTAAAGTGTCTGATCTGTCCGCCATAATGTCGCAGTACTGATAAAAATTGCTGCTCATCGCCATTACTAGTAAAAAATAATAATAATAATAAAAATGTCATAAATCTTTGCCCTATTTTGTAGACGCTATAACTTTTGCGCAAACCAATCAATATACGTTTATTGTGATTTTTATTGCCAAAAATATGTAGAAGAATACATATCGGCCTAAACTGAAGAAAAAATTAGCTTTTTTTAAAAAAAAATTGGGGATATTTATTATGTCAAAAAGTACAAAATATTGTGTTTTTTTTCAAAATGGTCGCTTTTTTTTTGTTAATAGCACAAAAAATAAAAACCACAGGGATGATCAAATACCACCAAAATAAAGCTCTATTTGTGGGAAAAAAGGATGTTAATTTAGTTTGGGTACAGCATCGCATGACCGCGCAGTTGTCAGTTAATGCGCCGCAGTGCCGTATCGCAAAAAATGGCCTGGTGTCAGAAACCATGAATCAGACCAAAACAGAAGTACAATTAAATCACACTTGTTTATTAAATAAAAATACAAAGGTAAATAGAAAAAGCATTATCAAAGCATAGCCAGAGTCCAGTAACCGGATAGAGTAGTCAGCCAGGCCAGAGTTCAAAAACCAGACCGGGTAATCAGCCAGGCCAGAAGTCAGGGATCCAAGTTGAGCAACAGCAAGCAGGATAAGGAGCCAGAAGGGATGTCAGCAAGCCAGTCATTAAACAGAACCGCAGGAGATGGTTTCTTGTGATGTGACCAAGGCGAAGGCAGAGATGAAGTGAGCTGGACAGCTTTAAGTAGGCAGGTCAGACGAGCATGATCAGGAACAGCTGGTAACTGTGCAGAGAGATGAGAGCTGGCAATTACCTACAGCTGAGCAGCCAGCCCAGAGAAGGAAGGGCTAAGCCAGCTCTGACAGTACCCCCCCTCAATGACCCCTCTCCCCTGGAGGCCCACCGGGCTTGAGGTGAAACCATCTATGGAACTCGCGGAGGAGGACAGGGGCATGTACGTCTGAGGATGAAACCCAGGAGCGTTCCTCCGGACCGTACCCCTTCCAATGCACCAGGTACTGTATGCGCCCACGGAACCTACGGGAGTCAACAATGGATTGTCTCATGGTTCTCAACCTGAATAGGGTGAGGGCGTGGCACCGAGGTGGTAAATCGGTTACAGACCAACGGTTTCAATAAGGAGACATTAAAACACATTTGAGATGCGCATACTAGGAGGAAGGTCCAACGTGTAAGCCACTGGGTTAATCCTGCGAAGGATATGGAAAGGCCCAATAAACCGAGGTGTAAACTTCAGTGAGGGAACACAAAGCCGGAGGTTGCGAGATGACAGCCAGACCCTGTCCCCAACCTGGTAGGAAGGCGCAGCCAGGCGTCTGCGGTCAGCATGGAGTCTGTACCTATCATTAGCATGACGCAAAGCCTCTTGGACTTGTAACCAAGTGGAACGAAGACCACGGAGATGCTCCTCTAACGCAGGAATACTCTACGGAACAAACGAGTCAGACAACATGGAAGGTTGGAAACCATAATTCGCCATAAATGGACACAATCAGGAGGCAGAATTCAAGGCACTGTTGTGAGCAAACTCTGCCCATGTTAATAGGTCTGACCAGTTGTTATGGTGGTCAGAAATATAGCAACGTAGGAATTGCTCCAAGGACTGATTTGCTCGCTCTGCAGCCCCATTAGACTGCGGGTGATACGCAGAAGAGAACGCAAGCTGGATTCCCAACTGTGCACAAAAGGCTCGCCAGAACCGGGAGAAAAACTGACTGCCCATGTTGGAGACAATCACCTTGGGTAGCCCATGTAAGCGAAAGATCTCCCAAGCAAAAATGGAAGCCAGTTCCTTAGAGGTAGGCAACTTCTTAAGTGGAATACAATTACACATCTTTGAGAACCGATCAACCACCATAAGGATAACAGTATTGCCTTGGGAGTTGGGCAACTTCACAATTAAATCCATTGACAGGTTAGTCCAGGGCCTCTCTCCATTGGGTATGGGTTGTAGGAGGCCCACTGGAAGGTGTTGTGGAGTCTCAGCCCTTGTACACGCGTTCGGACATTGCGACGGAAAATATCCGATCGGACCGCTTTGTCGGAAAATCCGACCGTGTGTGGGTTCCATCTGACTTTTTTCGTCGGAATGTCCGACCAACAAAGTTTGAGAGCTGGATATTACATTTTCCGACAACATGATCTGATCGGTCTATGTCCGATCCTTTGTAGAGAATTCCGATCGGACAAAGTGCCACGCATGCTCAGGTCAAATTACAAGACTAAAGATATTGGCTACTAGCCTGAACGTAGTCCTGTTGTAATGAACGAACGTCATCACGCTCCGAACGATCGGATTTTCCAACAACTTTGTCTGACCGTGTGTATGCAACACCAGTTTCGGACAAAATCCTTAGGAAAAAATTTGACGGATTTTGTGGTCGGAATGTCCGACCGTGTGAACAAGGGCTTACTCTGAGCACACACAGGACAGGCAGCTACGAAGGCAGTAACATCAGCCAGTAGACTAGGCCACCGAATTGTTGGGAAATGGCTCAAATGAGTTGATTCTTCCCAGGATGGCCAGCTGCCTTGGGAGAATGGTAAGTCTGAAGCACAGCAGTACGGAGACTCTCTAGGACAAAGCAGCGGTCACAAAGTTTCTCAGGAGGAGCATGGACCTGCCTGGCCACAATAAAGGCACACTCTCTCCCGCCTCCTAAAGGCTCTCTCACCCGCAGAGAGACACGTGAAGCCCAGGTGCATGGTTTCATCTTCACTGACCGACTCGGTACCAGGAGGCTTGGGAGGTGAGGGAGGCATGGGTGGGACTACAAAGCTTGGATGCAAATGTACAGGAGGCTTCCGCAAGCGCTCCTTAAGAGAAAGTCTGGAGTCAATGAGGATGGCAAACGAGATCAAGCTCTCCAGCTCAGTGGGTATATCTCGGGCTGCTATTTCATCTTTGATGGAATCCAAGAGACCATGAGAAAAAGCAGCCACGAGGGCCTCATGGTTCCAAGCAACCTCTGCTGCCAGAGTACGGAATTTAATGGTGTAGTCGGCAACAGTTCTCGTACTCTGTTTGATGGACATGAGGCACTTGGAAGCAGAAGCGGAGCGTGCGGTAACATCAAATACCCTTTTAAAGGAGGCCACAAACTGAGGGTAACTGAAGACAGCAGGCTTTTGCGTCTCCCATAGAGGGTTAGCCCAGGCCAAGGCTCTCTCAGAAAGCAAAGATATCATGAAACCTACTTTGCTTCTGTCCGTGGGAAAAGCCTGGGGCAGCATCTCGAAGTATATCTCAACCTGATTGAGAAACCCTCTGCATTGAACTGGATCTCCACCAAATCACTGGGGAACCAGACATACCTCCTTATAGAGTTAATACTTGAGGCGGGTACCTGCACAGAGACTGGCGCAGCAGCAGGGACGGCCTGCGACTCAGGTTGTACCGGAGCAGCCACCATGGGGGATTCCAGGTGAGCCGTGCGACTCAGGAGCATTTGTAATGCCATGGCAAACTGATCCATGCGGTGATCTTGCTCATCCAATCTGGAAAAAATATTACCAACAAGTGGATTGACTGTATCTTCTCAATTCATGGCCTTCGTCTACTGTCAGAAACCATGAATCAGACCGAGACAGAAGTATAATTAAATCACACTTGTTTATTAAATAAAAATAAAAAGGTAAATAGAAAAGGCGTAGTCAAAGCATAGCCAGAGTCCAGTAACCGGATAGAGTAGTCAGCCAGGCCAGAGTTCAATAACCAGATTGGGTAATCAGCCAAGCCAGAAGTCAGGGATCCAAGTAGAGCAACAGCAAGCAGGATAAGGAGCCAGAAGGGATGTCAGCAAGCCAGTCATTAAACAGAACCGCAGGAGATGGTTTCTTGTGATGTGGCCAAGGCGAAGGCAGAGGTTAAGTGAGCTGGACAGCTTTAAGTAGGCAGGTCGGATGAGCATGATCAGGAACAGCTGGTAACTGTGGAGAGAGATGAGAGCTGGCAATTAGCCGACATCTGAGCAGCCAGCCCAGAGAAGGAAGGGCTAAGCCAGCCCTGACACCTGGTCATTGAGCAGCCAAATCTTCTGGGGCTGAAGTGGTTAAAGGCATTGGTTATCCGGCCACCTTCTCCACCACTCTTCCTCTGACCGAATGAAGTCTCAGAAACATGTTGTCCAGCACCAGGAAATGGTAACCTCCCAGGGTCTGGAAATGTGTTCCACACACTTTTCTTCAAGGCCTCCTGAAGATGTTTCATTCTCTGCTCCCTTTGCGAAGGCAGCATGAGTTCTGCAACCTTACCCTTGTAACATGGATCAAGAAGGGTTGCCATCCAGTAATGATCCCTCTCCTTAATACCATGAATCCTAGGGTCTTTTTGCAGGCTTTGCAGAACCAGGGAGGCCCTGCAGCGTAAGTTTGCAGAGGCATTCGATTCTGAGTCCTCTGGGTCACTAAGGATCACATTATCTGTAACTACCTCCACCCAGCCACGTACAACTCCTTTGGTTTCTGGGGACTGAAAACCATCCCTTGAAGACTGCTGCGTGTTATCTTCTACATCCATGCTGACACAATCCTCCCCCTCCTCTTCTACCTGTGTGTTTGGCTGACCTGCAGAAATACTATCTGGATAAAGGCGAAAGAGGAAAGGAATTCCTCGTCTTCCCCCCGCCGTTATGCCTCAAGTGCCCTGTCCATGATTCCGTGTGCTCCAGGAGGAAGACTAGAGGGACAGTGTCACCGATGCATGCATTGTCGCTGCTCACCATCCTTGGGGCCTCCTCAAATGGTGACAGGACAGTGCATGCATACTTGATTAGTAGCCACTGGCGTGACAAAAAGAAGCCAAGCTCCATACTGGTGCCATACTCACACAGGTACTCATTGATGGTCTTCTGCTGTGTGTGCAGCTGCTGCAGCATTGGAGATATCACAAATGAGGCAGTTGATGGGCAGGTTGCATTCCCTTTAAATGTCAGCCAGCTGAGCACTGGCATTGTATGACCATCAGAAATTGCCACATACTTTTCTGGCCTGCCGCAGGAGATCTTGTAAGCCTGGGTACCTAGTCAAGAAACACTGCACTACAAAATTCAGGACGTGTGCCCAACATATAACATAAGTCAAATGTCCCTGTGGGAGAGCGGAGAGAAGGTTGGTGCCATTTTCTCATACAACCATTTATGGCTGAAGCTGGCATGGCGTCAACCACCTCTGAGCCTGCCCCTGCAGAGCTGACAGAATCTCTGCCCCAATGTGGCTCCTGTCCCCTAGGCAGATCAACTCAAGCACCGCATGACATCTTTTTGTCTGACTGCTTGCGTAGCCCCTTAAGCATTTAGTGAGCACTGCTGGTTCAGAGGACAATTCTGCAGAAGAGGCCATAGAGGAAGAAGAAGAGAAAGGAGGAGAGCATACAGATATGGCAGAATCACCACTATCTTTTTGAAGGCGTGGTGGCAGAACTGGCTCCAACACTGAACCCTGTCCTGCATCCTTCCCAGCTGCCAGCTTACCCAGTGCGCCATGAAGGAAAGGTAACGTCCCTCCTGCTCATGCCTCCTGGACCATGAGTCAGTGGTAATATGAACCTAACTGATGACCGCCCCATCCAACAAAGCCAAAACATTGCCTTCCACATGGCAGTAGAGAGCCAGATTGGCCTTGAAAAGATTGGCCTGTGAAAAGAAATAGCGTTTTGGAACCTGCCACTGTGGTACAGCACATTCCACAAATTCACAAAAGGGGGCTGAATACTAGTTGAAAATGCAGCAGTTCTAGCAATTTGGCCAAGCTAGGATTTAGACGCTGAGCATGTGGATGGATGGGACTGAATTTCTTTTTACGGTTCAGCATCTGGGGTAGGGAAATATGCCTGCTGAAATCAACTGGTGGTGTACTGCTAGCAGATTGGCTGCAAGAACTTGTGACACCTATTTCTATACCTTCATTCCTCTTAGTGCAGGTTTTGGAGAGGACTGGAGGTATAGTAGGGTTTGAGTTCCTAGATGAGGAGCAAGGAGAAGTCTGCCCTTTTCTATGATGTGAGTCTTTCAGGTGCTGCTGCCAACGGACTGCATGGCAGGTCGTCATATGTTGTTGAAGTTGTGTCTCCTCCTCTTCCTCCTCACTTTCCTCCTCTCTTCTCTCAGGCACCCAAGTACGGTCAGTGACTTCATCATCCCCTCTTTCCTCATCACTGGAGCAAACTGGTCAGTATGCTGCAGCTTGCGGAACATGACTGCCAGTTTCTTGTCTTTCTTAGGCACCCCCTCTCTCTAGGCTCAAGTTACTCCCTTCCTCTACCTGGGAACCAACATTGGAGCCTTCAACAGCAGCATGTAACCCACACTGTGGTCAAATAATTCTGGGGACTCCCCTGTGCATGATGGTCGGTCTCTGGAAGGAGTAACTGTGGACAAGGAGTCGGTGGAATAGGCCATTTTGGCAGCTGCATTGGAAGGCAAACTACTCTGAGCCTGGGTGACATAGGATGAGGAGGATGAGGACGGCTTTGTAATCCACTCCACCAACTCTTCTGCATGTTGTGGCTCAAAAACACAGCCAGCAGCAGAAAAAAAGGACAAGCGTGCCTCATGGCCACCTGCAGAGAATGCACCATGTCCATAACCACCAATGTTGACTGTAGATACAGACGCTGCTTTCCCTCTTTTAATGGCCTATGAGCGTCTGCTTCTCCTTGGTGGCCTTCCGGACATGATGGGGATTTTTTCTTTTCACAGCACTGTATTAGAAATGGTACATCGGCTGCACTGTATTATATACTGTTTACACTGCCTGAAGTGTGTTACAAACTGTACACCACCGAATGCACTGTATACATAGTATATAGGCTACACTGAATGCAGTATATATATATATATATATATATATATATATATATACAATATATATATATATATATATATATACACAATATATATATATATATATATATATATATATATATATATATATATATATATATATATATATTAGACTGTGTATATATATATATATATATATATATATATATATATATATATAAATACACCGCCTGAATATAGAGTTTACACTGAATATATAGTCTACGCTAAATGCAGAGTGTATATATATATATATATATATATATATATATATATATATATATATATATATATATATATACTAGACTGACTGTATATATCAAATACATTGCAATTAACTAACCTGCCTGCCTAATCTAGCTCAATCTCTGTCCACAGCCACACATTATACACGGCATCTATATATGCAGCCTTTTACAGTGTGGGGTGTAGACTTAGTCCCCCTGAGCCATGATTGGCCAAAGGCACCCTACCTTTGGCCAATTATGGCTCTGTCTGCAGAGCGCGCTGTGATTGGCCAAAGCATGCAGGTCAGAAGCATGCTTTGGCCAATCATCAGACACTAATGCACTGCAATCTCATAGTACCTTATGGGGCATTCTACTGAGTTTGAATTTCCCGCAAACGCCCCATATTGTTCGCTGTTTGGTGAACGACTCGAACATCAAGCTCATCCCAGTAGGAGACCCCTGGCCTAGACAATCAGAATCATGTACCGGTGAGTTTTGGAAAAGCTGCTGCCAGGGGAAACATGAAAGTCACTTTATTTCAACCAAGCAATAAAAAAGTTGAACTCACATTCTCTCAGGCCGCGTACACACGCGGGGACTGTTCGCTCAACTTTGTCCGCTGAACAGTGTTTCGGCGGACAGTCCGCTCGTGTGTGGGCTTTCAGCGGACAGTTTCAGCGGACAGTCTGACGAACAAAGTTTTTCGGAAATTCCGAAAAACTGTCCGCTGAAACTTGGTTTGAGCGGACAGTCCGCCCGTGTGTAGGCTTGTTCGTCAAACTAAGTCTCGCGCATGCTCAGAAAGAATTTACACGCCGAAGGTTGCATTGCAGTGTATAGGACGTCGTTTTCTAGTCCCGTCGTACGTGCCGTTCACGTCATCGCGCACGGTTTCAGTGGACTGTTCGTTCGTCGTGTGTGGGCAAGTCCGTCCATGCTAATTTTGAGCGGACTGTCCGCTGAAACTGTTTGACGGACAAAGTTGAGCGAACAGTCCCCGCGTGTGTACGCGGCCTCACTCACAAGGTGAATTGATCATTATGTAAACAGCTAGGAACTGTCACTGGGGCCAGTAGAGCAATAAGAAGCGTCTCTTTATTGGATCAATGCAATTCTCCGGCAGACTTTAAGAATTGCAATTCCATGCCTGTCAGTTGTAACTCCACTAGCCTAGGTACTTGCTGTGGGGGCATCTGCAAAGATGTGTAAGAGTGGTCGCTCTCCACTATGGATGAGCCAAACACCCCACCCCCGTTCGGTTCACACCAGAACATGCAAACAGGCAAAAGTTAAAGTCTATGGGACACGAACATGAATAATCAAAAGTGCTAATTTTAAGGGCTTATATGCATGGTATTGTCATAAGACGTGTTTGGGGACCTGGGTCCTGCCCCAGGGGACATGTATCAATGCAAAAAAAGTTTTAAAAACTGCCTTTTTTTCGGGAGCAGTGATTTTAATAATGCTTAAAGTGAAACAATAAAAGTGTAATATTCCTTTAAATTTCGTACCTGGGGGGTGTCTATAGTATGCCTGTAAAGGGGCGCATGTTTGCAGTGTTTAGAAGTCTGACAGCAAAATGACATTTCTAAAGGAAAAAAAAAGTAATTTAAATGCGACTACAATGAATTGACGGTCAGCAAGACACATAAAAGTTCATTGATAAAAATGGCATGGGGATTTCCCCACATGGGAACCCCAAACCAAAATTTAAAAAAAAATGCATGGGAGTCCCCTAAATTCCATACCAGGCCCTTCAAAATCCATTCTAGACCCTTTAGCTTTAGGTCTGGTATGGATTTTAAGGGGAACCTCGCACCAAAATGTAAAAAAAAATGGCATGGGGTCCCCCCAAAAATCCATAGCAGACGCTTATCCGAGCATGCAACCTGGCAGGCCGCAGGAAAAGAGGGGGATGACAGAGAGCCCCCCCTCCTGAACCATTCCAGGCCACATGAGGAGAAGGGCCTCATCCCCACAAACCTTGCCCGGTGGTTGTGGGGGTCTGCGGGTGGGGGGCTTATCGGAATCTGGAAGCCCCCTTTAACAAGGGGACCCCCAGATCCCGCCCCCCACATCTTGCTCCGGCTTATTCTCCACGCCATCCGCACGATCCGCCTCGAGTCTTCAGCAGTGTGACACTTTGCTTCTTCTGACACTTCTTAAATAACGGAGGGTGGGGACTTCCCTATGGCTTTCCCCATGTTGTCAGAGGGGGGCGGGGTTACCCGCTATAACTTATACCATTGGTGTTTGTGGGAGCTTATAAATACCCCCCCCCCATCCAGCATTGGTGTCAGTGAGAGTCCGGGATTCACATGGACAGTACGGGTTTTGAATCATGTGTCTGGGTTTCAGACTGCCTGAAACTCGGACACATTATTCAGACTTGTCTGTGGTTCCCCAACATAGGCATGTGAAAAAGCGGAGAAAGAAAAAGATGAAGAAGAAGATGAAGAAGAAGATGGAGAAGAAGAAGAACACCAAAGGAAGACCAGAAGAAAGAAGATGAAAGAAGAAGTGCAAAGAAAAAGAATTTAATAAAGGACTTGTCAAAAAACTTGTCTCTTATCTTTTTGTCACTTTTTTGTGTGAAATGGTAGGGTACATTTGTAGCCCATTACCAATTCACACGGGGGGGGTGGGATCTGGGGGTGCCCTTGTTAAAGGGGGCTTCCAGATACCAATAAACCGCCCGCCCGCAGACCCCCACAACCCTTGCCCTTCTCCCCATCAACATGGGGACAAGGTGCTTTGAGGCGCTACCTCAAAGCACCCTCCCAATGTTGCGGGTATGTGGCCTGGTACGGTTCGGGGGGGACTCTCGCCCCCCCTCTTTTCCTGCTGCCTGCCAGGTTGTGTGCTCAGATAAGGGTCTAGTATGGATTTTTGGGGGAACCCACGCCATTTTTTTAAAGAAATTTGGTGCGGAGTTCCCCTTAAAATCAGGTCTAGTATGAATTTTGAGGGGGACCCCCACTCCATTTTTTTTAAATTTTGGCGCAGGGTTCTCCTAAATATCCATACCAGACCTGAAGGGCCTAGTATGGAATTTAGGGGGACCCCCACGCATTTTTTTTTTAAATTTTCATTTGGGGTTCCCCTGTGGAGAAATCCCCATGCTGTTTTTATCAATTAACTTTTATGTGTATTGCGGACTGACAATTCATTGTAGCCGCGAGTAGTTTTAAATTACTTTTTAACAAGGGGACCCCCAGATCCCGCCCCCCGCATCTTGCTCCGGCTTCTTCTCCACGCCATCTGCACGATCCACCTCTGTGGGAGTCTTCAGCAGTGTGACACTTCGCTTCTTCTGACACTTCTTAAATAACGGAGAGTGGGGCCACTGGGTGGCCCCGCCCTCCTCTGACGCGTGGGGACTTCCCTATGGCTTTCCCCATGTTGTCAGAGGGGGGTGGGGTCACCCGTTATAACTTATACCATTGGTGTTTGTGGGAGCTTATAAATACCCCCCCCCCCCCCCCCCCCCCCATCCAGCATTGGTGTCAGTGAGAGTCCGGGATTCACATGGACAGTACGGGTTTTGAATCATGTGTCTGGGTTTCAGACTGCCTGAAATTCAGACACATTATTCAGACTTGACTGTGGTTCCCCAACATAGGCATGTGAAAAAGCGGAGAAAGAAGAAGATGAAGAAGAAGATGAAAATGAAGAAGAAGAACACCGAAGGAAGACCAGAAGAAAGAAGATGAAAGAAGAAGTGCAAAGAAAAAGAATTTAACAAAAGGACTTGTCAAAAACTGTCTCTTATCTTTTTTAACCTTTTTGTCACTTTTTTGTGTGAAATGGTAGTGTACATTTGTAGCCCATTACCAATTCACAGGGGGGCGCGGGATCTGGGGGTCCCCTTGTTAAAGGGGGCTTCCAGATACCAATAAACCCCCGCCCGCAGACCCCCACAACCCTTGCCCTTCTCCCCATCAACATGGGGACAAGGTGCTTTGAGGCGCTACCTCAAAGCACCCTCCCAATGTTGAGGGTATGTGGCCTGGTACGGTTCGGGGGGGCGCTCCGGTCCCCCCTCTTTTCCTGTGGCCTGCCAGGTTGTGTGCTCAGATAAGGGTCTGGTATGGATTTTTGGGGGGAACCCACACCATTTTTTTAAAGAAATTTGGTGCAGGGTTCCCCTTAAAATCAGGTCTAGTATGGATTTTGAGGGGGACCCCCACTCCATTTTTTTTACATTTTGGCTCAGGGTTCTCCTAAATATCCATACCAGACCTGAAGGGCCTAGTATGGAATTTAGGGGGACCCCCACGCATTTTTAAAAAAAATTTCATTTGGGGTTCCCCTGTGGAGAAATCCCCATGCCGTTTTTATCAATTAACTTTTATGTGTATTGCGGACTGACAATTCATTGTAGCCGTGAGTAGTTTTAAATGACTTTTTTTCCCTTTAGAAATGTAATTTTGCTGTCAGACTGTTTACAGTCATACTATAGACACCCCCCAGGTACGAAATTTAAAGGGATGTTACACTTTTATTGTCTCACTTTAAGACCACTAATGAAATCTATCAGCTCCTTGGGGTCATTGCTACATTACTTAAACTCTCCCACTCAGCATTGGAGTGAGTGAATGCTATAACAACCCCTCCACCCAGAATTGGCTTTAGTGGGAGCTTGTTACACCCCCACCCAGTATTGTTATCTGTGGGAGCTTATAACATCCTTACTGCCAAGCATTGGTGTCAGTGGGAGCTTATAACTTCTCCTAACCATCGTTGGTGTTTGTGGGAGCTTATAAATACCCCCCCAATCCAGCATTGATGTCAGTGACCCCCCCTCATCCAGCATTGGTGTCAGTGAGAGTCCGGGATTCACACGGACAGTCCGGGTTTTGAATCATGTGTCTGGGTTTCAGACTGCCTGAAACCCGGACATATTATTCAGACTTGACTGTGGTTCCTCAACATAGGCATGTGAAAAGGATGTGCCGGTACCGATCACTCACTCATTGTGTTCATTCATAACCGAAACATACAGGTAGTAAACAGTATTCAGTTAAAAAAAATGCACTTATTGTGATACACAGTACTTTATCAAACTAAATGTAATTCTGTAAGCTTTAAATAAGCTTTAAATATGCTTTAACCTTTTGCTGGCTACGTAAAGTATTTGTGCAAAGAGGATGGGCTTTAACGGCCACATTCTATGCATACTGTATGTGTCTATGGGCAGCAGGGGTTGCTGTGCTGAGAGCATGTGCAAAGCTGAGGCTGAGGCATAACAGCCTAGTTAAAAGGACGCCAGGGCAGGTGGGAAGTGTGAGAATATATTTACCATACAATTAAGTCTCCCTATTAAAAGTAAAATGATGCTCCTTAGTTAAAATGATTGTACATTTATTTAAAATAACAAACATGTCATACTTACCTGCTCTATGCAATGGTTTTGCACAGAGCAGTCCCCGATCCTCCTCTTCTAGGGTCCACTATCTCTTCTTCCCTCTGTGCCACCATAGGATTGCAACCATATCTCTACACGGGGCATAAGTTCGAACTTTGCTGTAGTCAAGTGATTCAGCTTCTGGCAAAGCTTTCAAATTCAACACACTCCTGGGTGTTTCTGTTGCCTGATCCTTTGGTTCACCCAGTGGTTCTTCCCGCAGGCCCCTATGTCACTAATGTGTCCTATAGTGATGTAGACTTAGCAGGAGAAACCACGGCGTGTGGTTAAGAACACAGGAATTCAGCAATTTCAGAATGTGTATTACTTGAAGTGATACTAAAGTCTTGTTTTTTTCTTCTTAACCACTACAATACAGGGCACTTTCACCCCCTTCCCTTCCAGCCCAATTTTCAGCTTTCAGCGCTCTCGCGCTTTCAGTGACAATTGCGCGGTCATGCTACACTGTACCCAAATGAAATTGTTATCATTTTGTTCGCACAAATAGAGCTTTATTTTGGTGTTATTTATTCACGACTCCGTTTTTTATTTTTTGCGATATAAGCGCAAAAAAAGCGGAAATTTGGAAAAAAAACAATATTTTCTTTTTTCTATTTGAAAATAAATCCAATAAAATCAAATTTTGTCATAAATTTAAGCCAAAATGTATTCTGCTACATGTTTTTGGTAAAAAAAATTTCCGTTAACTGTATAATAATTGGTTTGTGTGATCACGGACATATGTACGCAAATGATCATGTACATATGTGTGCAGGTGATCACGTACATATGTGTGCAGATAATCATTGGGACATGTGATTTTAGTGGGACATATGTGGGGGACATGTTTTTATTATTAGGGACATGTGTTTTTATTATTTGGGGACATGTATGTTTTGGGGACATGTGTGGTTTGGGGACATATGTGGGGACTGTGTTTGTACTGTGTGGTGTGTTGTGTGTTGACACTAGACTGATGATCAGTGAGTAAAAAGCTGTAAAAAGCAGCCCATACTCACTGATCATCAGCCGGCTGCAGCGTTCTGCTCTCCTCTCCTCAGCGATGACTTCCGTGTGAGGAGAGGAGAGCCGATTGCCTAGCAACCGGCTGTTTGTTTACATCACATGACGGCCGTGATTGGACACGGCCCTCATGTGATCAGGAGGGCCAATCACAGAGCCCTCCTGCCGATCTCAGATGTGCCGTGTCCGGGTGACACAAGCACATCGGGATCGCGCAGCTGCGCGGGCACGCGCGCGCACGCGCGCGCGATCCCGCTACTTCTGAAGGACGTTCAGGAACATCCTATCAGGAGTAGACGGCTCCCACCCGGCCGTATATATGCATTGGCCGGGTGGGAAGTGGTTAAAAAAACAAACATGTTATACTGTACTTACCTGTTCTGTGTATTGGATTTGCACAAAGCAGCCCAGATTTTCCTCTTCTGGGGTCCCTCTTTAGCGCTCCTGGCCCCTCCCTCCTGTTGAGTGCCCCCACAGCAAGCAACTTGCTATGGGGCACCTGAGCCAAGCTGCAGCACCCTGTGTCCGTTCAGACACAGAGCTGGAGCCTGGCCCCGCTCTCTCTATCCTCATTGGCTCACTGACTTTGATTGACAGCAGCAGGAGCCAATGGCATTCAGAGAAAAAACTTTCTGCCTTTACAACCACTTTAAAAAAAGGGGTTTAGACTAACTGGCTGCCAAAAAAGTAAGAATTCAGTATCTTTTTATTAATGCGGAGATCCTTTTTGGGTATTTCTGAAAGCCCAGATCATTGTTTTATTGAGTGCTGTGGAGTAGCATTCTAAGTTAGTATTCAGTTACACAGTCTCCAACAAATAAAGACCTTTACACATCATTCACTCACTAATTAGACACCACAGCGCGAATGTATGAAAACTGAAGAAATCAAAAAAAAAACTATTGGTCACCATTTAATAGCAACCCTAGGTTTGCTCTTTTTTCCCCCTATTTTAGGGAATCATCGGTGTAGTAACTTGTTTTAGCTTACAATATTCAGTCAGTGTCACCATTTTCAATACCTTAAGAGTGACTTGGCACTCCAAGGTATAACATGGAGTTATAAACAGGCTTGCTAGGGCAGTGGCTAGCAGGAAAGATGCTTGAATGCCAAGCAAGAAGGACACAAAACAAGGGTTTGGAGCATCCCCAGAAAAGACAGACAATGGAAGGGACTGTCCAACCACAGTGTAATGGACTAGTCAAGCTGTTTACAGCTTCCAGATATCTATCTTCTACAGTAGAAAATTATTTAGCTGTTGACGAAAATTTGCTAAAGCAGTGCACTTCGTATTTGTGTTTTTTCCCTTTTTGGTGTATTCCATCATTATTTGTATACTGCGACCATTTATTTTTTTGCCATAATTACGGGTCAAGGGTGGCTTACAAGAGTTTTTTTCCCCCCAAAAAGTTAAATGTGGAAGCTTATTGCTCTTGACAACAACTAATACTTCTCTCAATTCATTTACATATCTATCTCTAAAAGTTTAGTTGCTCTGCACAGCTTTCTGTTGGGTGTGGAAAAGTAAAACTTACCAAAACCTATGCTTTTTGTATTGCTGTTTACTTAGCAACAGCAGCATATATGCAGAAGTAAAGGGGATTTTTATACTGTCAATAATTTCTCCCTAAACGGTGATCTAGCTTCACACGTGTCAACATTGCTTTATGAAAATGAAGAAGTTAAAAAAAATATGATATGCGAAATTAGGAAAATGATCTATGAATGTTCTTTGCATGAACCGCATTACCAAAAGACACAATTAGATATAATACAGTATAATATAATATAAAAAAAATGAAATATACAGTATATGTGCACAAATTATTTTGGTTACTGCTGTGTATTTGATTATTATAATTTTTTATGGACACCATTCAAGGTAAAGTGCAACTCAATAAAACTAAAAAGCCTTTATTTAAAGTGAATGTATCACAAATAAAAAATACATTGGATAAAGCAACTTGTTCCTAACAATTTTGTATACATTTGGACTAATGTTACAATGTAGGAGTGGGGGCTACCATATTGCCTTTGTTAAAATACAAAAGATCTAAAATGACCCATTTTCTACTGCCAAATATTGAACAATGGCATCATGTATTTCAAAAGTATAAGTACGGATACTCCTCACTTAACGACCAGCTTCCGTTCCAACAACCAGGTCGTTAAACAAATTGGTTGTTAAACGAGGAGTCACAAGTAATCAATATTTTAAGCATCCTTAACTGTATGCTGTATGTATAATACTGTACTGTATTGTGGAAAAATGTCTAAAACACACAACTCCAGCTCAATAACGTTGTTTTAATTTGCATAAGTACAGAACACAAACGAAAATTCTGTACTGTACTATACAATACAATGATATATAGCGCGTCGTTCGGGTGGGGAGAGCTGGTCGTAAGTCCGAGTGGTCACTAAACAGGTAAGTCGTTAAACGAGGAGTATCTGTAATTTAAATCTTGTGCCAAACTACTCTAAAGCCCCATACACACTATCAGATTTTCTGCTGATTTTTGTCTTCAGATTTACCAAAACCATGTAGTACAAGGGTCTGCCTGATTGCATACAAATTGAAACTCCTAAGGTTTGACCTCATATTATATGGTTTTGGTAAATCTGAAGGAAAAAATCTGCAGAAAATCCAATAGTGTGTATGGGGCTTGAGGCTGGCCATAGATGACCTGTTTTTTTTTCAGTCAGCCAGCGGGCTGAGAGAAAAAAATTGAATGGATTCCCCCTTTCATACAAGCGAGGTGGATACAGAAACAACCCCTCCAGCCGAGACATTGTATTTTGACAGCAGGACTCCTCTGCTTTCAAAGTAAACTGATCAGAAGCTCCAAATGCTGATCCAGAAAATTTTTCCAACAAGCCCGTGTGACAGAAGTCAGTCATTGGATCAATTTGTTTTGAAAGCAGCCACACATGGATCGAAATTTGTCTGGTCCCCGCTGAACCAGCCAACTTTCGATCCATCTATGGCCAGCTTTAGACACCATCTTCTTTTGCATTTGCGTTTATTACCAAAAATGTACAAAATAATATTATTCTTCCCCAGTCTAGATAAAGTTGTACTTTATTTTTGTTGTACGTCTATTGTGTAATTTCATAAATATTTAATTACATGCTGCCAAGATCAAACATATGATGCAAACCATAGCAACCATCAACACAGAAAGGCTTATTTCATCTCAGTTGCTATAGGTTACTGTCTATCATTGCAGTGCTGGTGAGGGTCTCCTTCTTTCATCTTTTTGAATAGCACAGATGGACTTTCTGTAATTATTGGGACATCTTTTTGGAACACAATATATTTGATTATATTGATATCTTTAAAGCGCTACACTGTACTTTCTTAATACTTTCTATTGCACTCAACAATATTGTGTCAGCAGCTATTATCTATACCTCCAGTTTTATAGGGCAACAAGTTTTTTCTTTTTTATTACTGTCTATCATTGTCTTCCCATCTAATAAGAAAATAGGCCACATCTGTATTCTATAGAATTGAATCAGATAAGAGACAGCATAAGCAACTGTTCCTTTTTTTATTTTATTTATCACATCCCTCCCTATCTATTTTGTAATGATAATAATGAAGCGTCGGGTGCTGCGTTGTCTAATAAAAGCACAAATAATAAGAAAATCTCTCGTATGTATGTTTTATCATACTTGAAAAAGGTATGGAAGGTGCAGTAAATTGAATAGATTTTTTTTTATATATCTAAATAAAAATCAGTAGTTTTAATAAAAAAAACAAATTGCTAAGAAACAATGCTTTGTCGTCTTAAGTGTCACACTCTGTACCGAAAGGCCTGTTAACCACATCACAGTTAGAAGTAATTGTGTCAAACAGCTGTCTGGCTGTGCTGTGAAGTTATTCCACAAAGAGTAGAATGCCTCGGCCATGTGGTCAGGAGTGCGGTACACAGGTGTGGTATTGCTCACCTTGCGTCCTTTTGGGCTGCACCTGCTTTCTGCGCCTCTCTTTGATATCTTCAGACATGGTATATGTGTGGGGATCATGAAGACATCCAATCTGTGCCGAACTTTCTGCAGCTTTCTCTTTCTGTCTCTGACACACAGACACATGCTGGGGAGTACCCCACTACTCCCTTAATGATGTCACATGTGGAGGGGCTGTCCTTGAGTGATTCAAAACCCCACTATGAACCGCTGGCCAACATACATTAACCCTTCTCACTGACAGTGACTCATAGGGTGAAGTAAAAAGTCAGCTTCTGCTAATTTGTTGCATTCGTGAACTGCTAACTGTTGTCTGCCGGGAGAATCTGTAGCTGGTAATAGTCAAAGAAAGCTGGCAGAGCAATAGTAGTATCATCCGTTTTATGAATTCCTGGACGCGAGTTTAAAATAAAAAAAGTTGAAAATGTAGAATATATGTATGCAAAAGTGGTTTCGTCTTCACAAAACTTGAGATGATCACGTCTGATAGGATGCTAAATATAATCTGTTAGCATATGTTATCAGACAGTTCATCTTAAAGTAAACATTTTCTTGAGAAAAATAAACTGAAAATACTAGTTGCCTGACTGTTATGCTGATACCCTGACTTTAAAGGTGAACTAAAGGCATTGTTAAAAAAAAAATCGGCAACAGATGTTTATTTCAGAAGATACATTATTATTAATATAGAAGATTTATATAGAGCCAACAGTTTACGCAGCACTTTACAATGTAGAGGGGGGACAGCACAATTACAGTACAGTTTAATACAGAAGGGGCAGGAGGGCTCTGCTCGTAGAGCTTACATTCTAAGGGGGGGGGGGTGGTACAAACGGTAATAGATGCAGGGAATGATTTGATGGGGGTGGCACTGGGACAGTTGTTAGGTGGGTGTGGGATAGGCTTCCATGAATAAATCAGTTCCTAAAGGTGGACAGGATAGGGGCTGATCGAACATACCGGGGCAGGGAGTTCCATAGGATGGGAGAGGCTCTGGAGAAGTCCTGAAGGTGAGCATAGAAGGAGGTAACAAGGGGACTAGAGAGCAGGAGGTCCTGGTAGGAGCGAAGGGGCAATATCTGCAGATGAGGTTTGTGAATTAGCTGTGGGCGATGTTGTGGATGGCCTTGTGTGTTGTGGTTAGTATTTTGAACTTTATATGGTGGGGTATATGGTGGGGTAGGGGAAGCCAGTGAAGGGATTGGCAGAGAGAAGCAGCATTCACAGATTGGTTAGTGAGATGTTTTAGTCTAGCAGCAGCATTCATAATAGACTGAAGGGAGGATGCAATGTCTGTACTGCAATAAAATATATTTACCTTCTTGTTTGCAAATCTCTGCAGAACGTAAATGGACCCACATATGCGCAGCTCCATTTACATTTCCAGCACAGTGCCAGTAGGCTGGGATGAATGATGCATGTGTGTGCAGCCAGGTGCTTGCCTAGGAATGGAGAGTGAGAGAAACACTGGCTGCATCTGCTGTCTGTAGCTGCTGGCCTGCAGTGCTGAACAGGTTAACAGCCACAATCAATATACTCAAGTAACAGTGCACTTTGGGAACTGTAGTCCAGAGGAGAGAGACTCAGCTGTAATCTAGAGCTTTTGAACTGCAGAGGGGAAACAGTCACCTGAGTGCAGAGCAGAGAGTGGACTAATCAATGTTTGTGACCGGGTGGTGAGCTGCAATATTGTTTGGACTGGTGAGCTGCTGCTATGGGGGCTAGAGAGATTGAGCCCTTGCAGAACTGCATGTGTAACTGGGACCCAGTGCTAGCCAGCTGAAGAGTTAAAACTAAAGACTATGCCCTTACAGCTGCAACACAGAGGCATTTACCTATTGCCTCTACTAAGAGGTACCTCTCAGGGGACATTGCATCATATAGCGCTACTCGCAGAAGTGACATCATCCTCCATCGACCAATCAAGATGTCCAAAGACCAGCACTCAAAGGAAGCTGAGAAGATGTTGCCTGCACCGACAGGGGGACCTTGCAGGAATCGGACTGTTGAAACTAAGGTAAGTATTGCTGCCTTTAGTTCCACTTTAATACAGCTTGGGTCACTCATCTGCAGAAAATATCAGATGTCCTTATCTACATGGAATTGCAGGCTGGACCCAAATAAACCAAAGCATAAAATCTCATATTTATTTATTACAGATGTTTATATATAGAGTTGACAATTTACAGACTGTTTTACATAATGTATATACACATCAGTCACTACCTTCAAGGAGCTTGCAATATGGGGTCCCTAACTCAAGTTTATACATAGGGCCAATTTTACATAGGAGTCAAATACCCTATCAGCATATAATAGACGTATTGGAAGAAACCAACACAAACACAGGGAGAATATGCAAACTCCATGCAGTTCACAGATCCCCTGCTGTTTGAAGCAAAGCAGGCAGGGGACGAATCTGCATATTCTCCGTTTCTGCAGAGCAGACACGGGCAGAGCCCGCTCTGCTCTATGAGTAGCCAGGAGTAAATGGAATCCGCTGTCTGTTTTCACATGCTATTTCTGAGACTTACTCCACTGACAGGCCAACCTGTTCGGAAAACCTGTGTGTGAGGGGCCTTAACCACTAAGACATCATTATGAATAACTGCTACTATAGTTTAATTTCAACTTTACAAATATTCAATAAAACATATAGAAAATTAACAATCAAGACATCGATGACATCAGTCATTAGGGCTCAAACTGCTAAGGGATAGAACTGTCAAATCTTAACCACTTTGCGCCTGCGCTATAGACGAAAGCCTTCTACAGCGCGGACGCTAACTGCCGGTAGGGCGTCCCTGGATGTCCTCCTGTTTACTCTCTCCTGTGCGCCCCTGAGGGTACGCATCGGGGAAAATCTGTGGCCGTTTACAGTGGGATCGGAGCCTCCAATGAGAGATGATCTCAAGTGTAAACAGATGAGATCATCTCTCATTGCCAGGTCTCCCTCCTCACACAGAGACTGTGAGGAGGGAGAGTGACCTGTGCTTCAGTGATAGTGATTGTGAGTGTAAAACAAATACATATACAGTATTACAGTTCCCACAGTACCTATTAGTGTCATCTGCCAGTGCCATCTGCCAGTGCCATCTATCAGTGCCCTCTGCCACATCAGTGCCACGTGTCATCAGTGCCACATCAGTGCCACATATCATCAGTGTCACATATCATCAGTGCCACATCAGTGCCATGTATCATCAGTGCCACATCAGTGCCTCGTATCAGTGCCATCTGCCAGTGTCACATGTCATCAGTGCCACGTATCAGTGCCATCTGTCACCAGTGCCATTTGCTAGCGTCATATATCATCAGTGCTACATATCAGTGCCATCTGTCATGCATCTTATTAAATACCTTGGAATGTCTACTTTCAAAAAAAGGGCCATTTGTACTTGTCTGGCTTGTTTGGGTCGCAAGAAATGAGATAGGCCACCAGTACATCAGGTGTGATACATTTTTTATGATTCACACAGTTTGCAGACTCTCTAAAGCCGCGTACACACGGGCGGATTGTATGGCCTACTTAGTCCGTCATACAATCCGACGGACAGTCCGTCATACTTTCGAATGAACGGACTTGACCACACACGGATGCACAAACAGTCCGTCGAAAGCTTGCGCGATGACGTGTACAGCACGTACGACGGGACTAGAAATAGGAAGTCCAATACACAGCAATGCAACCTTCCGCCGTGTAAATCCTTTCTGAGCATGCGCCATTCTTAGTCCGTCGAACTAGCCTACTCACGAGCGGATTGTCCACTGAAACCAAAGTACGACGGACAGTATTACGGAAATTCCGAAATACTTAGTACGCCAGACTGCACGCTGAAAAAGTCCGCTGAAGCCCACACACTAGCGCACTGTCCGCTGAAATGTGTTTCGGCGGACTAAGTAGGCCATACAATCCGCCCGTGTGTACGCGGCTTAACTTTCACACAGACCAAATAATATCCAATAATTTGGGTTATTTTTACCAAAGATATGTAGCAGTATAAATTGTGTCCAAAAATTATGAAGAAAAATTAATAATTAGCAAAATTGTATCACATAAACTAAGAAAAATTTGTTTTTTTTTCAAAATGTTCCATCTTTTTTCATTTATAGCGCAAAAAATAAAAAACCCAGAGGTGATCAAATACCACCAAAAGAAAGCTCTATTTGTATGAAAAAAAAGGACAAAAAATTTGGGTACAATATTACATGTGTAGCTCTGATTCCCGAAGGAGCTGCTGGTTTTATTGGGCTTACCGTTACCTTCTTGACTGCTTCTCCGTCTAGGGATTCCCGTGGTAGATGGCCTAAAGAAATGTAGAAACTGACACTGAATCATCTTTTGGGTTATTTATTTGAAACAGACACAGAGTCTCTCAGTTTAGGGTAGAGGGTTAGGAGTAAGTTCAGGTACTTTAGACTGCAAAAGTTATGAAGTCTCTTATAATAAAAATCCAGAGAATAGCAACCGTTTCACAGCTGGATTTTACAACCCCCGGATAGGCCTCCTCTTACTAGGCCTAGCAGCCAGTAGGGTGTTAAGCAAATTCTCTGCCACAGACTTGAGCGTAGAATAGTTAAGAAAGTCTCTGCCACAGACGTGAGCGTTACTGAGGGACAAATTTGAAGAGCTATCATACGGTACCGGTATCTCTCAGCCGATCCGGCGATACCATATGAGTGTACATCCATGTAGTGTCCTTCAACTAAGCCTCCAGGCTCCTTCAGAGAAGCCAGCCTTGTGCACAGGGCTGGTGCAAGAATTTTTGACACCCTAGGCGAAACCTAATTTTGCCGCCCCCATTGGCTCCGCCCATGACACCACCCCCTTTGCAATATGTGACCCACCTGACCATTACACACACACTGACCTACCTACCTGATACATACACTGACCCACCTACCTGACACATACACTGACCTACCTGACTCCAATTTCCTGCACTACTCACCCCCATCCCCCACACACAGCTAGATGTAGATAGGGAGGATCCATCCTTCTCCTTACCTCTGCTTCATCAACCATCACATCCGGGCTCTCCTCAGCGCTGGGCGGGCAGTATTGCTATGGTGTCCCCACCGGCCAGGAGGTCAGCTAACAGACGCTGCACCTCTCGATGCTCCGATCTCCACCTAGCCCTGTCCCTCCGCTGCACACACATAGACACACAGCGCCGCTCCAGAGGGACAGGCTGGAGAGAAGGAGTCCCGGAGCGGCGCTGTGAGATTTTACTCAGTGAAGAGAAGGGACAGTGGGGCACTCAGCGGGACATATTTTGGCGATTGGAGGCATGCAGATGTGTTCCCAGGACAGGGGCGAGCTCACACTTGTCTTGAGATTTACGAGGACAGAGGCAGCGGCTGTGCCCTAGGGGGTAGTGTGCCCTAGGCGGCTGCCTACTCCGCCTAGTGGTAGCACCGCCCCTGCTTGTGCACAGCCTTCTCCTGAAGAGTCCTCCCCTGGGGTTTCTCCAGTTGCTGGGCCTCTCCCTTAGATGAGATGGCACCGGACTACCTTTGGATCAATTGGCCTCGAAAATTCATGTAGGCCTGTCCCTGCAGTTACGTTGCCTTGGGCTAGCCAGCCCCGAGACTTGAAATGCATGGTTCCACACCCCAGGCCAGGAGGGCCACTGGGCTGGTCAGGAGGACCAGAACCAAACAGACAGAAAATATTCTCTGGAATAGAACCCTGAAGCACGTGATGTCTGTACTTTAAATACCACCTCCCAGAAAGGAGAACACTTCCACTGGGCTGCTTCCGAAAGAACAGTGGCATTCAATACGCCCAGCTAGACTGCGTTCTTACTCTTGCTGGCGGTGACAGCGACACCTGCGGTCAAGGAGAACCCAGTGCAACCCAGCTGGACTGGTACTGAAACCATACATTTAGAGAATTAGCCCCAAAACCAAACTGTGGTTTCAGGAAAGTTTAACTTTGAAAAATATATAGCGCCTGCTCGTCAGGAGCCAGCGCTACACATGATTGAGTAATTGTCATTCAAACTGTGACAACGCTGAAAGCTGAAATTTGGTCTGGGCAGGAGGGGTGTTTAAGTGCCCAGTAGACAACTATCCACCTTCAAAGAAGGTGATGCAACCACAAAAGGCTTTGACAAAAGAGAAATGTTGATAGAGTGGGTAGGATGCTACCACCTGACCCAGTACTTTGCTCTAACGTATACCCCAGGAGTTTGGGGTCCTAAAAAGTTCTGCATAAATGTGACTAGATTGAACCACTGGAGTAGATGAACTAAAAAAGGAGGAGAAGATAAGAACAAACGGGACAGCAGGATTCCATGAATCATTCTATTCACCCTTTCTCTGTTTTGTTCCAGGTCAGTTTTTTTTTTTTTCATTAATCCTTTTATTTAATTTTAAAGAAACATTTTAATACAAAACAGAGTCTAATGAGCATACCCAGGCCCAATGTAATACATAAATACATAAACAAAAAGCAAAACAAAAAAACAATAAAAAAAAACAAAAAAAAAAAACAAACCCCTTCAGTGGTTTTTAATTAGATAGGAAACTTGCATTTTTAGAGGAAGGGGTCTGCAATGCTAATTTCAATCCAAAGGCTATATATAACACTGTGTAAGAACATGTGTCACCTCAGTAAGGTAAGTGCACTTTTATTTTAACCACTTCAGATCCGCGCTATTGCCAAATGACGGCATTAGCGCGGACCTACATTTCCAGGACTACGTCTATTGACGTCGTCCTGGTTACGAGCGGCCTGCGCGCCCCCTGAGGGGCGCGCGCGGCGCGCTCTGTGATCGGCGAGTCCGTGAGACTCGCCTGATCACCGATCCGTGTAAGGGGTCGATCCCGACCCCTTATCACGTGATCAGCTGTCAGCCAATGACAGCTGATCATGTGATAGAACGGAGCCGGTAATCGGCTATTATTCCTCCTCGCGCTGACAGCGCGAGGAGAGAAAAAAAAAGCCGATCACCGGCGGCCGTGATCGGGACATCAGTCCCGATCACGGCCATCAATACAAGGGACCACCTGCCACCTGCCTGTGCCCACCTGCCTCCCGCAGTGCCATCCTGAAGTAAAATAAAAGAAAAAGTAAGTGCCCCCCGTCAGTGCCCCCTGTCAGTGCCCATAGTGCCCACAGTGCCACCCACAGTGCCACCCACAGTGCCACCCACAGTGCCACCCCACAGTGCCACCCACAGTGCCACCCAATCTGCCTCAAAGGTGCTGCACCCCAGTGCCGCCCATCAGTGCCCAGCAGTGCCGCCCATCAGTGCCCAGCAGTGCCGCCCATCAGTGCCCAGCAGTGCCACCTATCAGAGCCACCTATCAGTGCCACCTATCAGTGCCCATCAGTCCCATCTATCTGTGGTACCTATCAGTGCCCATCCGTGCCACCCATCCGTGCCACTTATCCGTGCCACCCATCCGTGCCATCTTATCTGTGCCCATCTTTGCCCATCAGTGCCGCCTTATCTGTGCCCATCGGTGCCGCCTTATCTGTGCCTATTAGTGCCGCCTTAACTATGCCTATCAGTGCCCACCAGTGCAGCCCATCAGTGCCCACCAATGCAGCCCATCAGTGCCCACCAATGCAGCCCATCAGTGCCCACCAATGCAGCCTATCAGTGCCGCCTAATCAGCGCACTTCAATGAAGGAGAAAAATGACCCGTTTGCAAAATTTTATAACAAACTATTAAAACATGATTTTTTTTTTTTTTTTTTTTGCATCTTTTTTTGTTTGTTTAGCAAAAAATAAAACTCCGAGCTGTAACTAAATACCACCAAAAGAAAGCTCTATTTGTGGGAAAAAAATGATAAAAATTTCATTTGGGTACAGTGTTGTATGCCCGCGCAATTGTCACTCAAAGTGCATCAGCGCTGAAAGCTGAAAATTGGTCTGGGACTGAGGGGGGTTTAAGTGCCCAGTAAGCAAGTGGTTAAAATGAATTGCTGCACTACTACAACATGCAGTCAAAAATTTGATTACAACCTTAAGACTAGTCTAGAAGAAAATGTCCATGTTACAGTCTGATTTATGTGGGATGGGCAAAATTATTTCAATCTCTGGTATTATAAACCTTTCAATAACGATGGTCATTCCAAGCTAGATGGTGGACTTCGGGGGGGGGGGGGGGGGGGAGGAGGGAGGTCTGTGGCAAATTGTCCATTATTCCTTATGTGCTGGTCTGCTGCAAAAACACCTGCCTCAGAGGAACAGAGTGTCAGAGATTGTAAGCTCTGATCTACCCCTGGTGCCTGGTGGGTTGCTAACATCAGGAACAGGGAAACTCTAATGCCAGTGCTACATTTCAAATAGTTTGATTTTTTTAAACACTTGTTACTTCTAATTAAATGGTTACTGTTGATTTTACCATCGAAATGCATTCACAGGCATTTTCTTCCCTAGGATGACAATGTTCACGCAATTCAACTGTAGAATTATCACCCTTTTCTGCCTTCTTTCAAGTTGGACTACAAGTAGTTGAGCCAATACACAATTGGCTGGCATATTTGTTGTGGTCACTGCAGTGAAACTGTGGTGTTGAGCCGGGAATAGAGCATGTACACATAAACCATTAATTCATACAAAGAGTCTTTGGCAGGGGTAGGAAACCTGGGGCCCTCCAGCTGTTTCAGAACGGGAAATGTAGTTTCACAACAACTGGAGGGCCCCAGATTGCCTACCCCTGGTCTACGGGGTGCACACAGCACAGAGAGCGACAGCATTAAAACATAAAGAAGGAAAAAATATGCTTTATCAAATTAACAGTCTTTTTTTTTTTTTTAAAGTTTAGTTCTACTTTAAATTTCTGCCATAGTACATGGAAGGGGTGCAGCAATATCCTTTATGAAAAAAATATATATGATATTTTAAAGACGAAGTAAAACCTAATGGGTTTATGTCCTCTTTGTCTCCCTGCAAAGGTAAAGCATAATGGGCATGCGCCGTAGGCAGCGGTGCCTGTCTTTTTGCAAATATCTCCTAAACCGTATAGGTTTAGGAGATATTTCATGGACTCACAGGTAAGCCTTAATCTAGGCTTACCTGTAGGTCAAAGTAGTCTGTAAGGGTTTACAACCACTTTAAGGTAATATAACTCAGTGATGCAGCACTAATTATCTAAGTCCCTAAATCCCATAAAAAAGTTTTTGACAAAATCACAGAAAAATAAATTGAGTACTGTCTGTAATGTATATATATATATTATTTCATATACCACAATTAGCAATGCATCAACAATCCAGTGAAAATTACAATATTAATCTTTCTCCACCAAAATTCTAACAACTTCTAAAGTGTCCTTCTCACTCAGTTAACATTATTAGAGGAAGTATAAACTGTTAAAATGAAGAAACCATAAATAAATAACGTGTCAAAAGTCCTGTGAAAACTCCTGTGAAAATGACACCATTGTTTTTCAACCACCACGGTGCAAATGACTTATGCAATGTCCTTTTTTAAACTCTTGACTAGCAGCAAGAACTGGCCAAGATTCAAACCATTTATGGGCATCGATCGATCAAGCCTGCCGGATTTTACATGTGATTATCAATAGTGGCTGGTCTTTTCCCAGTGGGGAGGGATTCCCCTGTCAATACTGTCTGCGTTGATGGGGGAATTAAGCAAATTTCTTTCCTTCCATTGCTTTCCTGCATCACTCTGTGTATGACCTGCATTACTCTACCTGACACCATGAAGCACCTCAAACTAAAATTGAAAATAATTCACCCTCTCATTTTGCCTCTCTGAATAAGACAGGCAAAGCGCTCTTTAATCATATACAATTTATGATCCAGTGATTAAACCTTCAGTACTATTTAATCCCCTCCAAGAGGTCCAGTCAATCTATTACCATTTCACATCACCTCCATTGACTGGTAGAATAAAAGATTGCACATAGCATAAAATAACATAAAAAACTTAAATAACAGATGAATAAAATTACATTTACAAAACATTCATGTATATCAGCCCTTTGTATAATTAGCTGCACAATATCTCATCAGCATCCTACTGCTTGTTTCAACCCCCCCCCACTGTCAGGTGGCACAGTGGAGTAGTGGTTAGCACTCTCACCTAGCAGTAAGAAGGGTTGTTGGTTTGAATCCCAACCTTAGCACTACCTGCCTGGAGTTTGCATGTTCTCCCTGTGCCTGTGTGGGTTTCCTCTGGGTACTCCAGTTTCCCCCCACACTCCAAAGACATGCAGGTAGGTTAATTGGCCTCTGTCCAAAATTGGCCCTAGTATATGAATGGGGACCTTGGATTGTGGGCTCCTTGAGGGTAGGGACTGATGTGAGTGTGCAATAATGTACAGGGATAGAGACAATTGTAGACACTCACTCAGGTTCAACTGGATGGACAGGTGTCTTTATTCAACCTTACTAACTATGTAACTGTCAGTTTTCTACTGAAGATCGGTCTGCTCTATCGCGATAGCAGAAAGCACATGGCTCATATTACCAAACCACGCCCCAGAGCGTTTCACAAATAACTTTTTCAAGGGTACACTTTTTTTATTTTTATTTCTGAAATCATTCAAGTCTCTCCGATACTTTTTTCCTTTTTACTTCTTAATCCATTTTCTCCAACCTTTTTTTGCATGTTACCATGAAATTCGTTACACTTCAGGAGTTCTTTAAAAGGGTTCTAATTTATATTTTAATTTTGCTATTTTTGTCTCTATAGGGACCAGTTTTTATTTTTATTTTCAAAATTAAAACTTGCAATTCTCTACTAATTTTATTTAAAAAAATACAACCACTCTTTTTCTGCTTCCTTATCATTAAGACCATCTTCATATCTGTTTTGCAAGAAACCATATTTATGGCACCAACATGGCACCATACATGTGGTAGAATCCTCACCTACTTCCGCCTGTCCCCAGGACCATTGCATAGTTGTAAAGTGATGACACTCCCACAACAGCACTGCTAATCGGCTTGGCAGTCCGCACTACAGCTGATTTTAGCTGAAAAGCAGTAGCTTCTTCACTTTCTTATAAGATAGGATTTACTTCCCACCTTGGTAGCTAGTTATTGGTGTATCACATGTATGCTCAGAGGCGTAGCTTGAAGCTTGTGGGCTCCGATGCAAAAGTTGACATGTCCCCCCCCCCCCCACTATCACCCACCACTTCCACCGCGAGTGCAGATACTCCCACCACACGCCAAGATACTCAAAGTGGCTTAAGAGTTTTGAGTTCCCAGAGTTCCTCCTTACATCAGAGGACAAGGATCACAGCTTAAGAATCAGAGGACAGGGACCTCTAGCAGGTTACTTGGCAGAGCTCCTTTCCCATCCCAGCATGTATACAGCCCCCCCCCCCCCCCCCACTACACAGGGCTGGAATCACATTCCTTTACACACAGTCTGTCAGCCTTCACAGGGTGTATCTGACTTTTATGTTGCTGTTCTAACCTGTGAAACTCTCTGGTCGGAAGGGCAGTGCAGTTGCAGTAGGTAGATACACACTGTGAAGATCATGGCTGACTGGCTGTGTTGTAAAGGAATGTGAGTTCAGTCCCGCGGAGCAGGAGCAGTATAGAGAGCTGTAATGGGAAAGGAGCTCAGCAGCCGGGCATAGCATCCAGCGCGGTGGGGCTGGTCAGGGGGCATGGGGGAGGGGCAACTGAGATGTGGGGGGGACAAAGCCATGTGACACAAAATCTGGAGCCTGCATCCCCTCAGGAGATGTTAAGGGATTTGTTTTAGCAATTTCTGAAGGTTTCTTTGTCAGTGTTGGCAGGTGTTGGGGGAAAGTCACCTGCCATAGGTGTTTGTCTTTTCCCCAGTTGTTAGGGAAGTGGGGTAAGCAGACATCTCCGAGGGGGGGTACAAAGAATCCCAGCCGGTAAATAGGAGACACTGAGTGGTGTCTTACCTCACCAGTAACATCCGTTCCATCGTGGCTACAGGATGGCACTCTTCTCCTCTTAACTCGCTGAGTTTGGTTACCATTCCATGTTGCCAGAACACAGCACAGACACTTCCCCATCCTGGGCTGTTCTCACCGCGTGCTCCTCTCCATTCAGGAAATAGCTCACAGATTCTCCCCAGCCAATGAGAACAGAGAGGTGTGGACTGTGGAAGGCAAAGTGGAAGCCAAGTATAGGAGCGTGGCTGTGGGGCCCTAGGGCAGATTGGAGCTGGACTTTTTGGAGGATATGATAATATGACAGGGAGGCAGGGACCCCCTGGAGCTAGGGGCGATGTTGCGATTGTGACCCCTGGAACCCCATATGCTACACCCATGTGTATGCTGCCATGTTGGAACCAGGAAAATGGAAAATTGTGTCAAATATGTACCATAATTTTTCTTTCCTGGCACTGTTGTGTGGCCGCATGGAGCTAGGGGCGATGTTGCGATTGTGACCCCTGGAACCCCATATGCTACGCCCATGTGTATGCTGCCATGTTGGCGCCAGGAAAATAGAAAATTGTGTCAAATATGTACCGTCATTTTTCTTTCCTGGCATTGTTGTGTGGATGTGATATTTATAGATTTGCACTGGTCCTGTGGGCATAATTAGGCCGAGTTACTACCACATGTATGCTCCCAAGGTATTTGTAAAGAGGCATGGTAAATCTTTTGAAGATTGTGTTCTTCTACCACAAGCTTTTGGTAAATGCAGAAAGAAAATGCATTTTTTTGCACAAAGTTGTGAATTATTAAGATATTTCTACCGCTTAGCATGAGCATTGTGGTAGTACGGAATCTTCAATCCTGGGACCGGGTTTTGGGAACAGCCAGCAGTCTGGCTGGATGATTGCACAGGTGGGTCTTGGGCTTAAAACAGAGCCAACACCATGGTTCTGGGCTCCACCCTCCCGAGGAGTCCAGGCGAGTAAGGGAGAAGAAGTGTGCATGTCTGCACAGGTCGGTCTGTCAGAGCAGACAGAGGGTCCAAGCTTGTGGGCTGAAAAAGAATCTAGTAAAGAGTGCTGAGGTACTGGGTGTACAGGAACTCTGTTAAAGAGCCAAGAGGGCTGCAGCAGAAGTCTGAGCAGCAGTGCTGCTAAAGAGAGCCAGGTGGCTTGGTATTTTTGGTTCTACGTACATTATTGCTGTGGAAAGCTGAAACCCCTGTGTGGGCAACTATTTTGTTATTGGACTTTTCATTCTTTAATAAAAGTGGGCCTACAAGCCCATAAAACGGCATATCTGGCGTGGACTCAGCTCACTGGTAAGCTCTACCTTTAAGCTAAAATAACCCCCAAATATTACAAGTGGTGTTCGAATGCGGGCACAAGACGGGGGAATCCGGGTCCTTGCTCTACAGTAAGTTCAAGTCAGGAACTATTGGCTGTGTGTGGAAGTGCAGCCAGGCAAAAGGCATTGCGTGTTGCAGGTGGTGTACCTGTGAATGAAAAGTCAAAAAAAAAATTTCTCTTGCTATGAACTGTGTTTGTGTGCATGAGACAGCACAATCAGTGCGTGCAATGTGCAGGTGAGGAAAGCTTGCATGAAGAGAAAAGCAACTTGCTTTAAAAGAGACAGAGCTCTGTGGTTGGAGGGGTTGTTACCGCCCGAACGAGCCCCATACATACCTGATCAGAGTTTATCAAGGAGAAAAAGGGCTGGGGTTGTCCCTAGCAACACTGGTGCAATGAGTGCACAGGTGACTGCTGTTCTGGAGAGTCCACCAGCATTTGAATCTGCAGTGGATTGGTGCAAGCGGCATTTAGCAGCACTGAACCAAGCTACAGAGGAAAGGAAGCCAACCTTCAGTGCAAGGGGAAAGCCGCTGGATGTCCATAACTGGAAGAGGGCTGTTGTTGCCCCTGGCAAAGCTGCTGCAGTTAAAACAGCTATTGTGAAAGATGTGAATGTGTCACAGCATGAGACGGGATCCAGCAGAGAGAAGCCCATGCTATATGCAAGGAGAGAGGCTGATCAAAGGCTGAGGATGAGAGTGGTTGCCCATAGCAACGCAGAGGAAGCCAGGCGGGCTGTCTCTGTACCATGGGCTATGTCTAATAAGGATTGTGGAAAGTGGCTTAAGGAGGAGCCAATTTATCATGCTGGAGAGAGCCAGCAAAGTTCTGCTGGGAGAGTGCGGTCTCCCATGGCAACCGGAGTGAAATTTATGCCTGAAAGGAGCTGCAGTAGAGGTTTGGTTCAGCGTCCCCACAAAGAGGCCTGTGCATTCCGCCAGGAGAGAATCGCTTTTGGAAAAAATCGTCCAGTACCATGCCTGGAATGTGGCCAGCTGGGGCATGGCATGTTTTCTTGCCCTAGGTTGTGGAATACGGCTGGAGATAATGTTGCTGAGAAAGTTTTGTCTGTAGGCCCAGATTCCGGTGAAAATATGTTTGCAGTCACCCCTAGCAAAAAGAAGTTTCCTGTTGTGCCTGCAGGGGGTGCTAAACGGTGGGAGATGCCTGCTGTAGTTTCATCCCATGGCCACCAGGAGGAGTTGGCCAGTAAACGTGCAGCAGAGGACTGGTGCATAAGACGATGTACTCAAATGAAGTTGGTGATCCCAACTACTGCGATGGGTAAGACTGTCTTTAATGAAATGATGGCTGGAACTACTGATTTCATGTATAAAAGGACTGGTTACGAGACTGTCCATGACGATGTGAGAGTGACCCCAGTTAGTGGGGCCACTGAATGTGCACTTGAGAATGACTTTTCCCTATATAGTGGGAATGCAAGGGTTAAAATCCAAATAGAACCTGTGTTGATGACTAAAAGTGTTGTGTTTAATGACTATCAGGCTCAAGTTGACCATGGGCTAGGACAGCCTACAAATGCGAAAAATGCTATAAGTGTTACTGTTAATGAAAAGTTTGCGGCTGTTGGGAAAACTTTTGCTCTGAAAGAACCTGGGGTTATCAAAAATGGGCCGTTGCCTGTAGCAACTGGTGGTAAGACAGCACAGTTGTCCACAGGAATCTCCAGGGAACTTCATGTGTTGGAGTCAGAGGTTGCCCTGGACAACTGCGATGTCACTCTGGTGGGACAGAATGGAACTGTACTGTGTAATGGTAATGTGTTAGTGCAAGCTGCTAGTACTAAAAATGTGCAGGTAAATGGTGGATTAACACAACCTGTGAAAAATGCAAAGGTGTGTGAGGCTTATGAAATGCAAGCAGAGAAAGGTGGTGAATATGGTGTATTGCAACCTGTGCTACCACAGTCTGACATGATTTACAATGACTGGTGTAATGAGTCTGCAACTAAGCCAGTCTGCTCTTATGTGTCTCCTTGGGCAGATGGATTGGTGCTGAGGAGTACCGATGAAGGGAGCGCACATACAACAGATTGGAATAGTTGGAGTGAAAATCTTATCTCCCTGATAGATAAGACTTTTATGCACAAAAATAAGTTGGACACGGTTTCTGCTGTACCGGCAGGGGAGGCTGCAGAACAGCCTGTACCTGAGGGCGCGGTGGCTGCTGAAGGGGTTAACCCTGGTGAGCAGGATGAACCAAATAAGGGCACAGCAGAGACATTGTCCGTGACCCACAAAACTGAGGTTGACATGGAGTGTCAACGTGACGTCACTGGTAATGTTCTGGAGCAGTTCACTGATGCTGAGCCTGAGAAGTTGAGTATGAGTCTAGTACCTGGCAGCGCTCTGGTGGAGCACCAGGCTGTGTTTACCTCCAGACGGGAGGAGGTTCCGTTAACCGTCGCAACTTTTCAAGTCTCAGCAAGTGGGTCTCTCTGCAGCCCCAGTGTCATGAAAGACCCCAGGAAGGACTTAGGTCTGGAGTCAAGGGCCTGGTTTATAACTGAAGCATTAAAAGAGATGCTTGAACTTTGGGATGTACAGCCAATCTATACTAGTGTGTCTCCTCCACAGTCTGATGGTCTGGTACTGCGGAGTACCTCTAGGTGGAGCATTGTATGGCAGGCTGTACAGAGCAAAGCAATACAGGACAGGAATGGTTTATTCCTAAATCTGCTACTTTTGTTAAAAGTTGCCGCTACGTATGCTGCTGGATTACGTCCAGAAGAAATACTTGAGACAGACTTTGGAGAAATGGTAAATAAGCCTAAAATGTCTGTGGTTTCACCTCCTAACAGCCAGATGGGAAGCATTTCTGCTGCTATGGTTCAGGGTGGTGCTGGTCAGTTATCGATGAAGGGCGCGTTTACTGCACCGGTAGAAAAACCACATGAGGTGGAAGGGCCATGTGTGGACCTGAAAGCAGCAGAGATCCTGACCAGGGCTCAAACAAAGGTGGTTAAAGAGACTGGGGTCCCCAGTCCAATGGTTGGTTTAGGTGACAAACCTAATAAGGTCCCCGGGACAGGGGAATGGACAAGGAGTGTGATAAAAATTGTATGTGGATCAGACCAGAGCTTGCCTGTTCCGGTGGATAAAAATACAGATGGCATCAGAACGGGTCAAGTGGTAGGACAGCTGCCTGCAGAGTGGGTGAACCCAGGGGAGGTGGCATCCTGTGAGGTTTCTGTGGGTGATGGCGGCCCTCTGGTATGTGTGCCCTCTGCAGACTCTGCCCTAGCAAATTTTGAAAAAAAAGGCATTGGTGACATGTGCAACATTGAGAGGTCTAATGTTGGTTTGAATATGTCTGTCAATGATGAACCAAATAATGTGTTAATGGTACATGATGATGTGGTGTCCAAAGGTACAGGTAAACCTGGTAATCAATTAGTGACTGCTGAGGCAGTTACCAGAAATAAGAGGTGGGTTTCCGTTCTAAACACTATAGAAATAGGCCCCCTACAGTCTCAGAACAGTACTGCTGAGAAAGTTTTGGGGAAACCAGGGAACCTGAAGCCTGGAGGCAGAAGGGTTGGTAGGAAGACCAACGGGAATCCATTAAGATTTCAGGAGAGGAAGTGCTTATGGAAATTCACTCGGAAGAAAAGTTGGGAAGGTCGCATCAAAGCTCATAGCAGAGTGACAGTAAGGCTTAGAGGCAGACTCCAAAGGAGGCATTGGGTGGAGTTCCCCGTTAGGAGAAGCGAGGTTGGACAGGAGGGTACTTCTGTAAATGGTATCTGGCACAGAGGTGCCAAAAGTAACTTGGGTGTTCCGCCCTCTGGGTCGAAACAAAGGGGGGGGGGGATATGTGGTAGTACGGAATCTCCAATCCTGGGACCGGGTTTTGGGAACAGCCAGCAGTCTGGCTGGATGATTGCACAGGTGGGTCTTGGGCTTAAAACAGAGCCAACACCATGGTTCTGGGCTCCACCCTCCCGAGGAGTCCAGGCGAGTAAGGGAGAAGAAGTGTGCATGTCTGCACAGGTCGGTCTGTCAGAGCAGACAGAGGGTCCAAGCTTGTGGGCTGAAAAAGAAGCTAGTAAAGAGTGCTGAGGTACTGGGTGTACAGGAACTCTGTTAAAGAGCCAAGAGGGCTGCAGCAGAAGTCTGAGCAGCAGTGCTGCTAAAGAGAGCCAGGTGGCTTGGTATTTTTGGTTCTACGTACATTATTGCTGTGGAGAGCTGAAACCCCTGTGTGGGCAACTATTTTGTTATTGGACTTTTCATTCTTTAATAAAAGTGGGCCTACAAGCCCTTAAAACTGCATATCTGGCGTGGACTCAGCTCACTGGTAAGCTCTACCTTTAAGCTAAAATAACCCCCAAATATTACAGCATACATAGAAATACACCCCAAAACACATTCTGCTACAAGTATATCAGATGTGTGGAACTTTTTTGGAGTCAAGCTGAATAGAGGGTCCACAAATCCAAAGACCTTCTTCAGTCTTGTAAGAGGCATAACCTCTGTCATACCATATGCTTTTTCAATGTTTGTACTGATTATGTACCAGATGTTGTATCACTAAAAGCAACCTATATTGTGTGAAAAACAGTGTACTGTAATTCTCACCTCTGGATGAGTGGTCAGGGAATATAGCTTAGCTTAGTAGATTTATCTATAGCAGTGCCTGTTCCTAAAAGCTAAGGAAGCTAGCTTACTCCTGCGTGCCCCCAGAATCGTCATAATTACTGGCCATATACAGCAGGCTGAACAACAGTTGAACAAAGGGGTTCCTGAGGTTTTGGGAGTGCAGTTGTTTGCAGAGCATGGCTGGGGTTGGTGTCACTCTATTCCAAAGTTTGGTCCTGGGAGTCCACAATCTATAATAGCAGTGTCCTACCAATTTTTTTTCACTCATTGGTGGGTGTCCCCACAGAAAGACAAATGAACCAAACAAGTAAAAGAAGATGTGAAACATGACACTACCTTATGGCTGCTGAATCAAAAAATCAAGTATCAAAGAGTAAAAAAGTCAGAAAATATTTTGCCTCCTAGAAAAAAAGGCCAATAATATATTGACATATAAAAGGGCTTATGTCCTTTATACACTGTCTTTTTTCCCCCAATGGAAAATGTGCGATCGGACTGTGTTGTTGGAAATTCCGATCGCGTGTGGGCTCCATCAGACTTTTTCGGTCTGAATTTCCAACACACAAAGTTTGAGATCTTGATCTAAAATTTTGCGACAACAAAATACGATCGTTTAAATTCCGATCGTGTGTATACAGTTCCGACGCTACTGGCCTCTTTATAGTCCCATCGTACGTGGTTTACGTCACCTTGTTCTGAACGATCAGATTTTCCGACAACTTTGTGCAACCATGTGTATGCAAGATAAGTTTGGGCCAAAATCCGTCGGAAAAAAATCAGACGGATTTTGTCATTGGAATGTCCGACCGTGTGTACAGGGCATTACACTGACAAGCCTGAACAGTCCTTCAAATCATTGAATCATATTAATCAATAAAATGCAGCCTGTGCAAGAATATCAATAGCTCTGAATGACATAGAATAATTAGAGCTGGAGAGATGATCACAAGATTTGCCATCAGGCTGAGGGTGAAATTGGCTATTTCAGGGTTAATGATTGTTTCTGCGCAGAAGGTCAAACAGCTACCGATCCAGTGTGTGTAATATACTTTATATTATATGCAAACACCCTATACTGTTGATAAACTTATAAGTCCACTGCAATCCTGCAATAGGTAAATGTACAGTCCTTGTAGGATCAGAATTGAAGGGAATGACCATAGCTGATTTGCCCAGGATCTGTTTTGGAGGATAAGCAGAGACAAAACGCAAATAGATGCAGACCAGATGGATCCATCCCTGTTCAATGAGGTGGGCATGCCTGGATGCTGATCTTGTCATATAGGGTCTTACCCACTGTTCACAAGTCCGCTTTGCAGGTACTGTACATCCAAGCACTTGTGCAGAGCTCGGGCTGTTGTCTCAGAAAGCCTGTGTGGCTGTCATGTGAAGTGATAAGCACTTTAGCTTAGCATGGGAGGTGCCACGGGCCTGAAGGGGTGTATACTATGTGACAGTAGGAGATGCTTCCAAGGTAAAATTTATAGTTTGGGGGACACAGGGCGTGCACATTTGCTTGGTGCAAGGCTAAAGAGCATACATGTGGACTGGAGAAAACTATTTTCGCAGCTTTCTCCAGGTTTTGATATTCAGTCATGGGGCTCTAAAGTTTGGAGATTCCATAGTGTCTTGGGTGGGATGGGATCTCCAACCCTGTGTCCAGACTTTGTAGATTACTAGCAGGGTGTGTGCTCAGGTGAGCACAGCACTTATAATGAGGGTATGGGAAGAACTCATGGCTCCCAGTTGGAGACTGCTCCACACCAAGAGAGACAGGAGGTCTCCAGGAGTCAGAGAGGCTGCAGGAGGCAGCCAGAACATGTGACTGCAAGAGGCAGTGCAATGGCCTGAGGACTAAGGCCAGAGTGGAACTGTGGGCCCTAAAGTGATGCCATCCACACTGAGGAATCCTGTGGTCTGTGTGACCAGGATAAGGAGCAGAGGTACTGCTAAAGAGAGCCAGGTGGGCTAGCCTTTTCTGTTGTGTTTATTTGCTGAAGTAGAACCCCTGCATGGGAAATCCTTATGTTACAGACTTTTATTTGCCTACCATGCCCTTAAATATAGTTCCAGACTGGCTTGAATGGTCCCCGATATTACAACTGTGATGTCAGCATGTTTCGTCCCACCTGTACCAGAACTTCATCAGGACATGGTTGATATTTCACATTGATCTGGTGACACTGGGACTAGTGTGGCTAGTGATCAAGAACACGGTTGCTGACTTACATTGGTCTGGCAACATTTGCGCTGTTGTGGTGGCAATTAGGAACATTGTTGCTGGCTGGACTGGTCTGGTGACTCTGGGACTGGTGCGGCATCAATAAGGAACACTGTTGCTGGTTAACACAGGGGTGCCAACACTGGGACTACTTTGGCAGCAATCTGAAACTCTGTTGCTGTCTGACTTTTTTGCAGCCTAACTGCTTAATGGGGCCCAAAATTCAAGGAGCAGCTTTCAATCGCCATAAATTACGCATCTCATTTTCTGAATACCTATTATATGTTTGGAGGCCCTGGAGTGCCAGGACAGTAGAACACCCCCACAAAATTGCCAATGTTCATAAACATCCCAAGGTATTTTTTAAGAGGCATGGGGAGTCTTTTGAAGATTTAATTTTTTTGCCACCAGCTTTTGAAAAATGCAGAAAGAAAATAATAATAATAATAATAATTTTCACACAAAGCTGTAATTTAATAAGATATTTATACCACACTGCATGTACATACCTAAAATTAAACCCCAAAGCACATTTTGCTACTATTTCTGAGTAAGGGGATACTGCATGCATGAGATTATTTCAGAGCCTAGTTGTACTGAGGGGGCAAATATTCAAGGAGCACCTTCAGGATTGCAAGAGGCATAAATCATGCATCACATTTTTTAACTACTGTGACAGGGTGAACCTCTGTCACTGTGAAGTTGGTCAGGCACCTATGAAGATTTCAGGACCACAGAGCATTAATTTTGAGTGGAAAAAATTGCTTTTGTAGCTTTCTTCAGATTTAGGTATTTCCAGATGGGGCTCCGTGTTTTGGAAATGTAACTTGAGAGGGAAAAAATCTCCAACCCAGTGTCCGGGTTTTGTGGACATCCAGCAGGGTCTGTGTCCAGGTGCACACAGCCCTTATATCGATGGTCTGCTGAGAGTTGCAGGTGGAGGAGTAGAGGCGAGTTGGAGCAGTCACTGCTATAGCCAGTGCAAAGCAAAGGTACTGCTGACCAGAAAGCCAGGTGGCTCTGTATTTTCCAGTATTGTGTATATTTTGCTGGAGAAGACCCCCTGCGTGGGAAACATCATGTTGGACTTTTGTTCTGTCTTCTATTGTTTAATAAAAGTGGGCTAGTAGGCCTTTAAACAACCTAGCATGCATTTCACTTAACAAATCATCTACAACTTAATTAATGATTCCCCAGCCAACACTACTTATCATAGTTATCATTCTGCTATTCCTCCTGAGTATGAAGATACCACATACTTAGGACTTTTTCGCAGCCTCTCCACATAGAGGAATCCCAAATCCAAGGAGCACCTTCAAGCTTTCAAGGGGCATACATAATGTATCTAATTTCCTGACTACCATTTGGAGGCCCTGGAGCACCAGGATAGTAGAAACACCCACAGAATTACCAAATTTTGGGGAATAAACCCCCTTAATGTATTTCTTAAGAGGCATAGTGAGTCTTCTGAAGATTTAATTTAGCCACAAGTTTTTGGAAAATACCGAAAGAAAATGAAAATGTATTTTTTTACACAAACGTGTCAATTTTAAGTGTTTGTTAACCCCCAAAAAATATACAGATCCTGGTCCCTTAAAGCAGATTACACAGCACAGTGTTTCTGTCCCCCTCTAAACTGTAAAAAAACCTCCCTGAACCTGGCACTTCCTGTATCTCCTCTCTGACCACATAAATCAGGGCTGCTCAGCCCTGACCACCGTGGTCAGAGTACATCCCTGCATCATACGGCACTGTCCCCTCTGCTCTTCTCTCTCCCCCTCACCCCCTCCTTCCTGCCTGTCATCTCCCTCTATATGTCTAGCTCTGCCCCGCCCCATCCCCCACCACTATTCTTTAAAAAAAATGTACAATTGTCACTGCCAGCCCCTCTATTAGAGGCTGGCATAGCACACTATGTAAGTTGTTTTAAAAAACGAGCTTCTAAATACCGAATTTGAGTTGTCTTCGGGCGGGTCAAGTGTCTCGCGGCCGCTTTACAGCTACGAGACAAAGCTTCTGCGGAGGAGACGAGCAGCCACGTGATCTCCTCAGCTGACATTAGAAGGAGATCATGGCTGCTCCCACAGAAAACATCCACCAGAGTTGTAAGGCAGCTGTAAGTCTGGTGACATTGGGACAGGTGGGATTAGTGTGGCAAGAATACTGTTGTTGACTTACACTGGTTTGGTAACACTGGGAATGGTGTGGCAGCAAAAGGAACACTGTTGCTGGCTTACACTGGTCTGGCAACAGCGGGACTGGTGTAGTAGCAATCAGGAACACTGTTGATGGTTTACGCTCTTCTGGTCAAACTGTGATTGGTGTGGTGGTGATCAGGAACGCTATTGCTGACTTACACTGTTATGGTAACACTGGAACTAGTGATCAGGAACACTTTGCTGGCCGCACTGGTCTGGTGACACTTTAGGGGTGTGGTGGCGGTGATCTAGAACATGGCTGCTGGCTTGCCAAGGTCTGATGACACTAGCACAGGTGTGGCAGCGATTAGGAACACTGTTCCTGGCTTACACTGGTCTGGTGACATATGGGGCTGGTGTGGAGGTGGTCAGCAACACTGTTGCTGGCTTACACTGGTTTAGTGACACTGAGACTGGTGTGGCTGTGATCAGGAACACTGTTGATGGGTACACTGGTCTGGTCACACTGAGACTGGTGTGGCAATGATCAGAAACACCCTTACTGACTATGTGTGATTTTATTCATCTGTAAATTAAGTTTTTTAATTATTTTATGCTATGTGACAACTTCTATTCTTCCAGTCCATGAAGGTGATGTGAAATGGTAATTGATTGACTGGACCTCTTGTAGGCGCTTGAAAGGTATTGAAGGTTGATCTACTGGATCAGAAATTGTCTATGGTTAACCACTTCAGCCTCCGAAGAATTTACCCCCTTCCTGACCAGAGCACTTTTTTGGCACTGCGTCGCTTTAACTGACAATTGCGTGGCCATGCGACGTGGCTCCCAAACAAAATTAACATCCTTATTTTCCCCCAAATAGAGATTTCTTTTGGGGGTATTTGATGACCCCTGAATTTTTTATTTCTTCACTATAAACAAAAAAAGAGTGACAATTTTGAAAAAAACGCATTATTTTTTACTTTTTGCTATAATAAGTATCCCTCAAAAATATATAAAAAATATTTTTTTTCCCTCAGTTTATATGTATTCTTGTACATATTTTTAGTAAAAAATCGCAATAAGCAAATTATTGATAGGTTTGCGCAAAAGTTATAGCGTTTACAAAATAGGGGATAGTTTTATGGCATTTTTATCATTTTTTTTTAAAATGGAGGGGATCAGCAATTTTTATCGTGACTGCGACATTATGGCAGACACATCGGACATTTTTGACACATTTTTGGGACCATTGTCATTTATAAAGCAATCAGTGCTATACAAATGCACTGATTCCTTTCTAAATGACACTGGCAGTGAAGGGGTTAACAACTAGGGGTTAAGTGTGTCCTAGGGGTGTGTTGCTTACTGCGGGGTGTGTGGCCGTGTTTTACACATCACTGATCTCTGCTCCAATGACAGGGAGCACAGATTAGTGTCACTGTTGCTAGGCAGAACAGGTAGATGCTTGTTTACTCTAGCATCTCCCAGTTCTTCCTCTCCGTGAGGCGATTACGGGTATCCCCGCAGCGTTCGAGTCCACAGGACCTGCGACCGGACTCACAGAGCTTCCTGTGTGTGTGCCGCTGGCAGCGTGCGCGCCCCCCGTCGCCTCTTAAAGGGCAATGTACAGGTACGTGATTTTGCCTGTATGTGCCCTTCTGCCAACGTATATTGGAGTGAGGCAGTCGGAAAGTGGTTAAAGAACGCTTTTACCTGTCTTATTCACAGAGCCAAAAAGAGAGGGTGAGTGTATTTTGAATTGTAGGCTGTGGTGCTTCACAGTGTAAGAAGCAGAAGATCAAGAGTTTAAGGTTGGCTACACATGAACCAAATATTGGCCGGTATTGGCTGATTCAACAGAAACTCTCCGACATTTGGTCAGTCTGTACAGCTGTGTTTCTCACAGGACCCAGCTTTTATCAAAGGGACATGCTGGAAATACAGTATCCGGTCAGTGCTTGCAGCCAATGTCGAGAGGGGGGGTCCTGTCAGAACACAAAGGCACAAGCGGGGGAGATCGTTTGTAATAGTACGGCAATCTCTCCATTTTTTTTTTGTTTAGCCATCTGGATTGAACAAAATAAAAACTATAGTGTGTACCCGGCTTTAAAAAGTCATTGCATACGTTGTTTGCACAGTGATAGATGAAGATCAATGGTGTAATTTTCATGGGAGTTTTGACACATTGTTATGGTTTGTTTGATGTACTGTAACAGTTTATACTTCCTCTGATAATGTTAGCTGAGTGAGAAGGACACTTTAGAAGTTGTAATTTTGATGGAGGGAGATTACCATTGTAATTTTTACCAGATTTTTTTTTTTTTTTTGCTTCATATTTGTTTTTTTGAATTAACAAAGAGAAACTTCAGTGTTCACGATGTTCAACTGAAAAGTAATCATGTAGTATCAAGTAAAAGAACAGACTGGACAAGAAAGGTGCACAGTAACAACCAATGTACATAAAGCATTAACAAGCCTACTATTACAAGATAGGATAAGATATTATTATAGATATAAACAACTGAAAGACATTTGCAAGAACCCTGAATAGGTGTATCCTGTCCGGAACCCTATTAAGTGTTGCCATAAAGGCAAAGGGTCAACCTGTCAGGTTGCAGAATAGATTGTGAAAGAGGAAAAAGAAAGCAGTGGGAAAGTAGGATAAACAGATAAAAGAAAGGGGGGGGGGTTTGGGGGAGAGGAGGAAAGGTGGGAAGGGGAAAGGGAAGGTGAGGGGACAGTCCCATCCCCCAACCCTGCTGAATTTTTTATATGTCTTTAATTGTAGTATATTTATCTTCTTTTTGTAGTGTTGCAATTAGGGATGAGCTTTGTGTTCGAGTTGAACGTACGTTCGACACGAACATCAGCTGTTCGCACGTTCGGCGAATACCGAACGTTATGGGCCGTTCGCGCCAAATTTGTGTGGCGCTCATGGCCCACAATGCACTGTGCCATCGCAGTGCATTGCTGGCTCATGATTGGCCAAGCATGCACTGTGACCCCACATGCTTGGCCAATCACAGCGCTGGCAGAGAAGAGAGCAACAATTGGCCACAGGCAAGATCCCTGTGGCCAATTATAGCTCAGGGGGGTTTAGTACAAGCACCACACTATATAAGGCCACCAGCGTGGCGGCCTTGTGTAGTGTGTTCCGGCATGCAGGGAAAGAGCTAGATAGGCAGGAACAGTGTGTTCTTTTCTCAGGCATCTGCAGGAGTTAGTGGGTGTTGTGTGCCTCCAGCACAGCATACACCTGTATCTACCCTTTATTGCTGGTGTTCTCTCATACAGGCATCTGCAGTAGTTAGTGGGTGTTGTGTGCCTACAGCACAGTATACACCTGTATCTACCCTTTATTGCTGGTGTTCTATCATACAGGCATCTGCAGTAGTTAGTGGTGCTCATCATCTAATGACATACAAAGCACTTAATGGGTTAAAAAGAAGATAGAAATACAGGAAATCTCAGCAGTATCCTGCAACTTTTTTCTTTCTTGAGTGTGCAAATTTTAAATGATATTGCCATATCGCATGGCATCTGAGAATAATTTCTCTTAGTGCAATAACAAAATAAGATCATAAAACATAAGCTAAAGCATTAGATACCTAATCTGAAATGTGCGCTTGCCTATAAAAACGTTTACACAGCGACTATCTGATTTTAGATAATTATAAAAGAAAGCTGCTTGAAAATGCGTACCACTTATAGCGGAATATAAACTATAATCCAAAGAATTAGTATTTTAGCTCTCAACTATCCAAACACACGTTACCCTTACAAAGATGGCTCACAGTCACAAACACTGTACACATGGTCACAATTAGGGATGAGCCGAACACCCCCCGGTTCGGTTCACACCAGAACTTTCGAACGGACCCCAAATTCGTACGATCTTTAGAACCCCTTCGAAGTCTATGGGACTCGAACGTTCGAAATTAAAAGTGCTAATTTTAATGGCTAATATGCAAGATACTGTCCTAAAAAGGGCTTGGGGACCTGGCTCCTGCCCCAGGGGACATGGGTAAATGCCTAAAATGTTTTTAAAAATGTCCGTTTTGGCGGGAGCACTGATTTTAATGACGATTAAAGTGAAAAAAAAAGTGAAATATTCCTTTAAATATGGTGCCTGGGGGGTGTCTGTAGTATGCCTGTGAAGTGCCATGTGTTTCCCGTGTTTAGAACAGTCCCTGCACAAAATGACATTAAACGAAAATAACATCATTTAAAACAGCTTGCGGTTTTAATGTTATATCTGGTTCCTGCAATATGGTTGAAAATCATTGAGAAAAATGGCATGGGTAGCCCTCCCTGCCCATTACCAGCCCCTTTGGGTCTTGTACGCATATTAAGGGGAACCCCGTACCCATATTAAAAAAAGGAAATGCTTGTGGCCCCCAGGCCCTATATACTCAGAACAGCAGTATACAGGTGGTGCAAACAAGACAGGGACTGTGTAGGTTTGTTGTGTTAAGTTGAATCTGTTTGTAATTTTCAACTGGTACATTTTTAACCACTTTCAGACCGGACCATTTTGCTGGTAAATGACCAGAGGTCTTTTTACAATTTGGCACTGCGCTGCTTTAACTGGTAATTGCGCGGTCATGCAATGTTGTACCCAAACAAAATTTGCGTCCTTTTCTTCCCACAAATAGAGCTTTCTTTTGATGGTATTTGATTGCCTCTGCGATTTTTATTTTTTGCGATATAAACGTAAAAAGACCACAAATTTTGAAAAAAAATGATATTTTCTACTTTTTGTTATTAGAAAAATCCAATAAACTCAATTTTAGTCATACATTTAGGCCAAAATGTATTCAGCCACATGTCTTTGGTAAAAAAAAAGTCAATAATTGTATATTTATTGGTTTGCGCAAAAGTTGTCACATCTACAAACTAAGGTACGTTTTCTGGAAATTACGCAGCTTTTAGTTTACGACTGCCTATCTCATTTCTTGAGGTGCTAAAATGGCAGGGCAGTACAAAACCCCCCCCAAATGACCCCATTTTGGAAAGTAGACCCCCTAAGGAAATTGATAAGTGGCATGTTGAGCCCATTGAATATTTTATTTTTTTGCCTCAAGCGATTGAATAATGACAAAAAAAAAATTTTTTTTTTTTTTACACAAAGTTGTCACTAAATGATATATTGCTCACACATGCTATGGGCATATGTGAAATGACACCCCAAAATAAATTCTGCTGCTTCTCCTGAGTACGGGGATACCACATATGTGGGACTTTTTGGGAGCCTAGCCGCGTACGGGGCCCCGAAAACCAAGCACCGCCTTCAGGCTTTCTAAGGGCGTTACAGTTTTGAAGGCCATAAAATGCCAAGATGGCACAAACCCCCCCCAAATGACCCCATTTTGGAAAGTAGACACCCCTAAATTTAGGGGTACACTAGTGAGACTAGGTAATAAATGGCGGGTGCCCTGAAACTATAAAAAAATAACTAACCAACCAGCGTCACCTGTAACAGTTATATGGTGATCACTGGTGAAAGGGTTAACTAGGGGGCAATCAGGGGGCTTTATGCGGTAGTATATGGGGGTCCCTGGCGCTATAAAAAGCTGCGGCGAACCTAAATACCTACCTGCCTAACTAGCGTCACCTGTGACACTAATACAGCGATCAGAAAAACGATCGCTTATTAGGCTGGGTTCACACTGGAGCGATGCGGGAACGCCACGAATCCGCGGCGGGTTCCCGCATCGCATGCCTCCCGGCGGCAGTTCACACTGCCCTATGCGAACTGCTGGGAGTGTCAGTGAAATGTTAATGACACCCCCAGATCAGTTCGCATATCGCAGTGCGATCTGCAAACTCGGATCGCATGGTGTGATTCTGCTGCGGGCCAAAAAAAGGGTCCCGTGCGAATTTGCGGCGGGTGCGGCGGGTGCGATGCGAATTCAGCCATACTATCTGTATGGCTGAACTCGAATCGCACAGAGATCGGATGTGATTTGCACTGCAGTGCGGTGCGAATCACATTCGTTCTCATAAACCGCTGCAATGTGAACCCAGCCTTAGTGACACTGGCGACGGGGGGTGATCACGGGGTTAAACCTTTATTGGGCGGGTTAGGGGGGTACATTAGAACTAAAGGGGGCTAACCCTAACTGCCCTAACAGTTATTACAGTCACAAATGACACCAATGCAAAAAAAAAAAAAAATGACATTGGTGTCACTGTGACTGGGGGGGCAGGGGTAATTGGGGGGGTGATCGGGGGGGGGGGTGTGAGTGTGCCTGGCATGTTCTACTGTGTAGTGTCGTGTTGGTGCAACTCACCGATCCTCTCTCCTCGGTGTCGGAACGAAAAATACCGACACGGAGGAGAGATTACATCACTTCCTCTCCTGTGTTTACATTACAGGAGAGGAAGTGATGTCACGGAGGATTTTCATTCGTCGGAAGCGATCGCGAGGGGGTGGCCATGAATGAATGGCCGTCCCCTCATCCTGAACGAATACCGACCTCCGCAGGCACCGGGGGGGGGGCCCGATCGGGCTCCCCACCCGCGGGAAGGCAGGGACGTACATGTAAGCCCTTATGCCTGCCCGTGCCATTCTGTCGACGTACATCGTCGTGCGGCGGTCGGGAAGTGGTTAAAGTGTAGCTCCAGTCAAAAAAACTATTTTTAAGCTTTTTGGAAAACATAGGGAAGGGTTATCACCCCTGTATAATTTGTTTTATTGTCCATCTTTTTTCATCTCACTTGCTGTTGTCTCCTTCCATTTGCAAGTAGGAGATGTTTGTAAGTTGGATATTTAAAAGTAGGGGCCTGCCCTATATGCTCTGCAGAAATGGCGGAACAAGGTGTTGGTTTTGCCACAACATTGTAAGCCCTGAAAGTGACTCTTGGTGGGCGCTGGAGCGCCCTGCTGTGAACGATTATATCAAGAATTCTAATTACATGCCATTGTTGAACAGTGGTAGAAAAATGTACCTTTGGTGGTTGTGGTGCTGGTGCCACAACACTATAAGTCCTCACAGTTACTCTGGGTGGGTACAGGAATGGGCCCTCCTGTGAAATATTATATCAAGAATTGTAATTACATGTCCCTGTTAAACAGGGGCAGAAAAATTGGGCCTTAGGCACTGGTGCTGGTGCCACGACACTGCAACCTCTCCCATATACTCTAGTTTTATTGCAGGAATTAGCCCTGCTGCAAAGCATTGCATCAAAAATTGTAATTAAACGCCCCTGTTAAACAGGGGCAGAAAAATTGGGCCTTAGGCACTGGTGCTGGTGCCACCACACTGCAACATCTCCCATATACTCTAGTTTTATTGCAGGAATTAGCCCTGCTGCAAAGCATTGCATCAAAAATTGTACTTAAACGCCCCTGTTAAACAGGGGCAGAAAAATTGGGCCTTAGGCACTGGTGCTGGTGCCACCACACTGCAACCTCTCCCATATACTCTAGTTTTATTGCAGGAATTAGCCCTGCTGCAAAGCATTGCATCAAAAATTGTACTTAAACGCCCCTGTTAAACAGGGGCAGAAAAATTGGGCCTTAGGCACTGGTGCTGGTGCCACCACACTGCAACCTCTCCCATATACTCTAGTTTTATTGCAGGAATTAGCCCTGCTGCAAAGCATTGCATCAAAATTGTAATTAAACGCCAGGGGCAGAAAAATTGGGCTGATGGCATCACCCAGAACCAGAAATGTTCTTCCAACATATCAGCGGAGGAGGAAGAGGATAGACAATCAACATAACAGGACAGTCACTCAGCATCAGCAAAGGCAGTCTTGAAGGGATGTGATATTTCAAAAAAAAGTATTCGGTTACATCAGCTTCAGGTGCTTGGTAGCTGTGGGTGATCCAAGACTGATTCATCTTGATGAAGGTCAGTCGATCAACTGATTCGGTGAACAGTCGCACCCTGTGATCGGTAACAAAGCCACCAGCAGCACTGAAGGTGCGTTCCGAAAGAACGCTGGATGCAGGACAGGCCAGTAGCTCAATTGCATACTGTGCAAGCTCTGGCCAGTGATCCATCCTCAAGACCCAGTAAGTAAGTCTGACCTTGCCCCTAGGTATTCCTGCACCATGTAAATCAGATGCTGGCGATGGTTGCTGGAACCGATCATACCTTGGGGCTGCGGACTAAAAGATTGTCTGAAAGCATCAGTCAGACGTCCACCTTCTCCACTGCTCCTTCTGACCGATGCCTCAGCAACACGTTGTCCAGGACCAGGAGTTTGTAACCTCCCAGTCTCTGGGAACGCGTTGCACAGACCTTTCTGCAAGGCCTCCCGGAGATGTCTCATCCTCTGCTCCCTCTGCGATGGCAAGATAAGGTTGGCAACCTTACCTTTGTACCGCGGATCAAGGAGAGTGGCCAGCCAGTAATAGTCCCTCTCCTTGATCCGAAGAATACGAGGATCCTTCCGCAGGCTTTGCAGGATCAGGGAGGCCATGCAGCGTAGGTTAGCTGAGGCATTCGGTCCGGAGTCCTCTGGGTCACTAAGGGCAACATGATCCGCAGCTACCTCCTCCCAGCCACGTACAAGTCCACGTGTTTCTTGGGACTGTAAATCATCCCTACAAGACTGCTGATGCTGAGTGCCAGCCTCCACCTCCATGCTGACACAATCATCCTCCTCCTCCTCTTCCTCCTCCTCATCCTCTTCATGTGTGATGGGTGGCACAGCAGGAACACTTTCTGGATAAAGGGGGCCTTGAGAGGCAAGGAAGGCCTCCTCTTCCTGCCTCTGTTCTGCCTCAAGTGCCCTGTCCATTATTTAACGCAGCGTATGCTCCAAAAGGTGGACAAGAGGTACAGTGTCACTGATGCATGCACTGTCACTGCTCACCATCCTTGTGGCCTCCTCAAACCATGACAGGACAGTGCATGCATCCCTGATCATGCCCCACTGGCGTGGTGAGAAAAAACTGAGCTCCCCTGACCCTGTCCTGGTGCCGTAGTCGCACAGGTACTCATTGATGGCCCTCTGCTGCGTGTGCAGCCGCTGCAGCATGGCCAACGTTGAGTTCCACCTGGTGGGCATGTCACATATAAGGCGGTTCTTGGGCAGGTTCAACTCCTTTTGAAGCTCAGCCAGCCGAGCACAGGCATTAAATGATCGTCGGAAATGCACACAGACTTTCCTGGCCTGCTTCAGGACATCCTGTAAGCTGGGGTACCTGCCCAAGAACCGCTGCACCACCAGGTTAAGGACGTGAGCTACACAGGGCACATGGGTCAGTTGTCCCTGTCGGAGGGCGGAGAGGAGGTTGGTGCCATTGTCACAAACCACCAGTCCTGGCTTAAGCTGGCGTGGCGTCAACCACCTCTCGGCTTGCCCCTGCAGAGCTGACAAATCATCCGCCCCAGTGTGGCTCCTGTCCCCCAAACAAACCAGCGCAAGCACGGCATGGCATCGTTTTGCCTGCGTAGTTGCGTAGCCCCTGGAACGCCTACGGAGCACCGCTGGTTCTGAGGACAGAGCACTGGAAGAGGCCATGGAGGAAGAAGAAGAGGAGGGGGTGGAGGAGAGAGGTGTGTCACAACCAATAGTAGCATTTTGGAGGCGTGGTGGCGGAACAACCTCCAACACTACTGCACCTTGTCCTGCATCCTTCCCAGCTGCCAGAAGAGTGACCCAATGGGCCGTGAAAGACAGGTAACGTCCCTGTCCATGCCTGCTGGACCATGAGTCAGTGGTAATATGCACCTTACCGCTGACCGCCCTGTCCAGCGAGGCAAGGACATTGCCTTCCACATGCCGGTAGAGAGCCGGAATCGCCTTCCGTGAGAAAAAGTGGCGTTTGGGGACCTGCCACTGAGGAACCGCACATTGTACAAACTCACGGAAGGGGGCCAAGTCTACCAACTGAAAAGGCAGCAGTTGAAGTGCTAGCAATTTAGCCAAGCTAGCATTCAACTGCTGGGCATGTGGATGGCTGGGAGTGAACTTCTTTCGCCGGTCCAGCAGCTGGGGCAGGGACATTTGCCTGCTATAATCGGACGTGGGTGTACTGCTAGCAGAGTGCCCGCAAGCACTTGGCTGTGACACACCTAATTCTACACCTTCATTCCTCTCAGAGCAGGTTTCAGAGAGGACTGAAGGTCTAGTGGGGTTGGAGATGCCAGCTGATGAGGAGCAAGGAGAGGTCCGCTTTGTTCTTTGGTGTGGGTCTTTGAGGTACGCTTGCCAACGAGCTGCATGGCAGGTCAACATATGTCTGGTCAAGCGGCTGATGTTTTGGCCACGGGAGATACGCTTGAGACATATGTTGCAAATAGCAGCGGTGCGATCTGATGCACTCGTCTCAAAAAAGGCCCACACCAAAGAACTTTTAGAATAACGTGCAGAGGCAGCGCCCTGCACAGGCGGAGCTCTGCAGTGTGATTCAGTCGGTGTGCTGCCCCTAAGCTGGCCCCCGGAGGGCATCCTGCCTCGTTGGACATGTGCCTCCTCCTCCTCCTCTCTCCCACCAGGCACCCACGTGGAGTCAGTGCCTTCATCATCCCCTCCCTCTTCATCGCTGTAGCAAACCTGGCAATATGCTGCAGCTTGTGGAACATGACTGCCAGATTGCTGTCCTTCTTGAGCATCCCCTCTCTCTGCATTCACGCTACTGCCTTCCTCTAGCTGAGTGTCATCATCAGAGCCTACAAAACACTGGGCATCCTCCTGGAGCATGTACCCAACACTGTGCTCAAAGAGTTCAGGAGACTCCTCAGGAGGACGTGGTGGGTCTAGGGAAGGAGTCACTGATGATGACATTGAGAGGAGGGAAGACAATGCGTTGGCAGCTGCTTTGCTAGTACCCTGAGACTGGGTGAGAGAGGATGAGCAGGATAAAGAGGGCTTGGTCATCCACTCTACCAAGTCGTTGGCATGTTGCGGTTCAACATGTCCAACTGCCGAAAAGAAGGACAAGCGTGTCCCATGGCCACGTGCTGATGACAATGCACCGCGTCCACGACCAGCACTGTTGTCTCTAGACACAGAGCCTGCTTGCCCTCTTTTATCAGCTCGAGCCTGTCTGCCTCTCCTTGCTGGCCTTCCAGACATGGTAATGGCCTGAAGGGAGTTGGGCAAAACAGCAGTTGGGTAGTGTATATTGTGCTGGAGGCACACAACACCCACTAACTCCTGCAGATGCCTTTATTATAGAACACCAGAGATAAAGGGGTATACTGTAATGGAGTCACACAACACCCACTAAGCCCTGCAGATGGCTCTATTAGAGAACAGCAATAAAGGGTAGATACAGGTGTATATTGTGCTGGAGGCACAAAACACCCACTAACTCCTGCAGATGCCTTTATTATAGAACACCAGAGATAAAAGGGTATATACAGATGTATACTGTGCTGTGCTGGAGGCACACACAACTTCCAATAACTCCTGCAGATGGCAAATGGGCTCAAATAGAGAAGAGCTATGTAGGTGGATAAAGCGGTGTGTACTGGGTACAGAGCACACAGACAGCACGCACAAGCTCCTAACACTACTGACTGCAAGCTCTATTATAAAAGATAGATCACTAGCTATATAGGTGAGGTGAATATAGCGGTGTATACTGCGGTCAGGGCACGCAGGCAACAACCACTACAAAAGAGCAAGATCGAAAATCGGCCGATAACGATCGGTGTATACTGTGTTGAAGGTACACAGAACACCCACTAACTGCTTCAGACGCCAACACACTACACAAGGCCGCCGCGCTGGCGACCTTATATAGTGTGGGGCGTGTACTATACAGCCTGAGCTATGATTGGCCACAGGTAATCATGGCTCTCCTCGCTGCTGGCGCTGTGATTGGCCAAGCATGCAGGGTCACAGTGCATGCTTGGCCAATCATGAGCCAGCAATGCACTGCGATGACGCAGTGCATTGTGGGCCGTGAGCGCCACACAAATTTGGCGCGAATGGCCCATAACGTTCGGAATTCGCCGAACGGGCGAACAGCCGATGTTCGAGTCGAACGTATTTTCGACTCGAACACGAAGCTCATCCCTAGTCACAATCAAAGGACATCCCCTCAGGGACCCAGGAAGTAGGTGTTGATGTGGCTGCATATTGCAATTGGAGACTTTGCCCATGGTCCTTTGAGTACATTGTGGGGAACACTATTAAAGCCAGTAGGGTATGTCCCTTGTGCTGATGCCTCTTCTGTTAGCTGAAATCCTCCTCTATGTATGCCCCTCATCCCAACCACCGTAATCTTCCCATGCGGCAGGGCTTAATAGAACTGTCGGAGCAATGACAGGCATTCATCACTATGCCCATCCTTTCCGCTCAACTCCATCTTTCATAGAAGCAAGTTACTACAGCTTCTATGAATAAAACAAGATCTAGAAATGGAGGGGGCAGACCTTTCAATCAACCACCTATCCTCCATTCACAGATCATTTTTTCCTTTATAGAAGCTGTAGTACTGGCTTCTATGAAATGTGGAGCTGGGTGGAAAGGCCAGGCATAGTCGGGCACACTTGATGAGTGCCTGTCACTGCTCCAACAGTTCTTTTAACCCCCCCACTGCACAGGAAGATTATGGTGGCAGAGGTGGGGGGAACAATGGAGGAAGATTTCAGTTAACAGAAGAGACATCAGCACAAGGGACACATCCTTTGTGTTTTTTTTATTTTGACTGCACATAGTTTTTAAATAAAGGCCATTGCTATAGTCCATGAAATAGTTTGATCCCGCCTACAAAATGGGTGAGAAAATCTAGATCCATTAGATTATTAATTTTGGCTTTAGTGATATTCTCTTTCGGGGGGCATTCTTCTGTCTTTTGTTTTCTATAGTGTTTGTCAAAAGGTGGAATCTGTGTTCAGGTGGAGCCACTAGGTGCCCATGTGACCCACTGCCATAGCTATGCCCATGATGTGAGGTCCGCACTGCTTTTGTAGCCTCTGGAGGCTCTGTATTGGGAAGTTGTTTTTCCCCTATTTATGAATGAGTAGCCATAGCCAGTCATGCTGATGAAGAGGCAGATAAGCCTGGAAACACATTTATTGACTGTGCATTCACATTGAGTGATGTTGGTACCAGGCGAAGGAGGATGTTCCCTGTCATCGCTGCCACTTCCCGATTGGATGGATGAGTCATGGCTTCTATACAGCGACACCCAGCACCCTACACCATTTCTTTCACTGTCAACTGTTGGATTCTCTCATGGTCAGATGCTGAGCCCTGGTGCTGTGAATCTTGTCACTTCCACTTGTCTCCTACTTACTCTTGTAAATTCCTGTGCTGTGTCTCCAGACTGACTTCTTATCTTATCATGCTCAGATGATACCAGGATACATTTATGTTAAGCAAAAAATGGATTGCTAAAGCAAAAAGCAACAGGACATACAGGGCCTGTCAAGTCATATTGCTTTTATATAGATCGAACCAGTGGCAGAAGTAGAGGGGTCGCTGAGGTCGCCGGGCCCCTTGCTGCAGAGGGCCCTTTAGGGCCCCTGTATACCACAATAGGAGGAATGGCAAGGGCAGCTGAGACTGAGCTCCCCCATCCTCAGCTGAACTGTAATCGGCACTGCAGGGAGCTCGTCACATTGATTTGACCTAAAGTGAAAGCACAGTGTGTGCTGTGCTCTTTGTCTCCCCCTACAGTGCAGTACCCAGCAGGAAGAGGTAAGGTAAAGGACTGACATTTTTTAAAAGGCTATCCATATGTATGTGTGTTTATGTGTGTGTGTGTGTGTGTGTGTGTGTGTGTGTGTGTGTGTATGTGCATGTATGTATGTTGTTTGTATGTATGTGTGTGTGCATGTATGTGTGCATGTATGTATCTATGTACATGTGCGTATGTATGTGCATGTGTGTGTGCATGTATATATGTGTGTGCATGTATGTGTGTATGCATGTGCATATATGTATGTATGTGTGTGTGTATGCATGTATGCATGTGTATGTGTGTGTGTGTGTGCATGTGTTTATATGTGTGTATTTATATATATATATATGTGTGTGTGTGTGTATGTGTGTGTATATACAGTATATGTGTATGTATGTGTGTGGTTCGTCAACCAGCCATATTGCGGAATCGGAGGAGATAACAACATTTTTTCTGGTAGGTCATCATCTCCGAGGAGGACAGACCATGCTTGGAACGGTTTGAGGTGATATTTCTCAGATTGGTGTTGGATAAGGTAAGAGTACAGATTGGTGATGGAATACTCATCTGTCTGTAGAACCGTGTCTATGAATGACTTCTGGAAGGGATCAGATTTAGGTCCACAGCAGAACCTCAGATAGTCAGTTAATTGGTGATAGAAAAAGATGTGCGTTGGTGGAAGGGAGAATTCTTGTGATAGAGACAAGAAGGGTTTGAATTCTCCTGGTTTGTCTTGGTATATGGATGTAACTGTCGTGAGGCCATTAGCTCTTCATTGGTCAAACGCTTTATGTAGGGTAGATGGGAGAAACATAGGGTTTCCTTGGATTGGCAAGTGTCTAGAGACATTTGATGGTAGCCCCAACAACTTACTTATCTCTCTCCAAGCAGTGATGGTGTCTCTGATGCGTACATTTGACTTGAGATGAGGTGGTAAGGCATTATGATTGGAGTGAAGAATAGCCGCTAGGGCATATGGAGAGGCCGGTTGTGTTTATCTAGAGTATTATTTAGGGAGGCTGTCAAATATTCCATCATTTAACATCCCTAATTCTGGTATGTAATTTGATCAAAGAGTGGGGCTCTCTCTTTTTCCATTTCAGGGCTATTAGACATCCCCCGGCTGTTAGCACCTGGGCTAGGAGTTTTTGGAGGATTTCGAGAATGAGGAAGGAGGGAGGCCCAAAGGGAACATTTTAGGGTCAAATGGCACTTGTACTTTAAAGATGGATTGAAGAAGAGATTGAACCATCTGCCAATAAGGGGTAATATGTGGGCAGGTCCAATAGATATGATCATCGCCAGCAGCGACGGCCAGCCGAGAGGTATATAGAGTGGAGAGGTCAGGGGTTTGGTACCAATGAAGTAAAACCTTATATCGATTCTCTTTGTATAGGGTACATATAGATCTCTTAGAGGCCCGTGACCAGATGAGCTGCCATGTCTTCAAAGGTATGGTCTCCCCCAAGTCCTGCTCCCATTTGTGCATGTAGGTATGCCGAGGTCCCATTGGTGACATATCTGTAACCAGGATTTGGTAGGTGCGTGATATCCTACCCTTGGGGGACGAGCCCTCTAGGCATATTTTCTCAAACTCGGTTAAGGTGGAGAATTGTAAGTTCGATGTAAAAAACTGTGCAAAGTGGCAGATTTGTAGGTAGCTAAAGAAAGCCTGTCTGGGCAGATCGAATGCATCTTTCAGATCCTGGAATGATCTTAATGTTCTGGTTCTAGTATCCACCAGCTCACCTTACTGAAACAAGGCCCTATTGATCCAGTGCTGCGACATTCCTAGCGAGTCCTAGCACCTGTTACCTCGCTTGAGCATCTGATCTCCTGACGACCCAGCTTATCTTTGACCTTGAACCTCCCTGCTCCTCTGTGCCACACTGCCCGCCTGTTGCCAGCCCTGCCTGTTAACTGGACTTTGTGCTTGCCTGACACCTTGTACTGCATTGCCTGTCTGTTGCTGACTGTGCCTGTGATTGGACTTGCCTGCTCAGCTCCTGCTCTGCATCCACTGCCAGCATCCAGCTGCCTGGTGATCACCTACCCACCTGCATCAAGACCTTTGGGCCTTTCCTCCTGCAGCAACCCGCCAGGCTCTCATACCACTCTGCGCTCCCATGCAACCTGTCTATACTACAAGGGGCCGCAAACCAGACACGTAAGTTAGGCCTTCCCCTGCTATCTCGGGCTCATCAGTCAGGTATGGGAAGTCTGACAGTTGGGAGCTGTGGGGAAATCTAAACCTCGGACTATCAATGGTATAGTGTTCACACTAAAGATAAGAGGGGTTGGGGACAAAGAGTCTCAAGGTATAACATAAGCAAGCCCCCTGAGCCGATGCCCCCCAGGAGGGGCACCGGGGAAGGGGGGCTCTCAACATATAAACCTAGTCAGGATTCATCTGGTGACCCGGGGTTGGGAGCTGAAAGCCAGGACTCAGTGCCTGCGGGAGGGAGGAGATGTGTCAGATGAGCGAGATCCTGGTCGCTTTCTTCCGGCCACCTGGGTCCATGGGACCCGGCATGGTGGAGGAACTGGGAGAGGGTCCGAGCCGGGAGTAGGTGGTATGGGAATGTCCAGGTCTCTGCAGAAGGACTGGAGCTCCTCCGGGAATCTGAGTGTGGTGGACCTCCCATCTATTTTTGCCGTAAGGCTGAAAGGAAAGCCCCAGTGGTATCAGAAGTCATGTTCCTTTAGTAGGAAAAAAGTGGTTGTAGAGAGTGTCGTTGCTGGAGAGTAATCCATGACAGATCTGGGAAGAGAGCGCATGTTGCAGGCTTTTGTCATGATTTCCTCTTTGAGGGCATAGTTGTGGACTCTGCATATCACATCTCGTGGTCTCGCCCCGGTCCCCCGAGGTCAGAGGGCACGGGGGGCCTGGTTAAGCTTAACCTTTTGATGTTCTGGGCAGCCTAGGACATTGTTAAAAATAGCTTGTAGGGTAACAGGCAGATCCTCATCCTGGGTCGCCTCCGGAAGGCCTCGGACCCTGATATTATTGCGCCTGCCCCTGTTATCCACGTCCTCAAGGTGGCGGTGAAAGTCACGGAGGGTGGTTGCTTGCAAGGTGAGTTGGGAGTGTATTTGGGAGATCTCAAGTTTGATGTCACCGCTCTAGTGACGAGACTCTGGTGGAGAGATGGTGTAGGTCTGTTTCGCAGCATGTCGATCTCTGATCTGCATGTCTCACGCACCTCCTGAATGAGCATATGGAAATCCTGCTTTGTAGGCATGCAGCGAACATAGTCTCGCTAAGAGGTATATGGCTCAGGGTCAGTGTCAAAGTTCATGACATCCTGTGTGCTCCATACAGAGCCTGCCCCAGCTCCTTGCTCCGAGTAGTCTCCTGGAGGTGATTGATTGGGATGTGGGGCATGAAATTCTGCCTTTGCGGTGGGGCCTTGAGCTTGTCCCTGAAAGGGGTGTGTCTCTGGTTGCCCCATGGTTTGTAGGGGCTGAGAGTAAGCTATGACATGGAGTAAATCCTCTTGGTGGGAAGAAGAGGAGGCCGGCCTTTTTTTGTGCCCCTGGGATCTCTGTGGCAGGGAACGTGGATCCCACTCAGGGGTGAGGGAGTCCTGGGGGAGGGATGGACATGCTGCGCTGGCATGGATGAGATGAATGCCAAGAGATGGGGGGAAATGGCTGGGAGAGGCCGTCCGGGGGATGAGCCATATTAGAAGCAAGGGCCCCTGCATGAGGATGGGAGGGGGGACCTGCAAGGCTTTCGGCCCTAATGCTGCCCTTTGTACTGCGTCTGTTTTTCCCAGCTCCTGGAGGGATTCTTGCAGGACAGGTGCCTGTGGAGAGTGAGGCCTGTGCTACCAAGCAAGGGGGATGCAGCTGGGAGAGATTGTCCATGAGGCGGCCGCTGGCAGGAGCAGGGACCCCGTCCTGAGAGCGGAAGGGGGCCCTGGATTGCCTACTGCCGTTAGGTTCCCCTCCAAGCCACACCTGTGGTTCCCGGCTCCCAGAGATGCGGATGTACGAGAGGAGACCGCAGAGGATTTGGCCGGCACCATCTTGGCTGCGTGGTATCCTGCCGTAGCGTCCGGACCAAAGTACTCAGTTATAAGCGGCGGTGGAGTGGAGGAGGACCTGGTATTGGGTCCCTGGATGTTGGGCTCTCTGTGTTTGCCCATGATGTTCAGGCTGTGGGTGCCGATTGCTAGTGGATCAGGCAGGCCAGGCGAGAAGCTTCAGTGCCGTGTGTCTGATCCCGCTGCCATCTTAGCCACGCTCCCCATAGTTGTATCTTTGATCTTAAAAACTATGGGATAATGGTGTCGTGGTAACTTGCACCAATAAAAAAAAACACAAAAAAAAAAAGCATAATAATATTATTCTCGATATCACTAGAAAAAAAAAGCCTCATTTGCAATAACTCCATCAGTATCATCAGCAAAGCAGCTTTATTATTATCCCATTAACCACTTCAGATCCGCGCTATTGCCAAATGACGGCATTAGCGCGGACCTAGATTTCCAGGACTACGTCTATTGACGTCGTCCTGGTTACGAGCGGCCTGCGCGCCCCCTGAGGGGCGCGCGCGGCGCGCTCTGTGATCGGCGAGTCCGTGAGACTCGCCTGATCACCGATCCGTGTAAGGGGTCGATCCCGACCCCTTATCACGTGATCAGCTGTCAGCCAATGACAGCTGATCATGTGATAGAACGGAGCCGGTAATCGGCTATTATTCCTCCTCGCGCTGACAGCGCGAGGAGAGAAAAAAAAAGCCGATCACCGGCGGCCGTGATCGGGACATCAGTCCCGATCACGGCCATCAATAAAAGGGACCACCTGCCACCTGCCTGTGCCCACCTGCCTCCCGCAGTGCCATCCTGAAGTAAAATAAAAGAAAAAGTAAGTGCCCCCCGTCAGTGCCCCCTGTCAGTGCCCATAGTGCCCACAGTGCCACCCACAGTGCCACCCACAGTGCCACCCACAGTGCCACCCCACAGTGCCACCCACAGTGCCACCCAATCTGCCTCAAAGGTGCTGCACCCCAGTGCCGCCCATCAGTGCCCAGCAGTGCCGCCCATCAGTGCCCAGCAGTGCCGCCCATCAGTGCCCAGCAGTGCCACCTATCAGAGCCACCTATCAGTGCCACCTATCAGTGCCCATCAGTCCCATCTATCTGTGGTACCTATCAGTGCCCATCCGTGCCACCCATCCGTGCCACTTATCCGTGCCACCCATCCGTGCCATCTTATCTGTGCCCATCTTTGCCCATCAGTGCCGCCTTATCTGTGCCCATCGGTGCCGCCTTATCTGTGCCTATTAGTGCCGCCTTAACTATGCCTATCAGTGCCCACCAGTGCAGCCTATCAGTGCCCACCAATGCAGCCCATCAGTGCCCACCAATGCAGCCCATCAGTGCCCACCAATGCAGCCTATCAGTGCCGCCTAATCAGCGCACTTCAATGAAGGAGAAAAATGACCCGTTTGCAAAATTTTATAACAAACTATTAAAACATGATTTTTTTTTTTTTTTTTTTGCATCTTTTTTTGTTTGTTTAGCAAAAAATAAAACTCCGAGCTGTAACTAAATACCACCAAAAGAAAGCTCTATTTGTGGGAAAAAAATGATAAAAATTTCATTTGGGTACAGTGTTGTATGACCGCGTAATTGTCACTCAAAGTGCATCAGCGCTGAAAGCTGAAAATTGGTCTGGGACTGAGGGGGGTTTAAGTGCCCAGTAAGCAAGTGGTTAAAGAAGAAGAGAATGTGCGCTGCATTTTGAGATTTCATAATTTGCCATGTCACAAATGTTAATTCTCCATTACAAATGCTAGTTAACAAGACCGACCGCTTCTGGCTCATCCTTGCTTCCGAGCACGTGTGTTTGTACTTTGGACTTTTGTCTGACAGACTTGTGCTCGGAAAATACAACAACACTCATTTGTCTGAGGAAAATCTTAAAGGTTGCCATCTAACATCTAACATTTATCCGACAACAATTGTCTGATGGACCGTAAAATTGTCAGATTTTCTGCCAACAGCCTGTCATCACACATTTCCTGTCAGAAAATCCGATCCTGTGTACACGGCTTTACTTTTGGTGTGGGTCTACTAATCAAGACACTTTATTGGAAATATGGACTTAGAAAATATTTGTTTAATGTTTTTTCACTACCAATCTATATATGTTTTTTTCATTATACTTTATGTATATTTTCACTTCGTGAATGTTATCTGTTTGATATAAGGAAATATTGCACTTTATGCATATATTCACTTTAGTTCATGGTATTGACATATAAGGAATAATCACTCAGCGCCCCCTATCACCTTATCTTGTTTCACTTGCTCATTGACAGGCTCACAGTTTTTTGGGGAGCAGTTTTGTACAAAAGGTCTTAGTATATTTATTGCTTGGCGCAAGGTTTTTTCTTTCACATTGATTCCCAATAAACCCAGGTAAATAACTTATGACAGCTCCTGTTTCTCTCCTGGGGTTAGGGCCATGCTATACATTCTCCTAAAGAACTACTCACCAGTTCAGCATATGTGAAGCACTCTGCTGCATCTTTCAGATGCCTGCAGCCACACAACCCCCCCCCCCCCCTAGTCGGTTGGTTGGGTTACCCATCAACCACTATTGTCACACAAGTGGGTGTGCTTGGGGAGCAGTGCCCTATTAGAGCCTCTGGCTCTAGTTACGTGCTTCAAAAAAAAAAACCCATTGGAATCCATGCATTGTTGAGCACAGTGTATTATGCTCTGATAATATATATTCATTATTTTTGGTGAAAATGTTTCATTTTTTTATTTGATTTAGCAATTGCAGAACCTTTATAATAGCTCCTACCACCTCCCTTTGTAAAACAAACAGGTTGGAGTAGACACAGGTGTAACCATGAGTAAAGTGATGGGGATGAATTTATGACCGTGTTTCTCCTCTTTGTGTATGACTGACAGCCAGGATAGATGGTCTGACATGGATTTTGTTATGAATACAAATCTTAGCATGGTGTCATTAACCCCCCTTCTACATGTAATCCATATGATGACATCCCATGTCTGAACATTCCTCACCCAACACATCATCGCTCATTACTAATTGTAGAGTCAGTTTTTCTGCTCACCCCAAATTTTTCAATGCTATCCTTCAACGTCCCGACCGCCTCCTCCAATTCCTGCACCAACTGTGGGGAGTCCAGGGGCAGATCTCCCATGGCTCCTTCCTTGGGACCACATCCATTGGTCCCCTCCTGGTAGCACTTGTCCAGGCCATTCTCGCAGCGGCTCAGCTTGCTGGTGAGCTCCCAGATGGCCTCTTGGTCAGTAAGGATCCACTTCTTCTGCTGTAGCATGGTTTACCAGAGCTGCTCAGCAGTGTTCTGCAGGGCGAGGAGCTCTTCTCCGGCAGGCTGAGAGGAGTCTCTCTGAGCACCAGAGGGGCACTCTGTGGCTAAGGGGGTGCAGATGAGTCTGCAGAAGCTGGGGAGAGACTGGTTCTGGGATCCAGGGAGCTCCAGGAAGGCGTCCTTCTATTCCGCTGTGCGTCTCCTCCCTCTTCCTCCTTGGCGGCCAATAGGATTGGCTGTCCTTTGAGCCATGGTCTGGCGCCCCTCATGTAGATTAGGGGGCCAGACGTATCGATGGTGGGGCGGCTCCCCTTCGCCCTGCATTATGGGCCGCCACTGATTGAACGCATTAACGAGACATTTCTTGCTTTCAATGCTTTACTAGACTTGTTATCCTTTTAACTTTGTTAATAGGATAAACTGCAATTTTCTTTCTTCAAAATTACATTCCGCAAATAGAGTCATTTTATGTGTATTGGATATTCTCATCCTTTTCCTGATGAAGCCAACCTGGCGAAATATGTTGAAATAGTAGGACAAGAGAATAAACCTGTATGTGACCCCAGTTCTCTTGGCAGTTAGGGTTAGGATGTATGTTATACCCAGAATGTTGACTGTAACTGTGGTACTTACTTTTATCTTGTTTATGTTTAATAAATGATTTATATATTGCTTTTTTACATTGTTGTCTGTTTGTGTATATGGGGTACCTTTAAAATCCCAGTTCCTCAACTCTTTGTGACTCCGCCAATAGAGTAAAACAGTGGTAAACTTTTGAATGTTCAGTTCATAGGGCTCTTTCACACAGAACTGCTCCTCTCTCTTCAGCAAGGGATCTGTGAGCGGATCCCCACAGTGCTGTACAGGATGGATGTCAATTTTTTACATCAGTGCCTATTCAGTTTGTATCCAGCAGAAACGGATGAACCGGTGATAGCACTATGGGTTGTGGATGTAAATGGACTTGTGTCCTTTACATTAGACTACCTCCAATCTGTCAAATTTAAGTTGGGAAAAATCACAGTCCTTTTCTGTTTTATTTTTTTCTTCAGATCTGGATGGACTTGGAGGTAGGCGAATGTAAATCAGACCTGCCTGAAAAACTGACAGATGGACCTAACTAGTCTGCATGGCAGTTTTTCAAAAGTATCATGTACTTTGTTGCCGGGTGCAATTTTTCAAAAGGGTCATGAACTCAGTTCATTCTTCATTCAAAGGAATGGGCTGCCCTAAACGCAACGTGTAGAAATGCGCAAAAACTCGGTTCTTTCTTTTTTCTAATTTTACTACTACATCTTAAATGGTTATATTCTATGATTAGACTTTCTTAAGGCCAATTGGTTACATATTTGTATTAATATACTTTGATAACTGAATGTCAATTTGGCATTGAATTAATATAACAATTATTTAATTATTTAATTATTTAATAATTTATGTCCAATCCGATATTATTATTATTATTTTTTTATACATTTATGGAACAACTGTATATCTTAAAGAGAAGTTCCACCCAAAAGTGGAACTTCAGATTGTTCGCCTCCTTCCCCATTGGCACCTTTCAGGGGAAAGGGGGGAGACTGAGCCGCAGCGCCATCTCTCAGACGTTCGGCCCCCTCCTCCTTCCTCTGGCGCCGGGCAAATTAGAAATTGGCAGAGTGGTTCGCGCATACGCATTAGGAAACTGGTTGTGAAGCTGAAAGGCTTCACTGCCGGGTTCCCATACCAGCAATGTGGACTTCTGCACCCGATAGCCAATCCAAAGTTCGGCTGGGGTGGCGACATGGTGGGCTCCCTGGACAGGTAAGTGTCCTACTAATAACAATCAGCAGCTGCAGTATTTGTAGCTGCTGACTTTTCATTTTTTGGTGGGGTGGGCGGACCTCCCATTTAAGCTGCATATATTTATTCTTATAAGCTTTTGATATTTTTACATTGTATACATGTTGTAAAACATTGGTGATTATATGTGAAATACAAAACCTCATGTATGTTTAACTATTAATATGTTTAAAAAAATTCAAAAAATGTAGTGTACCCAGAAATGCGTAAAAACGCATGCATGCTCCGTTGCAACTGCATAGGTATGAACAGAGCCTGAATGTCCTTGCTTTTATAAATACCTTCAGTGTTTGGCATCCACATCCAGTTTTCCAAACGTGGCACAAATGAAACTCCTGCAAACTCTGTGCAAAGGAAACTTAAGATCAGGTTTTCTTGTTTGATACAGAGTATATCATCACAGTAGTAAAAACATTCCTCAAAATATATGATGCTTTTTCTTATCCAATATCTTACATATTTTAAATTTTTGTTCACTTTAGCAATTGGTAAATTATGGTTTCAACAAAGCCACTAAATCTCAGTGTTTAAAAAGAATAATTTTAGCTTTATTAAAACTGTGTTCCAGTTGCCTTGCACTTAGTGATAGATAAAATAAACATTTTATGGTGCCTAGTCGCCATCTGGTGGTCATATTGATAAACCTTTGTATAAATTAGCAATGGAAAAAAAAATGCTTAAAGTGGAACTTAGCTCCTAAAAGTTAGTTTATTTTGTTTAACTATTTCTATACCGGACACTTCCCCCTTCTACCTGCCCAGGTAAATTTTCAGCTTTCAGCGCTGTCACAATTTGAATGGCAATTACTCAGTCATGCAACACTGTACTCAAATTAACTTTTTTATCACTTTTTGAGGCAGATATTTTTCAAATAGTTTTTGTTTTTTTGCAATACAAAAAAAAAAAATACATTTTGAAAAAAAAGTACCCTTTTCTTTGTTTCTGTTATAAAATTTTGCAAATAAATAATCTTTTTTTTCATATATTTAGGACAAAATGTATTCTGATACTTTTCTTTGGTAAAAAAAATGATCCAAATCAATGTGTATTATTTAGTCAGTGTGAAAGTTATAGAGTCGACAAACTATATGGTATATACTGTATATTTGAAAATTGATCAATCCTGATGTACTAGGAATTCATATAAAATGACTGCGTTATACACTTTAATAAATAATAGCATCCAGCACTACAATTTAAAAAAAAATTGTGTGAATGAATAAAGTAGAAGTAATGCAGCGCTAATAATCAAATGTTAAGTATTGACATATCAACATACTGTGATATACAAAATAAATTGTCATTAGCATATACAAAACACTTTAATGCCGCATACACACAAGTGGAATGTACGACAGAAAAAGTCAGATGGAAGCTTTTCATCGTATATTCCGATCGTCTGTATGCCCCATCAGACTTTTTACTTTGAAAATTCTGACGGACCTAGAAATAGAACATGTTATAAATATTTCCGACGGAACAGTTCCTATTGGGAAAACCACTCGTCCGCATGCTGTTCCGACGGACCAAAAATGACGCATGCTCTGAAGCAAGTGCTTCGGAAGCGCTCGGTGTGGTAAAACTAGCATTTGTATTGGAGCTAGCACATTCCTCACGCTGTTAATTCTGTGATCTTTTACTTCAGCGCATTCTTTTCTTTTTTATAATGCTAAAAGAATGAAGTTGTTTTGCTGCTCATATTCACACAGAGTTCTCACAAACTTATTTATTCATTATTTCTCCTGATCTCATGAATAATATTGTATTTTTTTTAAATCACGATTTCCATAGTAATCTTTACAATTATTTTTTATAATCATCTTTTATTTTTTTATTTCATCAAAATCTCCTTTTTTTTTTGGGATTATTGAAAAAAAAATTTCTAGTGATCTCCATATATCATTTTATTTTTTGTGTGTCAAGTTACCACAATAACATTATTATCTTGTATTTTTTTTTTTTTCCATAAAGAATTTCTTTTATTGAAGATAATGCAAAGCATAACAGAGATAAATCAACAGTTAATACAATAATTTTGGCCCTATTGTTACAGTGGCCAGAAGCAACAATTACACAATAAACAATAGAGTTTGTGCTGTCATATGTTCTCATCTAGACTCTAATTCTATACCAGCAAAGCTGGATTGATCGTCTGTGTCTAGTAGACTAGTGCACTTAAGCCAAGGAGTGCCAATTGGTTCGTGAGTCAGACTCTCATAATGGACAGTTCTCGCTGTAGTTTGGGTCTGTAGAGAGTCGGACCCCACCGCGTCTGTGATTTCTATGCATCGGAGGAAAGTGGACCGGGGGTCCACCTGAAGGTCAACCCCGAGCACCACCTCCCCCTGTAATTCCCAGCCAAAGAGAAAAAGGAACAACATATAAAAAAAAGCAAAAAAGAAAGAAGGGGGGGGGGGACACAGGAAAGGGAAGACGGGGAGGGGAAAGAGGAAGGGGAGGAGAGGAACAGGGGGGGAGTATCAGGGGAGGAGGGGCCAAGCTTTCCTGTTTTGGGGAGGGAGTGGGAACACCACCAACTACCCTCCCTACCAGAGTATCTTAGCTCATCTGTTCTTGCATGTTCCCTCCTTTGGCCGTATGCCCGCCTGATACACCGTATTAACCGTATTAATACGGTGTATTAGCTGTTAGATTATTGGCCATCGTCTCTCAATAAATTTTGATAATCTGGTGACCTACGGAACCCACGTCTCCCAGATCGCTGAGAAACTGGCAATTCTGTCTTTAGTAGCGAAGATCAACTCCTCAATCCCTGCAATGTGGTCAATGTGTGAGGTCCATTCTTTCAGGGATGGAATCCCAGTGGATTTCCAGTGAACTGGTAGGCAGAGCCTTGTGGCATTGATCATATGCATTGCAACTGATTTGAAATATTTTTTCTTCAAAATTTGTGAGTGGTGTAAAAGGTACTGTGCTGGTGAATATTCTAAGGGGAGCGAAGAGATCAATATCTTGTATTTTTTATTAACCTCAAGGAGGTTGGTGTCCCTTGTTAATTTTACATGGTCTTTTAGAAATGTACCTGCCCACTCACAAACAAACTGTCCTATCTGAATAAAAACACATAGGCAAGTATTTATAAAATAAAATCTCCATTTATTCTGGGTAACAAAATAAAGAGGAAGGCAACGCTGGAGAAACTTTTGGAATTTGCAAAGGCTTTTGGCCCCCAGGGCACACATCAAGTCTGTGGAAAATAAAATTGGTAGCTTGAGGAGTCCATATAATTTGGAGCACAATCCGGTCCAGGAATGTTAGAGATTAGGACCAGCAGCAGATGACATATATTTTCCCAGGCTGTGGTACTACACCAGCCTACATCTTCTGTCAGACCAGACTGAAGCCAGGTTATCACTTTCTTCTCTTCACTGCAGCCTTCCCTGCACCCTTCTCTGCAGTCTTCCTTGGAAGCTGTGCCTCTGGTGGTGGACTTGTGGCAGGTGGAGGAGGAGGAGAAGGATGGGCTTGCTCATGTGGCTGTTCTCAGTCAGCTGGCCCCTCAATTCCTTCTGAAGGGCCTCAGCAATAATTCCCTCACAGAGGAGGCATTGGCCCGCCTCCAATTTCAGCAATCTTGTGGCTAGATAGCAGCCATAGGCCTCTTGAGCGTTGGGGGGGGGGGGGGGGGCTCGTAAGGACATAACTTGCTTCCCTAATGAGGCCTAGTGCTGCCTCCTCTGCCATCGTTCCCTTCCTGGGCCTTTTGGTTATAAGGCAGAGGGGAGGCATCTGGGAAATTGGGTGAGGCCCCTACTGGGCCCAGCCACCTCCTAACTGCCACTGGGCCCGCCCTCCTCCTGGCTGCCACTGGGCACGACCTCCTCCTGGCTGCCACACTATAATCACTTTTCTTTTTTTAAATCATTAATTGGTTATTAATTATAACATCTAGTTAACATCATTAATATTAGGACAATAAATATGTCTAAAAATAATATACCTCACTCAAGCTGGGCACATCCACTTCTTCCAGGACGGAAGGCCCAGGTTGTTCCTTGTCAGCCTCTGCTGGGGTTGAGGGAAGGCTGCAGGGAAGGGTAGAAAGTGATTCCCTGCCTTCAGTCTGGTCATCCAGAAACCGCAGTTTGTTGAAGTACCACAGCCTGGGGACATACACTTGTGCTGCTGATGCTCCTGATCGGTGTGATTTCTGGATCTTATTATGCTCCTTCTTATACATGTACCTCAAGATCCCAATTTTCTTTTCCAAGAACATGATGGTTGCATCAGGGACCCGAGTCTTCACAAATTCCAGAAGTTTTTCCAGCGTTGACCTCCTAGCTTCTTTATTATAATATAAGCTGTGTTTTACCTCCCACAAATTCCTCATCTCCCTGTACTTGTCAATGAGACTGGCCATACATTTAGGGTCCTTAACCACTTGCCTACAGGGCACCTAAACCCCCCAGACCAATTTTCAGCTTTTGGTGCTCTCACACATTGAATGACAATTACTCAGTCATGCAACACTGTACCCAAATAAATTTTTTGCCTTCTTTTCCCACAAATAGAGCTTTCTTTTGGTGGTATTTGATCACCTCTGTTTTTTATTTTTTGTGCTATAAATGAAAAAAGACCAAAAATTTTGAAAAAAAACAAACATTTTTTTTGTTTCTGTGATAAAATTTTGCAAATTATTATTTTTTCTTCTTACATTTTGGCCACAATTTATACTGCTACATATCCTTGGTAAAAATAACCCAAATTCATGGGAATTATTTGGTCTTTGTGAAAGTAAGAGAGTCTACAAGCTGTGGTGCAAATCATAAAAAATTGATCACATCTGATGTACTGGTGGCCTATCTCATTTCTTGCGACCCGAACAAGCCAGGAAAGTACAAATATCCCCCAAATGACCCCTTTTTTGAAAGTAGACATTCTAAGGTATTTGGTAAGAGGCATGGTGAGCTTTTTGATGTTGTAATTTTTTACCACAATTCTTTGCAAATTAAAGATTTTTTTTTCCACAAAATTGTCATTGTAATAGGTTATTTCTCTCACATGGCATGTGCGTACCACAAATGACACCCCAAAATAAATTCTGCTACTCCTCCTGAGTATTACAATACCACATGTGTGGGACTTTTCCACAGCCTGGCCACATAGAGAAGCCCAACATGCAGGGAGCGCCATCAGGTGTTCTAGGAGCATAAATTACACATCTAACTTGTTGACTACCTATTACACTTTTGAAGGCCCTGGAGCACCAGGATAATGACACATGACACTTATGTGGCAATGATGACAGATGGCACTGATATGTGGCACTGATGACATGTGACACTGATGTGGCACTGATGACAGATGCCACTAATACGTGGCACTGATGACACTTGACACTGATGACAGATGGCACTAATACGTGGCACTGATGACACTTGACACTGATGACAGATGGCACTAATGTGTGGCACTGATGACAGATGGCACTGATAACACGTGGCACTGATGGCACGTGGCACTAATACGTGTCACTGATGACAGGTGGCACTAATACGTGGCACTGATGACACGTGACACCGATGACAGATTGCACTGATACGTGGCACTGATGACAGATGGCCCTAATATGTGACACTGATGACACGTGACACTGATATGGCACTGATGACAGATGGCACTATGTGGCACTGATGACATGTGGCACTGATGTGGCACTGATGACAGATGCAATTATACGTGGCACCAATGACAGATGGCACTAATAAGTGGCACTGGGGACAGATGGCACTGACAGGTGGCACTTTGGATAATGGCACTGACAGGTGGCACTGGGGACAGGTGGCACTGACAACAGGTGGCACTGGGGACAGATGGCACTGGGAACAGGTGGCAGTGGGGACAGATGGCATTAACAGTTACTGTGGGCACTGTATTTTCTTTTCTTTTTTACACTCACAGGCTGCAGCGGTTCATCTTTCCCTCCTCACACGCTGTCTCTGTGTGAGGAGGGAGAGCCGGCGATGAGAGATGATCTCATATGTTTACATATGAGATCATCTCCCATTGGACACGCTGATCGCACTGTAAACTGCCGCTGTGATTGGCCATTTTAAGCGATCCGTGACTGGGTGTGTCCAAGGGACACAGCCAGCACAGAACTTCCCCCTGGCAATTGGCGTCCATGCTGTAGCCATCTTTCTCATATTTTCTGTAAGACAATACACAAGATAAAAACACTAATGTCAGCCTAAACTCTCATAATCTTATCCCAATATAGGCCTCAATCTTGAAGCAGTATAGGCCACTGATGTACCAAAGTTAAGATTTTACCTTCGAGTACGTACCTGCAACATGGTTTCAAAACGGTCGGCTGGTCAGAACAAACTTAACAGAACGCACTGAAGAATAGTAAGGCCTGTGAAGAGCGAGCTGAAAATCAACAACGAGTGGACAAGAACGCACTGAAAAACAGATACGAATTGACTGCACGCACTGAAAACCAGGCTGAAAAGCATGAATCGTCTCTAACCAAACTTCTACAAACACGAGATTAGCAGAAGGAGCACAAAAGGTGGCGCAGTGGCTATTGAACTTTTTCATTTTACTACTTAATTTTTCTAGTCCCGTCATACGTTTTGTACATCACTGTGTTCTTGGCAGTCAAAGTTTGGCGTGCACGCAAGACAGTTTCAGCGGAATTCCGTCGGAACGCCGTTGGAAAAACCTTCAGAGTTTACTCCGACGGGAAAACCAGTCATATGTACAGGACATAACACCATCAACTGGTTAATAGTGTCTCTAAATAAAGTGCACTGTGCAAATTGTAAATCAACATTAGTAGTATAGTCCCATTGGTGATTAAAACATGAATCCATTAGTATATATTGATGGGAAGGAATCCAGGAGTGTAGGACTAAAGGAGTCACAGCCGTATGTGCATCCACCACCCAGGGGAGAAGTTTAAATACGCTTACCAGAAGGTAACATCAATCAGGCATGTGAATTTAATAGCGAGTGGTGCAATTCCTCCTCCTCAGCTCAGCCACCTCAGCAGCCTTGACCGGGCATGTGAGAATATGTGAGAATATGGATCAAGACGACAATGTCCCAGACGGTAAATAACCTCCTTCCACCAGAGAACAGTTTGGTAGGTTTATGGTTAACATCATTCTTAAAAAAACAGAAAGCCTCCACATAGTGAAAAAACTTTTGGTTACAGGTTTATTTATAATAAAAAGGCTTTACATTTAAGAATGCTAATGCCACGTACAGGCGATCGGATTATCCAGTGGACTTGGTGCGCCGGACCAGAGTATGCTGGACAATTCGATCGTGTGTGGGCTCCAGCGGACTATTTCCCCTTAAAAGTCTCGCAGACTTAGAAAGAAGTTTTGACTCAAAATTGCCCGCCAGACTTGGCTTTCTAGCGGACAATCCGTTCGTCTGTGTGATAGTCTGGCGGACTAAAAATTACGCATGCTCAGAAGCAAGTATAGGAAGTGCTCGGTCTAGTAAAACTAGCGTTCGCATTGAAGCAAGCACATTCCTCACGGTGCTAATTTTGTGATCTTTTAATACAGCGCATTCTTTTCTTCTTTATAATGCTAGAAGAAGGACGTTGCTTTGCTGCTTATATTCAAACAGAGTTATCACAAATGTCTTTATTCCTTATTTTTCCTCATCTTATGATTAATATTAGAATTAGATAGATAGATAGATAGATAGATAGATAGATAGATAGATAGATAGATAGATAGCATTTTTTTTATATTATTATTATTATTTATTTATTTTTGATAATATTATTATTGTTATTATTGTTATTATTTTAAAAAAAATTGTGGTTGAACTAGATGGACTTGTGTCTTTTTTTCAACCTGACTATGTAACGAAAGATAGATAGATAGATAGATAGATAGATAGAGAGCATTTTTTTTATATTATTATTGTTATTATTATTATTATTATTAATTTTTTTTTTGTGGTTGAACTATTGAACTAGATGGACTAGATGGATTTAGCTTACACATGATTGGATGATAAAATCAGCAGAGCTTCCCCTCATTTCAAATGTTACCCTCAGATTTACAGTGACTGCACTTCCAACTGCCCTTGCAGTGCAATTTCAATTGCACTTGTAGTTAGCACTTGTATTGCAAAATGAATGTGCCTTTTGTAAATAACCCCCATAGTCTTTTGACGTGTGCCTGACTACTCACAAACAAACTATGGTTTTGGAATAAAAACATATATTATATTATTTGGGGAAAATTAAATATCCATGTATTCTGGTTAAAACAAAATAAAGAGGAAGGCAACACTGGAGACACTTTTGGAGTTTGTGAAGCCTTTTGTCCCCCAGGGCATACATTAAGTCAGTGGCCAAGAAAATTGGGATCTTGTGTAAACAATAAAATAGGGAGCACAACACGGTCCAGGAATCCCACAGACCAGGAACAGCAGCAGCTGACATCTATGCGTCTTCTGTCAGACCAGACTGAAGCCAGGCAATCACTTCCGACTCTTCCGTGCAGCCTTCCCTTCACGCTTCGTTGGAGGCTGTGCCTCTGGTGGTGGACTTGTGATAGGAGGAGGAGGAGGAGTTGAAGTAGCAGTAGGGTCTGCATTATATAGATGGGTGTTTGGTGTAAGTTCGCCCTTCAAACCCCTCTGAATGGTGTAAAACAAAATCGCCTCCTATAATTGGCGTTGGCCTTTTTCCATCTCCAGCAACCTGCTGGCCAAATATGTTCCGTAGGCCTCTTCAGCATTGGGGGGTTTGCTGAGGAATTGGCTAGCCTGACAAATTAGTGGTCATGATTCCTCCTCCGTTTGTGTCATCCTCCTGGGCCTTCTGCTGGTTATGCGGAGGGGAGGGACTTGACTTTCAGTCAGGCTCCTGCTGGGCCCAGCCATCTCCTGCCTGTGGCTGGTCCTGGCCTCCTCCTCCATACCACTGATCCCGGCCTCCTCCTGGGTGAGCTCATCCTGTGTAAAAAAAAAAAGACATTTTATATTTTTGCTTCATCAATCACAGACAATTTTCCATTTCTCACTTGCAAATATATTTTTCCAGAAATCAAAAAGGCTATCATTTTGACCCCAGCTGTTCACCAATATTTTATCCACATTTATGAAAACTACTGTATAGTTATATGTATATATAATATAATTTGGGATAAAATCATAGATTTGGAAGAAATTCAAATATTTAACTTTACATCATTAATATTAGGACAATCAATATTTGCTAAAATAAAATATACCTGGCTCCAGCTAGGCGCATCAACTTCTTCCAGGATGGAAGGGCCTGGATCTTCCTGGGACGCCTTAGCTGGGGTGGAGGGAAGGGTTGAAAGCGACTGCCTGGCTTCCGTCTGGTCATCCAGAAAACTGAGTTTGTTGAAGTACCATAGCTTAGGTACATAAATCTGATCTGCTGCTGCTCCTGATGTGCGGGACTTCGCGATCTTGTTGTGCTCCCGCCTATACATGTTACGCAGGATCCCAATTTTGGAGTCCACAAATGTAATGTCTGCCTCGGGGAGTCGAGTTTTCACAAACTCCAAAAGTGTTACCAGTGTTGCCTTCCATTCTGCACGGTTGGATTATAAAGGGTTCTTTACCTCCCTCAGGGTTCTGTGAATCTGATAAAGTTCAATGAACTTGGTCAGAAAAGCCTCCTCCTTAAAGGGGTTAGGATTATATCTTGCCATGTTGGTATTCTGAAAGATAATATACACAACAAAAACACTAATGTCAGTCCAAACTCACAGTATTATTTTTCTCACACTATAGGTATGACACACACTACACACACCCACCCACCCACACACCAACCCAACCCACACACACACCAACCCAACCCATGCACACACCACACACACACACACACACACACACACCACCCACACACACACCACACACCACCCACACTACACACACACACCACTCACACTACACACACCCACACACCCACCAACCCAACCCACACACACACACACACCACACACACACACACCACCCACCCACCCACGCACCAACCCATCCCACACACACCACCACATACACACCACACAAGAATGTAAAACATCTATGGACAAAGTCTCATAGTTTTGTCCTAGTATAGGCCTAAAGCTCAAAACAGTAAAAACCATTGTGATGTACCATGTTAGAATCTTACCTCCATTCAGACCGCTCGCTACTTCCGTTCGGCATCGTAATAGCATTATATACACTGTGCATGCGTCAAGCTCCACCTGCGTCGCCCACGTCGCCCGCCCCTGACGTTCCTTGTGACCAAATTCCCCTGCCCCTTTTCCTTTCGTTCTGCTGTGGGAGAGTAAATAGAGAAAGATGACAGATGCATTTTCAACTAGCAGTGTGGAAGAAAGCCCAGAACCACATACATCCGGATCCAGGAGGAGATTTAAGGCCACAAACATGACATTTAAAGAAATGGTGGAGATGGTTGACATCTTGAGAAAGGAGGACTATGATGGTAAAAATGGCCCCTATCCCCGACCCAATTTGCGGAATGACAAAATAATGTCTACAATTGTGAGCACTTTGGAGAAGAAATTTGGTGTCCGAAGGGCTAAAAATCAACTGAGGAAGCGCTGGTCCCATATCAAATCGAGGGAGCCGGATCAGTACAAAAGGATTTTAAAAAAGTGCGCTCTTATATCTTATAACTTGATCGTTCGTACATATCTTTCGTATAGGCAAATGTATGTAAATAGCGTCAATTTTCAGATACTGCATATGGCGTTTGGTAAAGATCGTTCGTTTGTCATGAAGAAATTCGCTGTATTTAGCTGGTACAAGGTTATATTTATTATATTATTATTTATTATCTTTTTATTATTGTTCAGGATAAATTGTATTGTCACACTCAGTTTAGGATATCGTTGTGTAGATGTCTTTAGAGCTACAAATGTTTTAGAACTTTATTCAGTATAATGTAAGGAGAGGACACAGCAGCTGTTTCAACATCTGGACTTGGAAGCACTAGTGTAGTGTGGGACATCATAGAACATTTTTTAGGGTAACCCACACAGGGACTCCAGGGGATGATTTGGGTGTCTCCGTCTGTGAAACTTGGCCAAAAGATGTAAAGTATTGCAATTTGGTTAAAAGGGAATTTTAATTATGTCTTCAACTAGGATCTTGTAAGAAACAGCTAATAATTGTACACCACTTCGAACCAATGTTTTATATTCCTATTTCTGGACTCAACTATCACTGTGCTTAAAAGTATACCTTTTGTTTCATTCTCATAGGGGAACAAAGACTCAGACATGAGTCAGAGCATCCCAGGACTCCCCGATCTCACCAGCCTGATTGGGCAGTTAGCCCAAGCCCATGCAAGGATGTGGAGGAAGAAGAGGTGGTGGAAGTGGCTGAGATATGCATCCCACCAAGTGAGTGTCCAACAATCCAGCTTAAGGTAATCAATTAATGGCTGCATGTTTTTACACAATTTTTTCTCTACGCAATTTTTTTTTTATAAACAACGTTTTTATTAAACAAAGGTACAAACAGTCAAAGCACGGTGTACAATACATAAATACACAGGAAAAAAAAACACTTGCAACATGGTATAATACACCTGCATGTTGTAACACAAATTACATTGATCAATGGTAATCCCACAAGAAGATAATATCTATGCATCAGACATGGAAATGACGGATATTGCCCATTCACGACCAGCAAGCCTATAATGGTATTTCCACCATATGTCTATCCACATGAGTCTGCATCATTTAGCCATCTGTCCCATATTTTATAAAATTTGGCCTGGCAACCCCTGTTACTATAAATACATTTTTTGTAGGGAAGAGTGAGATTGAAGTCTGCTTTCCACTCTGCCAACGTTGGGAGAGTAGGTCTCATCCATTTTCTAGCAATGAGTTTTCTAGCTGAGAACAAGGTCTCCTGTATAAATGTTTTGATGTGTCTAGTAGGCTCAGGGGCGTAACTATAGGGGGTGCAGCAGTCGCGACCACAACTGGGCCCTGTGCTGCAGGGGGCCCATTCAGCCCCCTCTACATATGGCCGGCAGCAGCATAGGCAGCTAGGGGTACCAGTGCACCATGCACACAGGTGACTAGAGGTGGAGGGTGACTAGCAGAGCTCCATGCTCGACTATCGCACTGGCTGCTCTTTAGTTGTGCATTGCCCGCATGACCTGTGTCCTCGGCTGGCTCCTCAGAGTACCCCTCTCCTGCTCCATGCATTCCCGCTCAGTCCGATGTCTGTTCTCCCCAGCCAGAGTCCCGCCCCCCCCCCAGGTCCGGCCCACACTGCACTGCATACTTCTCCCGGGTAAACAAACTTTAAGCACACAGATGCAGTGCAGCCCTATGAGAGCCGGCTCCCCGGAGGACACTGCAGGCTTGTCTGCCAACCCCCCTCCTCCTCCGTCATACACAGATGATGAAAGGTCTTTCTGGGAGATATGCTGATCACCCGTCCAGCACACTGGATGGAGCCCAGGCCAACATGGATGAGTGCGCGGCCTGCAGCTTGGTCAAGGTGAGTGAGAGGATCCCATCCCCCACACACCATTACTTACGCCCTCCATCTCCCTCTGGGGACAGGAGCCCCTTCTCACATGGGGACAGGGACCCCCATCTCCCCTGGGGACAGGGACCCCTTCTCACCTGGGGGCAGTAACTTCATCTGCCTTGGAGAAAAGGACCTCATCTCTTCTGGGGACAGGGACCCCATCCTGCCTAAGGACAGTCCCGCAATGGGGCACCTAAAAATAAAAAATAAATAAAAAGAAACTACTGATGCCAGTGGTGGAACTACAGGGCTCACAAAGGTCATACCTGTGACCACGTCCTGGAGTTCCACCGCCAGACTCGAAGGGAAGGGCCCTGGATGGGGTTCAGGGGGGCCCTTCATGGTTTCTTGCATCGGGGCCCTGAAGGTTCCAGTTACGCCACTGAGTAGGCTCCTCAGGGTAGATAAGAGCAAAGAAGAAAAAACTACGCTACGGAATGAAAACAATAATGTCGAACGAACGAACACAGCGAACGTGTCGACGTCACCCCAGTCGTGTTCGTTCATTACAGACCAGGAAGGACGGGTTGGTCTCTTCGTTGGCGTGTGTCTGGCCGGCGCACACTTCTGTTTTGAGCCTGCTTTTAAAGTTTTCTTATGTAAGTGTATACGTTCGTTATTTGCAAATTAAAATCATTGGTTTTACACTATCTGGAGCCTATGTTTTTCCTTATGTGATACCACGTTGAGTTGGGAGTGACATGTGGAGTAACAGCCATAGCCCCATTGTGTGAAAGATCTGGGATCGCCTGAGGGGGAACTGCTACCCGGATATCCTTTTCATTGTATTTTCCTGTGGTGACTCTCTGTAACGGGGGGTCGCTTGGAGCCAATTCATTTATTTGGTGATGGGAAAAGCACATTATACTCCTGGAGAAGATTTCTAATTTGTGCACTTCCAATTCAGCTATTCATATGAAGAACTTTTCACTGGTGTTTGTTTACCATATGGACACTTTACAGCAATAATTTGTCATATAATCATACGGACAGTATATAGAGTTGACAATTTTTTGGGGAATTTATTTCATGCACTTTTTCAGTTTTGGGGCTTGTTTTTTTTTTAAAAAAATTATTTTTTACCCTTAGGGGTATATACATATAGATTTATACAATCTGTGTTGTTTTTGGGTGGTTCACACTATTGACACGCGATTGTGTCTTATTTTGTACTAATTTTACATTTTTGTATATATAATTGTATGCACTATTCTTTGAGATATTAAGACACTAAGGTTTATATCGTGGGTTTAGCACACACACATATCCCATTCACTTTGGGAATTTGAGGTTAGCGCAGTTCTCTTTTTTCTTTCCTCAGGGTAGATACCTGGAAGGCATTGTTTGGGGTCTAATCCCACAGGTGTACCCATGTTATCATGCAAAAAGTGTACTACTTGTTCCCAAAATCCCTGAACTCAAGGGCAGGACCAGATGAGGTGGAAGAAGGTACCCGTACTTAGCTTACACATTGGGCAGGTGAGCGGGAAGTCTTTTATATATCTTGTTATTCTGAGAGGGGTAAGATAGGTTCTGTGTATTATATAAATTTGGGACAACCTATCTGACAACTTAGGAGAGACCTCCCTACACGTCTCCAGTGCCTCCTCCCACTCTCCATCTTCCAAGGGACCTAGATCCCTTTCCCAGTGCGGTTTCGGGGCATATACATACTTGCTTGCTACAGTGGTAGACAACATAGCATAATAGGAGGAGATAAGGCCTTTGGGGTCCTCACTTCTGGCTACGGACACAATAGGGATGGGAGTGGGTTGTGGGTATCTCGCTCTTGAGAATTACGTCAAAGCCGCATGCTGCATCTGCATATATGGAAAGTGCATTCTGTTATGGATCCCAAATTCTTCCCTTATTCGACTAAAGGTCTTAAGGGCCCCATCCATGAGTTAGTGCTGTAGATAGTATATGCCTTGCTTTCTCCATACCTCCTGTCCTTGTAGAGTAAGAAATTCATTCATATGTTTATTGGCCCACAGAGGTGTAAAATCATTATGGGTCGGGGTCCCCAGCCTGTGGGAAGCTATATCCCAGATACGCCTGTACTGTTGCAGGATTGGAGCAAGAGCTCCATCCAAGCCAGAGGCTCCTGAACCCGCGGCAATAGCATATAAGGGGTCTTCTGTTTGTTGGGCCCATTTGGGGCAGATCAATGTCATGAACCGTTCCCCATCGGATTTATCCAGATGGAAAAATTGAGAGAGCTGCGCTGCAATGTAATAATGATTAAAGTCCGGTAGTGCCGTGCCTCCCCTGTCTGTTGAGCTTTTTAGAGCTTGCCATGGGAGTTTACATCAATTTCGCCCCCATACAAATGGACCTAGGAGGGCCTCTATTTTCTTAAAATATTTAAATGAAAGATAGATCGGGGAGTGCCAGAGGACATATATGACTTTAGGTAAAATTATCATTTTTATAAGATTAATGCGCCCCCACACTCCAATGGGGAGGCGAGACCATGCGTGCGTTTTACTTCTAATCATAGAGAAAAGGGGTTCAATATTTAGGGCAATATAATCACTTGGGGTTCTGGAGATGTTCAGTCCTAAGTATTTAAGTGTTGCGACTCTTTGTAGAGGGAGGGTATTATGAGAGTACGTGGGGGGGGGGAGGCATTCAGTGGCAGTATCTGGGACTTGTCCCAGTTCATTTTTAGGCCTGAGAATGCTCCAAATTGCTCTATAAGTAGTAGTGCTTTAGCTAGCGACGAGCCCAAGTCCGCAAGGTATAGCAACATATCGTCTGCATAGAGACTGATTTTCTTTATAACTCATCCCACTTTCAGCCCCCTGATCTCCGGGTCCGTTCATCCCACTTTCAGCCCCCTGATCTCCGGGTCCGTTCTAATAGCCACAGCTAATGGTTCAGCAGCCAAAGCATATAATGCGGGGACAACGGTCAGCCCTGCCTCATGCCTCTACCTAGACTAAAGATCAAAGAGGGCCCTCCGTTCACCACCACCCTAGCCCTCGGAGCATGGTAGAGGAGCCGCACCCATTTGAGATCATTTGGACCAAACCTGTTCCCCTGCAGACATCTCCACAAGTAGGGCCATTCAACAGAATCAAATGCTTTCGCTGTGTCAAGAGACACAACTACTCGCGTACCCACCTCTTCATGCTCCGCCTGTAAGTTAATGAAGAACCTCCTAAAATTAAAGGACGTGTTGCGTCCCGGCATGAAGCCTGCCTGATCAGGGTGGACAAGTGAAAGTATAACCTGGTTAAGACGCAGGGAGAGGACTTTTGCGAGTATTTTGTTATCTACTTGCAGCAATGATATCGGGCGATAAGATTCCAGAAATAAGGGGTCTTTCTCTGGTTTGGGTATCAGGATTATAGTGGCTTCTCTCATGGATGTAGGTAACTCAAATGTCTGGAAGAGGTGATTATATAACAGTAATAATTTGGGAACGAGGGTTTCAGAGAACTGGGCATAAAACTCTATCGGCAATTCGTCCAAACCAGGGGCCTTGGAACGTGCAATGTCTGCAATGGCTGTGGTAATTTCATCCACTGCCAGCGGCGCCTCTAGGATAGCGGTTTGTTCCGCTATTAGCCGAGGAAGTTCCACCATTCCCAGAAATTCATCCACGGAACCACCATCAGGGGGCACCGTGGATGAGTATAACTCCAAGAAAAACTCCCTAAATTTAAGTGTTACCTCTGGGGGGTCGGTTGCCTCCCGGGCCATGTAGGGAGATAACCACTGGGGTTCTATTCTCTCCACGGGACAGGTAGGATAGTAACCTGCTCACTTTTTCCCCATGTTCAAAAAACAACTGTCTGAGAAAAAACTGTTTTTGTTTAGCCTTCTCATATTGTATGTTTTCTACTACTCTAGTTTGGAGCCTAAGAAGGACTGCGTTAGCGGTCGGGGGATCTTGCATTAAATTGTGTTCCACCTCAGCCAACTTCACCACTGCCGCCTCCAATCCTTCTATAGCCTTTTCCTTGATCCTATTTATGTGGGAAATTAGCGTTGCACGGGCATGGAACTTGAAGGCCTCCCAGACCATCGAGGGATTCGCTGAGTGGTCATTATCAGCAAAAAAAATTCCCACTTCATTCCGATCTCATCCTCCTCAGGTAAGAGAGTAAGCCAGAAGGGGTTCAAATGCCACGCTCGTTTAGGTTTATTCACAGGCACACTAAGGGATATTTGGTATGGAATATGGTCCGACAAGGCCCGGGGTCCAAAGGACGCCTCAAGCAATCTAGGGGTGAGAGTCTGCGAAACAAAAATATAATCTATCCTTGACAGTGTATCATGAGAGGGGGAGAAACGCGAGAAGGCACGAGCAGAAGGGAACCTGTGCCTCCATGTGTCCACCATCTGAAAGGAAGTCATCAATTTGGACAAAGCACTACCTCCCGAGGAGGCAGACCCTGCATGGGCGGAGTGCAATCGCTCCAGGGAATTATTCATAGTAGCATTAAAATCCCCCAACCACACGGCCGGTGTCGCGCCATGCTTTGTCATAAAGGAGAAACCCGCTGATAGGACTGAGGTGCAGAATGGAGGGGGCACATAACAGGCCAGAACAAGCATGGGTTGGCCTGTTAAATTTCGCATTTATAAAGACATAGCGACCAAATGGGTCAGTTTCAATTTCCCCCAGTTCAAAGTGAACCGTCTTGGCGATCAACACTGACACTGGCCTCGAGTGGAACGTGTAGGTTGAATGATATCCCCAACCCACCCAGGGGCGGCGGAGCGCCATCTGCAGTCTCCCTTCCACATGGGTCTCCACCAGTACTACCATGTCCACTCTGCACCTTTTGAGACCCATGAAAGCCGCTGCGTGCTTAATTTTATCACGCAACCCTCTCACGTTCCATGTAAGAAACTTTAGTGACGCCATAACTTATACCAAATACATATTAAGAGATATTCCATCAGACAGTGAATTCGGGCTCCTCCACCATCGGGGGGAATTCAATCACACATTTCCAATGCGACCACATCATTGCTAGCATTACCCTCGGGGTCACCAATCCAGACTTACCATACCATAGGCAATCATACCTACTCCACGCTCTTTGTACCATATATATCAGTTTAACTATCTGAACCTTAACGAAAACTACCCCCCCCCCCCTCCCCGCCCTGCATCCTCCCAAACCAATGCGGCCATCAACCCTAAACCAAACAATTACAACAGACCCAAAGTCCATTAGAAAAATAAAGGTCATAATCGGAGAAGAGTGGCGGAACACAGGCAGACCCGGTGGGACGTCATGCATTACAGTAGGAAATGTCAGTGAGGCATTACTGGCATGGATCCAGAGGTCCCAGCAGAATGGGTGTTTTAAGATGATTATAGTTCTGCCATAGCCACTGTCAGTAGAATACAGGATCCAGGTTGTGAGTGGGGGTAAATTGCGCTGCGTAACACACCAGTCCGGTAGGACTCCTGCACTCCCATGGCTCCCGCTACGGATATGACAAAATATATCATCCAGTCCCTAGGAGGACTATAGTGCATTTAAGAATACTCACAGGAAACTGTTGTGTCTGTAGGGCTGGTGCAGCAAAGACTCTGTACAATGGGGTGTGGGCAGGGTGGCTCATTAATATGCCAATAGAGGTGACAGGTAGCATCAGAATATAGTCACATTCCTCGCCCCTTTGCCCACCCCACACAGTGAGGTAAGTGTAAGAGAGAAAGGTTTGGCGTCTGGTATGCTGGGCAAACAGGCATATTGTGAAGTGGTTCAAACAGCCCAACTGCAAAAATGGGGGTCAACAACATACTCACTCCAGCGTCAGTCCCTCCTGGCCCCTGCTGGGGGATTCTTCAGCCAAGCAATCACCTCTTCTGCTTCATCAAAAAAGGACACCTTCCCATCATGCTCAGCCTAGCTGGAAAAATCATGGCATACTTGTAATTTTGGATCCACAACCTGCGCTTGGCCTCCAGGAAGGTGCAGCGGTGTCATTGGACCTCCGAGGAGAAGTCAGGGAAGAGTGCAAGTTTAGCATTGCCAAATTCTATGTTGCCCTTCAACCTGGTCAGTCGCAGTGCCATATCTCTACCTTTAAAATTAAGCATCTTGGCTATAAATGTGCACGGTGGGGCCCCCTGAGGTTGCGACCTGGCCGGCATGTGGTGGGCTCTCTCCACCGCCAGCATGGGGGAGAACGCCACTCTGCCATAGGTATCAATTAGCAGCTGCTCTAAGAACCCAGCCGGGTCTTTTCCCTCAGCTCCCTCAGGTAATCCGATCAGCCTCAAATTACATCTCCTGAGCCTGTTCTCCATTTCATCATGCTTGGAGAACAGTTGCTGTATTTGCTGCTGCAGGCCCTCTGCCTCGGTTTGCAACGGCGGCAATGCATCCTCCACGGCGCTAAGGTGATTCTCAGCCATTTTTACCCGGTCACGGAGTTTGTGGAAATCCTGGCGGAGGTGAGATATGTCCCCTTTAACCTCCTCAATATGCGAGGTAAGCGAAGTGCGGCATAGGGTGATGGCATCCAGCAGCAGGGCAGTATCTCCAGCAGGCCACTCATCCTCCTCCTGCTCCCCGCCGCCATCTTCCCCATGCACAGCCGAATCTCTCTAGCGATACTGCGCCAGCTTCGCCGCCGCGAATTTCTGCGATTTTGATGGCGACATGTTGCTCAACGTACGGGGTAGGCAATCAGGTAGGTAGCGCGACTATTTGCTAGCCACAGAACACAGGATGCAGTGGATAGTAGGATAATCAAGCGGAGCTCCGTGAGATGCATCCTACTCCATGCGCTCGCAGGCCACGCCCCCCTCTCTACGCAATTTTTAGGTGATGATCTGGTTGTGGAAGGGCAAGCCGCAGACCCATTTTCGACTGACAGCGCCCAGAGACTTATTGGGCAGATCATGGCCTGGAATGGCCACATCGATAATATGCTCAACCGGATCCAAACCATGTACAACCAAATGGACATTATGCAGAGTCAGTTGGACACCATGCAGCAGGAAATGAAGAACAAGATCGATGTTTTGGGGAGAATCGAATCCCCTTTTCCCTAAAACACAATTGATCATGTTCTTCATTTCCTTGCAAAATATGAACATTATTTGTTTCAGCAATTGTTGACAGATTTTAGAGGCCAAATTTTGAAGATGCACACACAGTGTGTCAACATGTGCTATGTGCCATCAGGGGATCTCAGTGTACGCATTTTGTGTTTGCAACCCCTTCCTCATTCTAGTAGGTGAGAGGAAGGGATTGCACCCACAAAACACGTCCATTGATCACTCATGATGGGAGATAGTACATGTTGACATTACCAATTTGTGTGCATCTTCAACCTTTTTTTTTTTTCTTGTTGAACTTTATAAGTTCCAGAGTTGTGTATTTTATATTTTTGTATAACACAAACCCTGTTTTAAATTTGAAAAAAAAAAAAAAAAAAAAAAAAGATATATATATATATATATATATATATATATATATATATATATATATATATATATATATATATATAATATTGTTTACCAAAAAAATATATATTGTTTACCAAATAAAAAATTATATATATATATATATATATATATATATACATATATACATATATACATATATATCTATATATATATCTATATATATATATATATATATATATATATATATATATATATATATATATATATATATATATATATATATTGTTTACCACAAACAGCATTTCCCCATTCTGCCTAGCAACTAGTGATGCTGATCTCTGCTCCATGTGATTGAAGCAGAGATCAGTGTTCACTAAATGAAAGCCCAGCCCCACACAGTTAGTAACACACCCCTAGGAACACTTATCCCCTACACTGCCACCCACTGGTTAACCCCTTCACTGCCAGTGTCATTTACACAGGAATCACTGCATTTATATAGCAGTGATTGCTGTATAACTGACTGATAACTGGTCCCAAAAATGTGTCAAAAATGTCCGATTTGTCCGCCGCAATGTCGCAGTCACAATAAAAATCGCTGATCGCCGCCATTACTAGTAAAAAAAAAAATAATAAAAAATTATTAATAAAAATGCCATAAAACTATCCGTATTTTGTAAACGCTATAACTTTTGCGCAAACCAATCAGTTTTACCAAAAATATGTAGAAGAATATGTATCGGCCTAAACTGAGGGAAAAAATGTTTTTTTTATATATTTTTGGGGGATATTTATTATGACAAAAAGTAAAAAATAATGTGTTTTTTTCAAAATTGTCGCTCTATTTTTGTTTATAGTGCAAAAAATAAAAACCGCAGGGGTGATCAAATACCACCAAAAGAAAGCTCTATTTGTGGGAAAAAATGGACGTCAATTTTGTTTGGGGGCCACGTCGTACGACCGCGCAATTGTCAGTTAAAGCGACGCAGTGCCGAATCGCAAAAAGGGGTCTGGTCTTTGACCAGCAAAATGGTCCGGTCTGTAAGTGGTTAAAAATGTTTAACAACAACAATATGTGTGTGTGGCTTCTTCTTTCAATACTCAACACCAGTTTGGGAAGTCATTTTGTGTTTTCAGTGACAAATGGGGCTTATTTACTAAAGGGAAAACCACTTTTCACTACAAATGCACTAGGAGAACCTAGGAGACAGCCACAAAGAAAAGCAAACAAGAAGAAAAACTAAAGATTTTATCAGACAATTTATTTTTTAATAAAAGTAAATGTTTAAAGCTCAGCTGGCATTGGAATGGCCCCCCTACCATTAATATTGGTGACATATTGGTCACGGACCTGACGTGCTGTTTGGGGGGCCAAGCCAGGACGGCCAGGATCCAGGCCTGTGAGTTGTGGTGATTGTCCGGCCTCAAGCCCAATTGGTTGCAAGTAATATGTTCCAGACTGTCTTCATAAAAAGTTATGGAGAATGCAGCAGCAGAGGATTACGTGGTTCAGTTTGTACCCTGCAAGGTTTATTGATGTTAAAAACAGACAGAACCGGCTGGCCATAATCCCAAAGGCATTCTCCACAAGCCTTCTTGCTCTGGCCAGCCGGTAATTAAAAAACCCTCCTCTCCGGGGTGAGGGTCCATTGTGAGAATGGCCTCATCAGATGGTCACTCTGAACTGAACGCTTCATCGGCAATGAAAACAAAGGGGAGTCCCTCCACATTATCTGCATCTGGTGGCAATCCCAGGCCACCAGTCTGGAGACAGTGGCAGAACTCCATCTGGTTAAACACTCCTCCTTGTGACATCCGGCCGTTCTTCCCCACATCTTCATATAAAAAATCGTATTGTGCCAACACCACTGCCATTAACACCACGCTATGGAACCCCTTGTAATTCCAGTAGAAAGACCCCAAATGGGGTGGTGGCACAATCCGCACATGTTTCCCGTCGATCGCCCCTCCACAGTTGGGAAAGTCCCAACGGGCAGCGGACTGGGAAGCCACAGTCTGGCATTCCTGTGGCATTGAAGGAAACTGTGGAGTCAAACACAGAGAAAAAAATATTATTATTACTTAAAAAAATAATAATTGCTAACAAATGAAACCAAAACATTTTGGAACAGCAGTAAAACATTTTTTATAAGTCGTCTTTCAAAAAATCTAAGATAAGGCCCAATTCTCAGATTCCTCACCCCTCTGATGGCCCATGGAACATAATTTATGTGGGTGAAAGTGTGTGTGTGTGTGGGGGGGGGGGGGGGGGTTATAATTAATTAGAAGACAACACTTTACACCTGAAGACATTTAAAAGAGGGTGGGGGGGTTCTAATTAATTAGAAGACCACACATTACACCTGAAGACATTTAAAAGAGGGTGTGGGGGGGTTCTAATTAATTAGAGGACCACACATTGCACCTGAAGACATTTAAAAGTTTAAAAGAGGGTGGGGGGTTCTAATTAATTAGAAGGCCGCACATTACACCTGAAGACATTTAACAGAGGGTGGGGGGGGGGTTCTAATTAATTAGAAGACCACACATTACATCTGAAGACATTTAAAAGTTTAAAAGAGGGCGGGGTTCTAATTAATTAAAAGACCACACATTACACCTGAAGACATTTAAAAGAGGGTGGGGGGTTCTAATTAATTAGAAGACCACACATTACACCTGAAGACATTTAAAAGAGGGTGTGGGGGGGGTTCTAATTAATTAGAAGACCAAACATTACACCTGAAGACTTTAAAAGAGGGTGGAGGGGTTCTAATTAATTAGAAGCCCTCCCATTACACCTGAAGACATTTAAAACAGGGTGGGGGGGGGGGGGTTCTAATTAATTAGAAGACCACACATTACACCTGAAGACATTTGAAAGAGGGTGGGGGGTTCTAATTAATTAGAAGACCACACATTACACCTGAAGACATTTAAAAGAGGGTGGGGGTGGTAAAACAGTACAATGGAGCTGGCAATATGAATTGTGAAAAAGGGACTAGGCTATGGGTGTATATGGGCCCAGGGTTGCATGCTGGGGACGTTAGTGAAGGCAAATATGCATGTAGGACACAAAAGGAGAAATTAAAAATAAACAAATTTGAAAAATGCATGCATGGATATAAAGGGGACATTCACAGCATATTCCTGTCATGGATATTAAGTAATGATGAAATGAATACAAACATACAATACATATAATGCAATGTTAAAGGATAAAACTTACCTTAATATATTCCTTCTGCAGGACCTGAATAATGGCAGAACACGTCTCTGGGATAATGATCCCCAGAGCCTGGGGGGAGATGCCTGTCGTGAACTTGAGGTCCTGCAAGCTTCTCCCTGTCACCAAGTACCGCAACATGGTGACTAGCCTCTGCTCTAGAGTGATGGTTTGCCGCATGCAGGTATCCTGCCCGCTGATATAAGGGGTCAGCAAAGCCAGAAGACGGTGAAAAATGGGGTCTATCATCCTGAGATAATTCCTGAAATCCTCAGGATTATTCTCACGGAGCAAAGGCATATGTGAGAATTGGTCACGCTGGTGCAGCCAATTCTTCGTCCATGAACTCCTCCTCGCCCTGTTCATGGACTGGGCTCGGGTCAAGGTATTAACCCCAACACCAAGCCCCCATAAAGCACGAACTTGAGAACGAATACATTCACGCTCCATGGCTTCAAAATGGTCGGCTGGTCAAACAAACTTAACCAAACACACTGAAGAACAGCAAGGCCTATGAAGAACGACCTGAAAAACAGGAACGAGTGGACCATGAGCGCCTGCGAACAGGTACGAACTGATCCACACACACTGAACAGCAGATACAAACCTCGAAAGCACAGACTGAACTGCATAAAACGAACAAATTAAGCTGAAGTCTGAAAGGCGCGAATCGTCTCTAATCAAACTTCTACTAACACGAGATACACACGAGATTAGCAGAAGGAGCCCAAAGGGTGCCGTACTGGGTCTTGGACTTCCTTTTTCTAGCCCCGTCGTACGTGCTGTACATCATAGCGTTAGAAACCGCCGGACTTTTGGAGTGTTCGTGTGTGGCCAAGTCCGTCCGTTTGAAAGTCCGGCGGACGTCGCCGGATAATCCGATCGTGTGTAAGCGGCATCACAATGTGTAATGTTTTCATGTTTTAGTAAAATATATTTTTCACAAAAATCTAATCCGAAACTCCCACAGTTGTCTTCACAAACCACAAACAATACCATTGCTAATGCAAATTTTAAAAGAGTCACAATTTTGTGTGTTGTTTAGTATTTCCAAATGATCATAATTTTACACAAAAAATGTGAGATGTGTACCAACATCAGAAATCAAAATGTCATTCCCAAAATTCAGAGGGTAACATCACTATTCTACACCCACACACCAAGAACCACCAAACATCACCAGAATAAATCAAGAAGCATAACTCCTGACTAATGTCATTCCACCACCTATAGGTATATGTCCAAAGACATTCAGTATTTGTGTATTTATGTGTAGGAGGGTTCCACCACCATTGCAAATCATGCCATATGTTTACCATGGGCAAGGACAATAATCAGCCTTAAGAATTCCGCACCAGCACTAATTGCAGCCTCTTACCAAGCAACAAAATCCTAAATAGTTCAGCATGCTGACAGTAAACAGCCATACCCAGCCTTCAAAACAGATAGCACATGCCAGAAACAGGTTGTTCAATGGTTCTCTGGCCTTACACAGTACATCTGTAATGATTTGGACTGTTTGACACCATAGAGCTAGCATCCTACTGCTATGTGGCAGCACAGTGGCTAACTGGTTATCACATCTGCTTAGCAGCACTGGGGTTGCTGGTTCAAATCCCAAGCATGCCACTTCATGTAGAGTAGCTGTCTGTTCTCCCTATGATGTTATACATAACTCATGTCCTTACCCAAATTATGTCTAAATGTAGTATTTATGTGTAGGAGGGCTCCACCACCATTGCTAACCGTGTCATATGTTTTCAATGGGCAAGGACAATAATCAGCTTTAAGAATTCCCCACCAGCACTAATTGCAGCCTCTTACCAAGAAAAAAGCAACACAATTATAGATGTTTCTCTAGCAGCATGCTGACAGTAATCAGCCATACTCAGCCTTCAAAACAGATGGCATATGCCAGAAAAAGGTTGTTCAATGGTTCTCTGGCCTTCCACAGTACATCTGCATTGATTAACTTATTGTACCCCTTAGGACTGTTTGACACCACAGAGATGCAGCCCACATTCACGGGCAGCACAGTGGCTAACTGGTTAGCACTTCTGCTTAGCAGCACTGGAGCTACTGATTCAAATCCCAAACATGCCACTTCATGTAGAGTAGTTGCCTGTTCTACCTATGTTGTTAAACTCACCCTTACCCAAAAACAGACCCTTTGGGTCTGGTATAGATTTTAAGGGGAACTCCAATTGTAGTTACCCTTGAAATCTATGCCGGACCCAAAGGACCTGATATGGATTTGGGGGGGGGGGACTCCACACCATTTTGTTTTTTGGGGTTTTTGGCGTGGAGTTACACTTGAAATCAGATACTGTCTTTTGTGGTTTTTACATTTTGACACTTTTTGGTGAATGGGTAGGTGCCCGATACTCATTCACATAGAAGGGAATATGGGGGCCACCTTGTTAAAGAGAGTTTCCAGATTCTGATAAGCCCCCTGCCCGCAGACCTCAATAACCACAGCCCAGGGTTGTCGGGAAGAGGCCCTTGTCCCCAAAGCAGAAGAAGTTTTATCACTTATCCTTGAAGACTATCTTATCTGATCAGGCTATAATATAACTGTTGTCAAAATGTTTCTTCTCTAATTAGAGAACTTAAAATGAACTATCCCAATACACTTTTAAGAACACATGTGTAAAGTGACTGTCTTATAAAAAAAATACCAGCATGAAGCAGAGAGGTCATCTAAAGTTCAGCACTTAAAAATGAAGACATTCTCTATATTTTTAGAATATCAAAGTGTACATTAATTAAGATTTCATAACTATTGCTTTCCTATTGAATAATAATATTGATAAGACCACTACTATATATTAATAATAATAATTATATTATCAATAAAACATATGCAAATCAATATGAAATACATGGCTAATATGAGATTCTACAACAATTCGCTTGTGCACTAGGAAAACCAACACAGCTACCTGAGGCGGTAGGTTGGCTGGGATTTGAACTCATTACCTGAGTGCTTTGTAGACATCAGTGCAAACCACTAAGCCATTGTGCTAAGTACATTAAGACCTGCATGATAGTGTAATATGATTAAAGAATGAACATAAAATAATTACTGCTTTATAGTCTCATAAAAAACAAAATTAACATGAAAAAAAAAAACATATAACAGATATGTAACTGAAAATGTTCAATACATTTACAGAATAGCAGACATTACTCTGTAATACTCATTCATAACTGCATTTGTTAGCAAAATAAGAAAACAAACTAGGAAAATGAATTGGAATATACATAAATAGATGCACACGAGGTAGAGCACATCTCACATAAGATAGTTTTATTCTCATGCAGTGCCTTGAAAAAGTATTCGTACCCCTTGACATTTTCCACATTTTATCATGTTACAGCCAAAAAAGTAAATGTACTTTATTGGGATTTTATGTGATAGACAACTCAAAGTGGAACATAATTGTGAAGTGGAAGGAAAATTATAAATGTTTTTCAATTTTTTTTACAAATAAATATGTGAAAAGTGTGGCGTGCATTTCTATTCAGCCACCTGAGTCAATACTTTGTAGAACCACCTTTCAGTGCAATTGCAGCTGTGAGTCTTTTTGGGAATGTCTCTACCAGTTTTGCACATCTAGAGAGTTTGGCCATTCTTCTTTGCGAAATAGCTCAAGCTCTGTCAGATTGGATGGAGAGCATCCATGAACAGCAATTTTCTGGCACAGGTTCTCAACTGGATTTAGGGCTGGACTTTGACTCGGCAATTGTAACACATGAATATGCTTTGATAAAAAAACATTCCATTGTAGCTCGGGCTGTATGTTTAGGGCCGTTATCCTGCTGGAAGGTGAACCTCCGCTTTAGTCTAAAATATTTTGCAGACTCTAACAGGTTTTCTTTTAAGATTGCCCTGTATTTGGCTCCATCCATCTTGACCAGCTTCCTTGTCCCTGCTGAAGAAAAGCATCCCCAAACATGATGCTATCACCACCATGTTTCACAGTGTGTTCAGGGTGATGTTCAGTGTTAGTTTTCCACCACACATAGTGTTTTGCTTTTAGGCCAAAAAGTTACATTTTGGCCTCATCTGACCACCTTGTTGAAGCTTCTTCTTCAACATGTTTGCTGTGCCCCCCCACATGGCTTCTCACAAACTGCAACCTGGACTTCTTATGGCTTTTTTTCAACAATGTCTTTCTTTCTGCCACGCTTCCATAAAGGGTAGATTTGTGGAGTGCACATGCACGACTAATAGTTGTCCTGTGGACAGATTCTCCTACCTGAGCTGTGGATCTCTGCAGCTCCTCCAGAGTTACCATGGGCCTCTTGGCTGCTTCTCTGATTAATGCTCTCCTTGTCCGACCTGTCAGTTTAGGTAGATGGCCATGTCTTCGTAGGTTTGCAGTTGTGCCATACTCTTTCCATTTTCGGATGATGGATTGAACAGTGCTCCGTGAGATCTTCAAAGCTTGGGATATTTTTTTATAACCAAACCCTGCTTTAAACATGTCCACAACTTTATCCCTGACCTGTCTGGTATGTTCCTTGGCTTTCATTATGCTGTTTGTTCACCAAGGTTCTTTAACAAAACTCTGAGGGCTTCACAGAACAGCTGTGCTTATACTGAGATTGAGATACACAAATGTGGACTCTGTTTACTAATTAGGTGTCTTCTGAAGGCAAATGGTTCCACTAGATTTTAGTTAGGGTTATCAGAGTAAAAGGGGCTGAATACAAATGCACACCACACTTTTCAGATATTTATTTGTAAAAAAATTGGAAAAACATTTATCATTTTCCTTCCACAATTATGTGCCAGTTTGTGTTTGTCTATCACATAAAATCCCAATAAAATACAATTATGATTTTGGTTGTAATATGACAAAATGCGGAAAATTTCAAGGGGTATGAATACTTTTTCAAAGCACTATACATCTGATCATGGCTGCAGTGCAGTTCTATATAGCACACTGGTTAGCAATTGCCACTTGCAAATTCGTGGATATGCCAATTTGACATATACAAAGGCATGTTCGCATTGAAATAGCATTTCATTTGCATGTTCACCTAGTAGAAATTTTATTTGGCTTAAATGAGAGTAACTAGATGTAGAGTGACCATTGCTTCCCATTTTTCCTTAGTAAATTAACCCCTGTGTGTGCTATTGACATGTGATTGGTCACAGTGTTTACATGGTACAGGGGCCAGCCCGGTACAATGATTGATTATAGATTGTGCTGCTTCATGCCTTCTAGGGCATTCATAGGCGCGCGAGTAGGAGAATGTTCTATGACGTCCTCCTGGGACAAGTGTGCTCCCGCCTGACTGTCATTAATAGGTCTGAATTCGGACCCCTGTGCAATCCGCTTCACGGCCACCCCGGAGATGTGTGAATCGGCTCTATTAAGAGTCGGTCACAATCTCCTGTCATGCGAATTAGATGCAGGGGAAACCCGCATCCAATTCACATCAGTGTGAACCCAGCCTTAGAACTACAATAAGAACTACAAACTGTCTGCTGTGGTAGTAGATGGGACTTGTAGTTCAAACATTAATAGGTGGGGGCTGCTGAACATGTTACATGTTACACCCTAAATATAGATGTAACCTGGAATGCACAAAAAGCTGTTTTTTTGTGGGTGTGTTTTTTTTTTTTAGACCAGAATGATGTCTTCCTGGTCCTGCAACCTCTTGGGATACTAATACCACATCTCTCAGTAGACTGCAGGAGCAGGCACACAGGACAAGCCCAGTGTGTCATTTGCAGCTGGCTGTCAGGACCCAGGCTTTTGCAGCAGAACAAGGCTGGATTCATTGAACAGGCAAGTATGTGTTTTGAAGTTAACCCAGCAATCCAGGTAAATCACAGACTCAGCGTGGGAAATGAAAAATGTAACTTCCTCATAACTTTCTTGATGCTGATGCTTGTTCCAAGTCAATGTTTTAAAGTATTAAGCAGTATTAAGCAGAAGACAGCCAGGTTCCTGTAAGGAAAATCCATTTATTGCTCATGAACAGGTCTGAATTTATACCTTGGGCATCTAATGAACATGTGGCACCTTATACTTCATCCATAAGCATGTCACAACCCTTCTGCAGCTTAAGGCATTTTCAGTCTCAATCACTGTTGTGCAGTGTGGAAAAAAAATATGATGCTACATGAATTATCTGCCCCTACTCAAGATGGCCACAGCCTGGAATGCTGGGGGGGGGCAAAATAAAGCATGGAGACATGGATGGATGTGTGAATTTGCTTTGATTAAATTCAATTTGATTAATTTATATACAGTGCCTTGCGAAAGTATTCGGCCCCCTTGAACTTTTCAACCTTTTGCCACATTTCAGGCTTCAAACATAAAGATATAACATGTTATTTTTTTGTGAAGAATCACCAACAAATGGGACACAATTGTGAAGTGGAACGAAATCTATTAGATATTTTAAACTTTTTTAGCAAATAAAAAACTGAAATTATTCGGCCCCTTTACTTTCAGTGCAGCAAACTCACTGCAGAAGTTCAGCGAGGATCTCTGAATGATCCAGTGTTGTCCTAAATGACTGATGATGATAAATAGAATCCACCTGTGTGTAATCAAGTCTCTGTATAAATGCACCTGCTCTGTGATAGTCTCAGGGTTCTGTTGAAAGCGCAGAGAGCATCATGAAGACCAAGGAACACACCAGGCAGGTCCGTAATACTGTTGTGGAGAAGTTTAAAGCCGGATTTGGATACAAAAAGATTTCCCAAGCTTTAAACATCCCAAGGAGCACTGTGCAAGCGATTATTTTGAAATGGAAGGAGTATCAGACCACTGCAAATCTACCAAGACCTGGCCGTCCCTCTAAACTTTCAGCTCAGACAAGGAGAAGACTGATCAGAGATGCAGCCAAGAGGCCCATGATCACCCTGGATGAACTGCAGAGAACTACAGCTGAGGTGGGAGAGTCTGTCCATAGGACAACAATCAGTCGTACACTGCACAAATCTGGCCTTTATGGAAGAGTGGCAAGAAGAAAGCAGATATCCATAAAAAGTCTTGTCTAAAGTTTGCCACAGACCACCTGGGAGACACACCAAACATGTGGAAGAAGGTGCTCTGGCCAGATGAAACCAAAATCGAACTTTTTGCCCACAATGCAAAACGATATGTTTGGTGTAAAAGCAACACAGCTCATCACCCTCAACATACCATCCCCACTGTCAAACATGGTGGTGGCAGCATCATGGTTTGGGCCTGCTTTTCTTCAGCAGGGACAGGGAAGATGGTTAAAATTGAGGGGAAGATGGATGCAGCCAAATACAGGACCATTCTGGATGAAAACCTGTTGGAGTCTGCAAAAGACCTGAAACTGGGATGGAGATTTATCTTCCAACAAGACAATGATCCCAAACATACAGCAAAATCTACAAAGGAATGGTTCACAAATAAACGTATCCAGGTGTTAGAATGGCCAAGTCAAAGTCCAGACCTGAATCCAATCGAGAATCTGTGGAAAGAGCTGAAAACTGCTGTTCACAAACGCTCTCCATCCAACCTCACTGAGCTCGAGCTGTTTTGCAAGGAAGAATGGGCAAGAGTTTCAGTCTCTCGATGTGCAAAACTGATAGAGACATTCCCCAAGCGACTTGCAGCTGTAATCGCAGCAAAAGGTGGCTCTACAAAGTATTAACGCAAGGGGGGCGAATAATTTTGCACGCCCCACTTTTCATTTTTTTATTAGTTAAAAAAGTTTCAAAAATCCAATAGATTTCGTTCCACTTCACAATTGTGTCCCACTTGTTGGTGATTCTTCACAAAAAATAAAAATTTTATATCTTTATGTTTGAAGCCTGAAATGTGGCAAAAGGTTAAAAAGTTCAATGGGGCCGAATACTTAATCGTAATTAATAATAAATGAAATAGCATTTGGGTTTGTGCTGCTCAGATCAGTGCAGTTCTGCTTTATCATAAGTCACTTTAATGCAAGGGAGATTTTGGTGAGTAAGTAAAGGTGAACTAACCCTTAAGATTACAAATACATAAGACTTTCTTCAAGCAATATTGTCTTGCAAAAATTATTATTTTTCCTGCAATCTATAGACAGAAAGGTATATTCTGGAAACGTGTGTAAATCACTCAAAAAAATACCCCGAGTGGGAATGTGAAGCCCAAGAGAATTAGCTGTTCTATGAGCAGCACTCAGAAATGCGTGTTAATAGCTAAAAAAAAATTGTGCGTCTGTTCTTTGCGAAATGAGAACAGGTCCTTAACTTGATACAGATAAGAATCCTTTTTTTGATCAACTTGGTCAATGGCTGTCAAGATGCTCTCCTTGGGGGCCTATGCAAGCAAACTTTCTTTCTCCTCCACTCTAAATCTAAATCTAGGGTAGTTACAACCAAATGAAACACATACAATATCTTATATAAAGTAATACTGTCAATGAGACATATTTTATTGTCTTATGAAAAAAGACTAGCAAAAAAGGAATTTACAAATATAAAAATACACACTGTACAAAACAGAAGGATTTACAAGCTTCCCTCGAGCTGTTAAAAATAAAACCTTTCAATGTTTTATTATTTTTTTTTTTTACATAAAACATTCTTAAAACCTTTGAATGTAGATCAGAGATAAAGTTATAGCATCTTCAAGAATTATTCTCATTCTCTACATTTTACCGATATAGTTCTTTAATAAAAACAGTAAAAACAAAAAATATACAGTAATAGAAAGAAAAAGTGTGTTTCATCGATGACTGATGTGCTTTGGTATTTCTTCTAAAGGAACCTACCCTGATGGAAATTCTAGTTTTTAAGCTGTCGATCTACTTTAAATGATGCTAGTTTTCTGCCTTCAATGTTGTCCTGTAGCCCCTGTGATAGCTAATACATCACCAGCAAAGGACAAACATTCAGCATATTGGATATCCTGTGGACATTCAGTACCTGTCATGACTTACTGATAAGCGAATCAGATTTCCATTATGACAGCTAGGGTACATAGCTAGGAATGGCAACATATGCATGCATTACATACATTACATATACAGATTCCCTTTAAACAAGACTATTTTTTGTTTGACTTCAAGTTCAAAATGGAGATAAAAGCCCGCGTAACAGCCTCAGCCTTCAATCTCAGCCTGCCAAGGTTTTGGACATGTTTTGTGTCATTAATAAATAATCTCCACTAAGCAAATGATCAGAATTCAACTTGCCGTTGATGAATTTACAAACTGTTCTGCAATGTTCTGCAATGTACTATGTGACAGAGCAGAAGTACAGAACTGGGAATTGCGCTTCCAAGACAGATCTTGTTTATTTATTTTTTTTAAAACATGTTTGTGAGAAGCCTCTTTTACAAGAATGCAGAGTAGTACATTTTTTTTCATATGTAGGTGGTTTATATTATGAAAGAATCAACATTCTGGATCATGAATGGGCTAATGATAAGGAGAATGTTATAAGACTAGAACCAGTGTGTAGTAGTTGCCTGTAATAACTGCTATAATGCAGTAAATAGAATAATCCCAATGGATAATGAGCTTCTAAGGTGTCTGAATAATTGTTTATGGATTAGCGGAATTAACAGAATTTATAATTAAGCAGATCATGTATTCAGCTCCTATATATTGCAATAGCAGATTGGGTAGTGGTGAGATCCTTCATATCAAGATTGCTTTATTTTATTGTTGAAGAAAAACTGCTGAAGTTTTAATGATGATCTCCTTGCAAACTGACAGGCTTCATTCTTATACCGGTTCACCGACAAGGTAAAAAGAAAGACTAAAGCTCAAGTAGCTCAAGATAAGAGCAGCCCCAAAATATGCATTTCAATAGGAAACAATTTAAACTATTTGTTTTATTCTGACTTTATATTTGACCTAGGAATGTTGATAAGTTTGCTTAACAAGGTTACCTTTGCCTGACCTATTGGCAGTAGAAAATTTCACTTTGTAGGATTCATCAATATTCCTGAGAAATTATCCCCTAGCATCTACCAACATATACACATTAGCTTATTAAATAAGGCAGTGTAAATAGCAATCAAAATATACACAGTATAATAATACACAGCAACCAGTAAACTTTCACCTTCCAATATGTAAGCACATTAAAAAAATGAAATATAGTTGCTGATTAAATTACTGTATTTTGCATGCTTGCCTTTGCCTTAATAAATAAACCCCTTATGTATAAAAGAGATGCCTACATGTAACATGCAGCAGCCTGTGAGATGCTATCACTCAGCTACAACATGTTACCATGCCATTGTGTAACAGAATGGTAGTATCTATAAAAATACATGTACGGTATGCTGTCCTCTAAATAAAATAGGTCAAGTTTACTATTTTAGTGAATCTCACCGGATATCCTAGACAGAAATGTATTGGGATCCATGTTTAGTCAACAAATAGTCAAACACTATCCAATATCGTACAGTCATCTTACAAATATAAGGATATAGGGCAAATGTGCAAATTTTTGTCATAATTAGTAAGTCTATGACAGAAAGACAAGGCATAATTATAGAGATTTAATAGAAAGAGAGCACTTTTTAGTACCATCAAAACTAATATCTTGCATTCTCTGTAAGCACACTATATAAAAATGACCCAGCATACTCTGAACACAAAGAGCAATAATGAGCAAGCTCTGCACCATAAATGATCATTAAGATCTGGGCAGTTGTCGGTTATGTCCCTATGAATGAAGTTCTAAGCTGCTCAAGAAATATTGTTGAGGAACTTATTTTCGCCAGCTAAAGAAGACAGCATGGAGTTCAGGTCTGCCACAGCCATGTTTGGAACCATGGATGTTGGATTCCGTGATGTGCTCAAGTGTGAAGGAGGTTGAGATGGTCCTGGCATGCCAGCTGGAGTTATATTATCTGGCATTAAAGATGTGTGGTCTGATTCATCGATGATGGCAGTAAAATCAAGTTGAGTGTTCTCCAAGTCCAGACTGTCCAAAGGATTGGAAGCTGGACACGGACTGCTGTATGGAATGGAGTCTGTCTTCATGAAATTCAGGTTAGAATTGAACTGTACATGCTGAAGTCCATCGCAGCTGTTTTGATGGTTTAGTGGTGGTACAAACCTTTGGGTTCCTGTTTTTATATGATGCATCTCACCTTGCCCTGAGTAATACATCATACTAGTGGTGTCATTATTGTCTGGCTGAGAATGGATGGGGGGCAGGGTAACCATTCTTCTAGGACTGGATTCAGCTGAATGGAAAGATGGACTAAGTTGAGGTGGACTACCCATGTATGTTGACTGGCTTGCTATACTGTGCTGCCGGCTTAATGGTTTTGGGCCACTGGGTGGATGAGGAACCATATCTAGACTGTAACACTGATTTCCAGGACTCCTCATTGTTTTAGATTGGCTTGACTGGCTATCCTGTGAATTTGGACTCAGTAAATTGCTCTGTGTCTGTTTGCCCTGATAATTCATATATTTAGGGCTCATGTATGCCTGGGCATTGGGTGCATTTCTGTGCTGATTCTGGCCAGTATCAACATCCTCCCCAGAGTTATTCATCATTGGAATATGCTTGGGCTGTTGCTCCAACATTAGTGCTTGTTGAGATTGAACATAATTTCTTACCATCATCTCTTTCACTTGCATCATGGGGGTTTGTGACCTTCGCCCCTGAGGACTTAACATACTGGGGTTTAGGCCAACATTGTAGCATGTGTTTTGCTGGTTGTCTTGCTGACCTGGGTAATCACAGATTGTTTTCCCTGGAGACATGGGCACTGTGTTTGGCTGATTGAAAACATGTTGCTGAGCTGCATGATGCTTCATGTTCTGGCAGGACATCATAGATGACATGGATTGATGAAACTGCTGTTCTGGTTTGATATGCACCTGACCTAAGTGATTGTACCTTGGATTATTTACATGCATACTCTGTTGACAAGAATTGTTGTTCCCAATGGAAACTTGCTTGGCTGATTCTGATGCTGGATTGGAGTAATGGCTATGGCACTGATTTCCTGGTGATAGATTTGACTGCATCGCATGATGGTTGGGGCTTTGACCTGCAGCCACATCTATTGATGCAGAGCTTACTTCATGCCATTGAATAGGTAAATTGGAATTATTGGTCATTTGTCTTTGATTCTGGTAAGGCTCACTCTGAGCTGTGATTTGGCACTGATTGAATTCAGAATGACCTAAAATATTGTCCTGGCCAGAATGGTTGTGTGGATTTATGTGCATTCCACCCATTGCTCTCTGAGAATTTGAATAAGCATTTTGGGTTTGAACATCTAACCCATGAAGTTGAAGGCTTGGGTTCATCTGGCTACTAGGAGTACCCATTTGAGATCCTCCTTGATAGTTCATATAGTGTTGCATTTCATTAGGGGCCATCATATTGTGTTCTTTATTGTGAGACTGTCCATCTGTGCTGGTTACCTCCATAAACACATTCTCACTAATGCTGGGTGGTCTGGGTGAAAAGATATGTCTCTGAATATTTGCATCAGAACCTCCATAATGTTGCTGTTGGCCAATGGCGTGTCTTCCCATCATGGCTGTATTCATATTGGACATGCTCTTGAACCGCTGAACTTTAGATGTTGCCTGAGGATCAACCCCAGGTCTAGCAGGGTCACTAGCTCTTCTTATTCCAGCCCCTGGAGCTTGGGCTGGGTGAATTATTCCTGTACCATAACTATGGTATTCATTATTACTATGTCTTCTTTGAGTGTTACTACCTAAAACCGAAGTAATTGATGGCCCTCGGCAGTCTCCAGGAGGATAAGCCATCCGATTATTAGAATTCAATCTCTCCATGTTGGGAAGCGGTGTAGGTGGTGGACCACCAGTGGCTGCAGCATATTTTACTTTCAGTCTGTACTGCTGTGCCGGAGTTAGGCCTGGAAGCCCCATGGTATTGGAATGTCTCGAAGGATCTGAGGTCATTTGGTCATATGTATCCACCATGTTCCCAACTTCACCTGGTCGCTGGTTGGATAGATATGGTGACACAACAGAAGATCTACGGCTGACTGTATAAGCTGAACTCATTGTGCTTGTAGTGCTGTTGCGTCTGTCATTCAGTGGATTTAAATGATCATTAGAAGACAATTCCATTAGGTGATTGCTGTGGGGGATGCCAAGTGGACTGCACATTCCTTGCAATTCTCCCTGAGAAGCTGTAGATTTAAATAAAAAGATACTAAATCAAAAATTGCAAATCAAATTGACACCACCTAAAGATGGAAAGTTCTTCCATTGATATAACAATAGTATTTTTTTTTTTTTTAAATATAAAGTGTATCTAAACTCAAGGAAAATTGTAATATATTGCAGCTTGTTGGTCTTTAGATGATACAGCTGCATTCATTTTCTTTTTTTCAGGCTGATGATCAAACAGCAATGATTGCTCAGTTGTTGGTTTTCAGTGAGCAGAGAGCTGCTGGCTGGCAGTCACCAGCTCTCTGTTCTGTCCCTTCAGCACTCGCTGAAGAGCTGGGCTCTAAAGGGGGGGAGCCGCTGGCTTGGGCTCTCAGCAGGCAGATGTCTGGGTGGATCACAACAATAAAGTTGGGGTCTCTACAGAGCCTGGACCAGCTGAGTGACGCCAAACGACAGCAGGCTTTATACAGGTCACAGGAGTGCAGAATGAAGTGTACTCCTGTGATCCGCAGGAGTAGTAAGACCAAAAGAGATTTGGCCCTACTTCTCCTTTAATATTGCATTTAACAAACCAAAAGGGCACAAAGAAGAGAAGTTCATTGTTAGGGCTTACATACACATCAAAGCATATCAAAACCCAAAAACAAAAATGTAATATAAAGATATAAAATGTTTGCTTTTGGGTTTAGATACACTTTAAGTCTTTTGGTTGCACAATGTGGTCCTTTAAAATCCAAAGGCATGTTAGGGGTAATAAACTGTATGAAGGGCAGTCCTTTTTTTTAAAGGCTTTCTAATGGGTAAATGGTATTAACATTTTTAAGTAAAGTTCATATCTGTAAAATATGTTTCAAGAATGCTTAACTACTTTTATACCCATTTGCAAGTTAACTAAATAGTAACTAAATAGTAAATTAAAATGCTTTCTTTAATCAGGAAACATTTTATATTATCTTTGAGCATTTTCTCCATACGCTCTTCACTGGACTATATATGAAGCTTAGCTAACAAAAGCAATTCAAAGATTGAACTTTTTTTTTCTGAAAGAAAGATTTGACTAACCAATCAAGTTTGTATAATTCATAACAAAAAAAAGACAACGTAACGTTATTTCAAGATTTCCTGGAAACTGCTCATAACTAACCAACTATCTAAATAAGATTTGACTAACCAATCGAGCTGCTCATGTATGTATAATTCATAAAAAATAAACACAAATGAACGTTATTTCAAGATTTCCTGGAAACTGCCCAAATGGTAAATGTTCTGTGATACAGCAGATATTACACATATGTCACAGTAATTCTACTACCCACAAGTTTGCATTGCTAATATTCCTTGATAATTATCATCTGCTGAAAATAATTTTCCAGTTAATTGTTTACGTACAGTACAATGGACGAATTGATAAAATAATTTATAAAAGATTAGTCAGATCAATTAAATTTTGTTCTGTCTATGGTCATGCTAACAAATCTGTAACCTGTCTATTCTATTTTCTTATTTTTTAATGTTGCTAAAATCTTTGGCTAAGCATTGACTAAACTACAGTTCATATTAATATTATTATTATTATTTTAGCCATATAACTGTGCAGCTCTCATTGGTTTTGATTGCTGAAAATAATGGTTGTTATTTCAGAGAATGATTGCTATAGCTTACTAAATGAAGCCCTAAAGCTGAATGTCAATCAATTAAATACACACTCGAAAATATTTTACCTGCCAAAGGATTAGTGTTTTGCCTATTTAGTCCTAAAATTTACACAGCTCCACCTAACAGTACAGACATTGTGGTGACCTGATATTTCGCTGCTACAGAATCCTAGGAAAAATCCTAGGTTAATGAAAAATCCTAGGTCCCTGGCATGCCTATCAGCACAGGTGTGTGGCAAAACTGATTAGCACCAAGAGATCTCTCTTCTTCTCCCAGTCTAAGTGCTACTTCATAGGGGATTGCAGAAGGCTGATACCAATACAAATCCACGTATTTAGAAAAGCTGCATTTAAAAAATACATTGTGCCCACCATTTTATATCTTCCTAAAGGTCAGCTTTAGGGCCGGTTCACACTGCAGGCGGCCTCGGCGGCGACTTGCAGAGGACTTCTGTATAGAAGTCAATGCAAGTCGCCCCCAAAGTCGCCCAGAAGTAGTACAGGAACCTTTTTTCTGAGTCGGAGTGACTCGAGTCGCTCCTCTCAGAACGGTTCCATTGTACAGAACGGGGGCGACTTGCGGGAGCCCGCTGTGTGAACCGGCCCTTATGTGAGTTAGTTTTGGAAAAGGGACTGAGATAAGTGATTGTATGTTCTATGTACAGCATTGCAGAAATGTGTCAACACCATATAAATAAAATGTCCATTTACAATCTACTAGTATGACTCACCAGTATTATGGATAGCAGGCAGTTTTACAGACTTTCCTAAGGGTGGTGCTTTTCTCAGCTGATTTAATTTGTCAATTCTGAGGTTCTCCAGCTTCCTGAGGGCGGAAGCTCCTGCAGTTCCAATAGACTCTACTGAAGGAATATCTTCTAATGTGGACAAGTCCTCAAAGCTACCACCAGCATTGGCATTCATTTCTACACCACTGTCATTGTTGTTTGTGCTACCCAAAGGAGATCTTTCACTGCTGCAAGATGACTGTCCTCCAGGGCTGGGCTGAGATTTCTGTATCACAATAGTAAAAAGATAGCAATAGAGGAGCTTTAGAGGCTTTATAGTTAAACACATTTTACGTTATCTTCATATACAGGGTGGTTAGCATCTAATCATATAATATGTAACAGTGATGGTCGTGCTTATTATGTACATGTTGTGTTTGGTTTCTTCTTTTTGTCATGTAATTACTATTAGCTAATTATTTCTTATGTCAAAAGCAAAACTTTTTATGCGTATCTCAAACAATTCTCACCATAGCCATATCTGGCACAGTTAGTCTTCCCTCCTCCTTTCGTGCCTGGGCAGAGTTTGGATCTAAGTCCTGCTGAATGTCACTTTTCATCCCTTGAGGTCCAGTACCCTCATGTGTGCCATGACTTCTAGGCAGGCCATCCCCACGGTGTTTCTTAGTGATGTGTGCTTCAGGACCATGGACTGTCTTCACATGTTTCCTTAGAGAGCTGGGGTCTGTATACCTCTTTGTGCAGCCTGGGATTTTGCACACATATGGTTTCTGAATGAGATATAAATATTGTTCAATTGAATAGTTTGCACATTTAAATGAATGCGCTATGCCATATTATTCAAAATGCTAATACAGGTTAATGCAGACAGTTTTTCCTAAAAATCAGCTAAATATGGCTAATTTCTGATATTTCATACTAAACAGCCAGGAATTGAGATAAGATACTACAGTATATGTATGTATATAGCAATTTCCAGCACTAACGAGACATACCCAGTAGGTAATAAGTGCCTAAACTGGTCACATGTAACTAACTGTAAGTGGCCAAATCTATTGCAACTTGGGCTGCCCACAGCAGACAATACAAAGTTTCTGGTCTTATGATCTCCTTATGTATTAAAGCTTTGGTAATTGTCTACAAACAACTTAATGCTTTCTGTTGGGGACTTTGGAGGTTTCCCCCACGTTCAGAGAAATGGAGAGTAATAGCAGACTGTGTAGAAGAAAGCTTTTGAAACTTGTATTCCTGTGATTTCTTAAGAACATTGGTTAAAAGAGACTGTCCTTATAATAATACTTATCTAGCAGGGTGGTGGTTTAAGAACTTTCAACTTCTGTTTCAATATTTTTATTGGAGTTACAAAATTCATAACAAGCCATGGTTTGCCCACGCAGGGGCGACATCGAACAGATATGTAAAGAAGTAGCACGTGAACAACATTACAATAAACTGTAACCAGGGCCATAGAGAACCAGGTTGAAAATTAGGGATATGTCATAGACTATATTACACTGTACCCTTCAGTACAGCAGTCTACATTGCAAGCCTTCATATCAGAGAACTTTTAGCTTCTAAATAAACAGCTGTATTTTCCATAGTACATGTGTTTGAGTAAAATATTGATAAATACTTTGGACCTTATTGTGTCGTAGTGCTGTTTATGTACTGTTTGTACTGCTTTTCTGTATTTTGGTCTTCGTACTTTAGATGAGTTTTTCATACTACTGTATTGACCATGTATCTGCACAAATGCCAACAAAGCTCTTTCCTACCTCATTGGAATGAGTGCGATTCTGGTGCTTGGCTCGGTCAGAAGCATTAGAGAATGCCTTGTTACAGCCTTCATGTTCACACACATATGGCTTCTCTCCTGTGTGGGAACGCAGGTGGGTCTTCAGATTTTCTAGACGTGAATATGCTTTGTTACAACCCTCAAACTAAAAAAAGAAAAATACAGAACAAAGATAAAAATCATTTAATTATGCTTGTACAGTATTACGGGTGACTTTTTTCACCAGCAAGATTGATAAAATGTATGAAATGTTCTAATGTACTCTATTTACCAAAATGTCTATTTTTAGTGCTGCCTCTGTTGCCTTTACCTTTTGTCACTCACTATTTACTGAACAGGATGGTAAGGTAAAAGTGTAACAAAGAGGGGAAAAGGAGCCATACCTTCCTTCTTGATTGAAAAATAAAAACGGCTGCTTCTGCTAAGAGCTCATCGTCAGGTTAGTTCATTTATTGTGAATGGTAGAAAATCAAAAGTTGGACAGGACATGTGTTGTATTAGTATCCAGAAAGACTAATATAGAACAGAGAGCTATGAGAGCTAGAATAAACCTTCATGGATAATACTTGCTCTCAATTTTTAGATCAGCTATTTTCTGAATACTATCACTTTTTGGCCAATATTGGGACTTTTTAGGAACTCAAAATGATATAATTTTAATTTTATAAGCTAAAAGCTGTTTTAAAAACAAAATAATTTTTTTAAGTTGCATGGCACCAGTGATCTTTTTCTTACCAAGTTCTTCCTCCATTTAAGATTCTTTTAATACGTAAAAATTCACCAATAGGTATGCTTTTATTCAGAGGGCTGAGATGAGTGTTATAGAGTATAGGATAATGTTTCCGGCTGTGGATTTTAGGTACAAATTTACACAAATTGCATTCGATCTTTTGTTGGTCCCACGTACAAGTTAGCTTAAAAGTTGTCTTTGCTACCTATGGAGGTAATGGGAGCCATTGGCTACAAAAACATTATGAATGACAGTTTGAACTGCAAATGTTCTATGATAGAAGGCCTATATTCCCAACATAACTACCATTTCTACAAGAAACAAATAAATGGTCTCCAAAGTTGTTTCTTTGTTGCCAGGTGCAATTTGTAGTATGAGTCTTCCTTTAGAATGTCCTCAACAGCTCTTATTGATACAGCTAGCTATCCTCTGGTTCAACATTGTGGTTTTCAGCATTCATCATGAGAACGTTGTAAAACAGAAAGCGCGATGACAATATTTTTTAGAGCACTAGGTAGTCTTCTCAGTTTTGGGTCATTTTTGACCAAGCCATATCGGAAAACATGGTAAATCCCTGAAACTTCCACCCTTCTTCCTACAATATATTTATAATGTTTTATGCAGTCAGTAATAGCTATGGATTCTTATTTTGAAGAAGAAGGGAAGGAGGGGGCACTGGGTAAAAAACAATATAAATGATTTTATGTAACTTGTACAAATATTTATTTGTCTTTGATGAAATAAATAAAAATTATGTATTGTACAGATACCTACAAAAACTCCCGGTATTGGCAAAAAAGTTTTGGTAGTATACTTGCAGGAATGTTGCTATTTATTTTAGTTCTCATATTCTCATATAAGTCTATACTATTGTGGTAATATACACTCATATGCTACACAACCTTCTGTGTTTCTATAAATGCATTAAACTCTGGAAACAGCCATTTCAGACACATGAAGCAGAAAATGTACCGTAGTTACCGTAGTTGTTAGGATTTTAAACAAGAAATTCTATCATTTAAAAATAATTTGCTGATGATGAAAACAATCTATAAGCCGCAGGCTTTCTTTCTTTATTTTTTCAATTTTAAATATCAGTACCATTTGAGGCATATATTAAAGTCCCACTATATTGTAATTAACCAATAATGTTTTATACAGAGATCTTTTTGAACTTTCTTTAATATGAATGGCTGCAAAACTCACTGTGCACTTGTGGGGCTTCTCTCCAGTGTGTCTTCTCATGTGGACAACAAGCATATACTGGGCCTTGAATGGTCTCAGTTCTCGGGAGCAATCCTGCCAATGACACACAAACTCTTTCTTCTCCCCATGGATGTGTTCATTGTTAATGTGCTGTGGAAGAGACATTTAAATGAAAAACAATTACTATATAACTAATGTAAATTAAAAAAACACTTGGAATTTGTTTTCTGGCCTTGTAAAAGTTGATAATGTTTAGAAGCCTTGTCGTAGACTAGAGTAGCCAAATAAGCAGGTGGAAATGGCAGAGCTACAAAGGGAATCATCTCTTACATGCACAAGGTGTTCCTGAGTATCAAACTCTTTAGTACAGTTTTCCCAATGACAGTTGGTTTCATACACAGCTTCTGGCTCATGTTTCCCATCTTCTTTCTCCAAGTCATCTCGGCCATCTAGCAACCCTAGCAATGGATCCTATTTGAAAGAGAAATTATAAATGATAAACTTTCCAGTATAAGTTGAAAGTAGAATTTTTCAGATATTCATAAACTTGCTGAACTTTTTCTAGGACTGAATAAAAGTTACACCCAGATATGTATCTAGAAGATATGCTGCTTTAGTCAGAAATATATCGGCATTGAAAATATCTATAAGGGCTAGTTCACACCACACAACATGTGCAATTATGTGTATAAAATGTGTGCACTGGTGTGTGGGGTAAAAATTAGGCTTGTGCAATTCGTTTCGTAACGAATCGAAATTCGGCCGAATTTTGCATCTTTCGGACATTCGGATGCATCCGAATGTCCGAATAAAAAAACAAATTACAACGAATACGAAAGAAATATAACGAATGAAGTCGAATGAATTCGAATGAATTCGACATGATTCGAAATTATTTCAACCGCATTCGAAATTATTTCAACATGATTCGACATTATTTCAACCGCATTCGAAAATATTTTGTGACCTGACTTTAGGGCCATGTATCTCGGGGTCACTTGGTGCTAGACACTTCAAATTTGGATATGTTGTAGTGCTAGTATTATTGTGTTTGCATACCAAATTTGGGGTTTCTAGCTATAAGTGACCCCGAGATATGTGGCCCCAAATTCGGGTCGCAAAATGTAATGTGGGGCCACATATCTCGGGGTCACTTATAGCTAGAAACCCCAAATGTGGTATGCAAACACAATGGTACTAGCACTACAACATATCCAAATTTGAAGTGTCTAGCACCAAGTGACCCCGAGATACATGGCCCTAAATTCGGGTCACAAAATATTTTCGAATGCGGTTGAAATAATGTTGAATCATGTTGAAATAATTTTGAATGCATTCGAAATTATTTCAACATGATTCGACATTATTTCAACTGCATTCGAAATGATTTCAACATGATTCAACATTATTTCAACCGCATTCGAAAATATTTTGTGACCCGACTTTAGGGCCATGTATCTCAGGGTCACTTGGTGCTAGACACTCCAAATTTGGATATGTTGTAGTGCTAGTACTATTGTGTTTTCATACCAAATTTGGGGTTTCTAGATATAAGTGACCCCGAGATATGTGGCCCCAAAATCGGGTCGCAAAATGTAATTCTCTGCTCTATTAACTAATAACATTTTGCGACCACATATCTCGGGGTCACTTATATCTAGAAACCCCAAATTTGTTATGCAAACACAATAGTACTAGCACTACAACATATCCAAATTTGGAGTTTCTAGCACCAAGTGACCCCGAGATACATGGCCCTAAAGTCGGGTCACAAAATATTTTCGAATGTGGTTGAAATAATGTCGAATCATGTTGAAATCATTTCGAATCTGGTAGAAATATTTTCGAATTTCGTTGAAATATTTTCGAATGTGGCCGATTTTTCGAATTCGCTAGAAAACTAAACGAAATCCGAAAACGAATTTAAGGAAGTTAACGAATATTACTAAACGAAATTAATAAATTAAAGAAATAAAACGAAACTAAACTAAACAAATTTTTTCCTTTTGCACATGTCTAGTAAAAATGTGCTGCCAGGCACTAAAATGTGTTGTTAAAACACTTTACAGTGTTTGCTCTTTTCTTCTTATTTTTCAAAAACTTCTATGTAATTCTATGCATTGCAGTGCTTTGTGGTGTATAGCAGCATGTTGGAAAGTGCCGTGCTGCTCAAAAATGCAACATTTCCTATATTTTTTTTTTTAGCACACACTAATGCAGCACGTTGGTGTGAACCAAAGTCATGGGACGTAAGACCTAACAAATTGACTTCTTTTGGCAATGGAGCAGTGTTTGGTTGAACTGGATGGACTTTTTTCAGCCAGACTAACTATGTAACTGTGCTGGTGTGAATGAGCCTTAAAGGTTTTCAAGGTTATGGGTCATCTAGTAGTAGTTTGATTTCTTGCCACTAATCAGGCAGAGAATATTGATTTCATGTCTAATAGGCGTTACCCCTTCCATCATGAGTATTATTTATAAAATAAAAAGAAATCAGAATATCCCATGGAAGGTGACTGAGCAAAGTTGAAGGGGACCGAAAAATAAAAAAGGCAAATATGCACCGTTGGGGCTGAGCAGTTTGGTTTAAGAAATATTTTGACATGCTATGGTGATTGGATTCTACCAAGGAGGGATTGTACAGACATATACTAGGGAGGTGTGAATTGACTTATACACCTTTAAGGATTTTAAATGAGCAAAGCTTTAAGGGATGCCCAAAAAAACATGGGGCTGCATGTGAGATAATAGTTGGTGGCTGGAAGAAACTTGTTTTTATCTGCATGTTGCATGATCTACTAAAATGTAAGCACGTATACAGCAGGTACAAGATCTATGCTCTTTTTATTTACATAAATTTTTTCTAAAAACTGTAGTTGAGATCCCTGCAATAAATATTGCCTTCCACTCAAGTTTATTATTGAGATGAGGAGTGTGCATATCAAATATCCAACTTTGATCTGTACAACAGTTATCATTACTTTTCGTTGGTGAAAAGAATACACAGTATGTGAAAATGCCTTTATGTTATTAGTCCCACAGACAATCTTTTGACCAGGAAAAATAAACTCAAATAGCAAATGTGCAATTAAATAAAATGTTGGTCATACCTTATGTAATGTGCTTGGTCAGTTTGTTTGTTTGAAAATGTTTTATATGGACACTACCTGACTACCTTAATGTCCTTAAAATAAATGTACATAAAAATCTAAAATGCTACAATTCCTTAAAAAGTAACTTAAGCAGAATTGTAGAAAAGCCAGTGCAAGCAATGTGAAGAAAAAAGCCTAGTGCTGGAAGCCTCGGAGTTGCTTATTAAGGATGATTGTCAGGGTGGGGCCAATATGGGTAAGTCTGTCTTTAATATCTGAATGCAAATGGGCTCTTCTTTGCAGGTCTTTACAGGTCCATTTAATGACATTAGTTAAACTTCGATGATGATTTAAGAATAGATTATGAAAACATTAATGGTAATACAATAATTATAAGCTTATGTTCTACTATACTGGTACCTGCGTTCCTGCAGAAGCCGGACTTGATATATCCCCCTCTGATCCATCTTCCAGTCGTTTGGTATTCATAGTGTCTAAGTTTGCGCTGGATAATGGCTCAGATTTCATCTGTGTGGATGACCATGACCAGTGTGATTAAATAAAGTGAAAAAATGGGCAATGCAATGACACAGATTACATTTTTTTAAAACAAATATGTTATTTGTTGAGCTGTAAGTAGGCGGATTAGGCAGCCACCTAGGGCCCCCTAGGGCGCAGCCACGGCCTCTGTCCCGGGGGAACCTCCAGACCTATGTGAGCTTGCTCCTGTTCAGTGGCGGGCCAGATGTCCCAGGAACACATCTACTGCATGCCGCCAATCCCCCAATGTGTCACATCTCCTCACAGAGTAATATCTCACAGCACCGCTCCGGGACTCCTTTGCTCCAGCCTGTCCCTCTGGTGCAGCGATGTGTGTCTGTGTGAGTGCAGCAGAGAGGCGGGGCTCTGTGGAGATGGGTGCATTGAGAGGTGCAGCATCTGTTAGCTGACCTCCTGGCCAACGGGGACACTATGGAGCAGATGACTGGCGGCGCTGGTGGGGACACCATAGCAATACTGCCCACCCAGTCCTGAGGAGAGCCAGGATGTGATGGTCAAAGAAGTGCAGAGATAATGAAGAGGATGGATCCTCCCCATCTACATTGGGTCAGGTAGGGGGTCAGTGTATGTGTCAGATTGGTAGGTCAGTGTATGTGTCAGGTAGGTGGGTCAGTGTATGTGTCAAGTAGGTGGGTCAGTGTATGTGTCAGGTAGGTGGGTCAGTGTATATGTCAGGTATGTGGGTCAGTGTATGTGTCAGGTAGGTGGGTCAGTGTGTGTGTAATGGTAGGTCACATGTTACAAGGTGAGGGCAAAGGGTGTGGAGTCAGGTGCAGAGCCAATGGGGACGGCAATATGAGGTTTTGTCTAGGGTGTCAACAATTCTTGCACCATCCCTAGCTGTAAGAGTACTGACATATCAAATTTAGGCAGACAATGTAGCCCTTAATAAGAATCTGTTAGCCTAAAATTTTAGAATCTGCCACTGTTTACATGCCTTTGAAGGTGTATGTTCCATTACTATCATCCCTATACTGGTTTTCAATCTTTTTCAGTTATTGATAGTCACTGACCTGGAACGAGCATTACAGCTGATATGCATCATTTTGTCAATGCTGATATTTCAATATTTTGATTATTTAGCATGGACGGATGGCCTGAACCCACCTGGCAGTGCTTGATTGAGGTGCGAGATTGAAGGGTGCCCATTCCTCTGCTGGCCAAGTGTTCATGTGAGTTGTAAGACATATGGCTGTTTGATCCGTATGAGGAGCCCTGAGGTCTCTGATGGTTAAGGCAATTTTGATACCCAAGTGAGGGGCTGAAAGCAAAAGCGACATGGTATAAAAGGTAATGTGATCAGTAGAGTTTACATTTCAATATTTCAAAGCAGTAATAACCAATAATATTACATTCATGTTACAGCACCATTTTTGAAGAGTCTTTTTTGGTGGGATCATGGCTTAGGATATAAATAATTATTTAAACAGGCCTTGGCAACATTTAGGGGTGGCTGAACTGCACATTGTTTTATTACGTTACCATATTTCTTTATCTCTCTGGGTTTGTAATTATTTTTATACATGTATATATATATCATATCAAAGGTTTAGAAATGGAAATGCCACAATAAACTGTCATCACTGTGGGATAAGCAATTAAAACTTCCCAGAATATTTTATTTTGAAAATCCAGCCATTGCCTTACCAAGGTCATTTACTTCTAACTATTTAACTATATTACAGCAAATGTTTCTATATATACCTTATAGTCCCGATTGACAAGTGGCCATAGGAACCATTGGCTGAGGAACATCTGGAGTTAATGAATGCTACCAGGGAATTAGGAGATGTTCGTATCATGGTCTGAAGATCGATACTGGCATCTGATAAAGGGGAAATAGACATGGCTCTCTTCTTGCTTAGCTTCACTGAACTTCGTGGAGTGGAAAAACGAGACCCTTATCAGAGAAAAACAGGTAATGGTCATTACATGATGTGAGTTTGCTGACACTACTTTATTACTATATTAAATATGATAAATATTGTACATTTCTTAGATAAGATCTCTCTTGGTCAACCTTGTGAATGTTTTGGCAGGCTCAGTTGGGAGACAAATTAGATATACAAACACATATCATTGTTTTTTTGTATGTATGTGCTCTTTTCTGGTAGCTCTAGGCTCCTGAGCTTAATTCCCATTGAGAACTGTCCACAGGGAGTGCATATGTCCTCCCTGTGTCTGCATGGGTTTGGTGTGGCTTGTATATGCTGTAGTATGGATATTAGCATGTGGTATTTTTATGGTAGACATAGTGACTGATTTTGGTTAAATGTACTCTATAAATTAGTACAATTAGTAAAATGCATGATATAAACACACTGGGGTTGATTTACTAAAGACAAAAAGACTGTGTACTTTGCAAGTGCAGTTGCTACAGAGCTTAGTAAATGAGGTAAAGATTCCCATGACAAAGAATACCCAATCATGTGTAATAAAAAAAAAAAACAGCATTTTTGCTTGAACATGATTGGATGATGGAAGTCAGCAGAGCTTCTGCACATTTACTAAGGTCTGGAGCAACTGCACTTTTCAAAGGGCACAGTCCGTTTGCCTTTAGTGAATTATCCCCTGTATCTAGGACATACTAGGACATGCATATTTGTAAAATTTGATGATGTGTCTATAAAAATTTGGCTTGTGTCCTCTTTGGTGAGAGCCATTTTTAAATGCTTACCATCTGCCCCAGCCATGTGCTCATTGGTTTGTGCCAGTCCAAAGCTATGGTGGCTAGTTATGAGGTTGTTCTGATGGCAATAGGGCATCTCGTTCATGCCTGCACATATAAAATAAATACAAAAATACTGCATTATCATGGTAAAATAGCACAATAATAATATCCATGCTCACTGTATGTAACAATGTCAGTGTATTTAGGCAAAAGGTAAAACACACAGAATGAGAAAAAAATGCTACAATTCTGGTAGTGTAATAAAGCATAGCAAAAATAGATCAGAAATGGGACTTAATGCCAAGTGTATTTACAAAATCATTTCATACTGACTGTTTTAATATTGATGCTGAGAAGTGGGAGTACCAAGACCTCATAATCTGCACCTAACATTCTCAAGGGTGGTGTCTGAAGTAAGAACCTAGGCTATTGCCCAACGCAAACAATCAGCTTGCGTCAAATCTGAAAGCAAAAAGACTAGATGATTTTCTTGCAGTGAATAATAGCTAAAATTTGAAGTACAAAAGTTTGGCATGGCAAAATTTTGTTCAGGCAATGGTTGGGGCATCTGGAAGAAATTTGTTTTCCTCCATATGGCAAAATTGGCAAACGTTTCCTCAAAGTATTTTCATGTACCTTCCTCCAGACCTAAAACTGCACAAGTTTGGTAAAGATTAGTGATGGCCGAACGGTTCGCCCGGCGGTCGTTTCGCGGCGAATTTCCGACTTTCGCCGTCCGCGGGTTCGAACGCCTTTTTCCGTCGTTCGCCCCGGCGGACTTACGTGTTTAATGTATACAAGAACTTTAACCTTTCGTGACACGTTTATCATGTGTTACAGGACAACCAATTGAGACATGACAGCTCATGGACACTTGGACATTCCCCCTAACCTATAAATACACCCGATCCGGTGGCCATTTTACATTCTTTCTTCTGTCACTGTAGGGAAAGGATCCTGTGTGGAGTAGGGACAGAGAAAACGCTAGCTATTTGGTACACAAAAGTTCTTTTCAGGACTGGTATAGGTGTTAGGTCAGCAGCCTGAGTTTCTTTTGTCAGTTTAGATAAAGGGACAGAGCGCTGTATGCTGCTATTTTAGGGACAGCTCAGCCAGATTAGTCTTTCTTCATCATCATCATCATCATCATCATTAGCTGTTACTATCAGGTCCACAAAAGAGCTGTTCCAGCTAATCGTTCCAGCCTACTCTTTTTTGCCAATTTGTATAGGGACAGGCAGGAAGCAGTGTGTCAGGCAGTGAGGATAATTTTAAAGACTTGCTGTTACTATTAGTTCCACAAAGGTTCTTTTCAGGACTGGTATCAGTGGTACGGTAATAGGCTTGTACACGTATAATATTCTTTCTTCCAAATATAGAAAGAATATTATACTTGACTGCTGCCCTTCTGCTGCAGTCTGCTAATCATTCACAACTCACTTGTTCCACAAAGCTCTTTATCAGGACTGGTAACTTGGTCTGTCTAGGGTGCTACGGTACATAGGCTTGGGTGCGGTACAGTCTGCTGTTCTGTAAGGACCGCTATCGGTCCACAATACATAGGGTTGCCGTGCACTACTGCTGACCGCTGCCCTATACTGCAGCAGTCCTTCATTGGTATAGGGACTGACGTACAGTCTGCTAATCACTAACACACAACCTGCTTGGTCCACAAAAGTTCTTATAAGGACTGGTAACTTGGTATAGGGTGCTACGGTACATAGGCCTGAGTGCGTTACAGTCTGCTGTTCTGTAAGGACCGCTATCGGTCCACAATACATAGGGTTGCCGTGCACTACTGCTGACCGCTGCCCTATACTGCAGCAGTCCTTCAGCGGTATAGGGACTGACGCACAGTCTGCTAAACACTAACACACAACCTGCTTGGTCCACAAAAGTTTTTATAAGGACTGGTAACTTGGTATAGGGTGCTACGGTACATAGGCCTGAGTGCAGTACAGTCTGCTGTTCTGTAAGGACCGCTATCGGTCCACAATACATAGGGTTGCCGTGCACTACTGCTGACCGCTGCCCTATACTGCAGCAGTCCTTCATTGGTATAGGGACTGACGTACAGTCTGCTAATCACTAACACACAACCTGCTTGGTCCACAAAAGTTCTTATAAGGACTGGTAACTTGGTATAGGGTGCTACGGTACATAGGCCTGAGTGCGTTACAGTCTGCTGTTCTGTAAGGACCGCTATCGGTCCACAATACATAGGGTTGACGTGCACCACTGCTGACCGCTGCCCTATACTGCAGCAGTCCTTCAGCGGTATAGGGACTGACGTACAGTCTGCTAAACACTAATACACAACCTGCTTGGTCCACAAAAGTTCTTATAAGGACTGGTAACTTGGTATAGGGTGCTACGGTACATAGGCTTGAGTGCGGTACAGTCTGCTGTTCTGTAAGGACCGCTATCGGTCCACAATAGATAGGGTTGACGTGCACCACTGCTGACCGCTGCCCTATACTGCAGCAGTCCTTCAGCGGTATAGGGACTGACGCACAGTCTGCTAAACACTAACACACAACCTGCTTGGTCCACAAAAGTTTTTATAAGGACTGGTAACTTGGTATAGGGTGCTACGGTACATAGGCCTGAGTGCGTTACAGTCTGCTGTTCTGTAAGGACCGCTATCGGTCCACAATACATAGGGTTGCCGTGCACTACTGCTGACCGCTGCCCTATACTGCAGCAGTCCTTCATTGGTATAGGGACTGACGTACAGTCTGCTAATCACTAACACACAACCTGCTTGGTCCACAAAAGTTCTTATAAGGACTGGTAACTTGGTATAGGGTGCTACGGTACATAGGCCTGAGTGCGTTACAGTCTGCTGTTCTGTAAGGACCGCTATCGGTCCACAATACATAGGGTTGACGTGCACCACTGCTGACCGCTGCCCTATACTGCAGCAGTCCTTCATTGGTATAGGGACTGACGTACAGTCTGCTAATCACTAACACACAACCTGCTTGTTCCACAAAAGTTCTTATAAGGACTGGTAACTTGGTATAGGGTGCTACGGTACATAGGCTTGAGTGCGGTACAGTCTGCTGTTCTGTAAGGACCGCTATCGGTCCACAATAGATAGGGTTGACGTGCACCACTGCTGACCGCTGCCCTATACTGCAGCAGTCCTTCAGCGGTATAGGGACTGACGTACAGTCTGCTAAACACTAATACACAACCTGCTTGGTCCACAAAAGTTCTTATAAGGACTGGTAACTTGGTATAGGGTGCTACGGTACATAGGCTTGAGTGCGGTACAGTCTGCTGTTCTGTAAGGACCGCTATCGGTCCACAATAGATAGGGTTGACGTGCACCACTGCTGACCGCTGCCCTATACTGCAGCAGTCCTTCAGCGGTATAGGGACTGACGTACAGTCTGCTAAACACTAATACACAACCTGCTTGGTCCACAAAAGTTCTTATAAGGACTGGTAACTTGGTATAGGGTGCTACGGTACATAGGCTTGAGTGCGGTACAGTCTGCTGTTCTGTAAGGACCGCTATCGGTCCACAATACATAGGGTTGCCGTGCACTACTGCTGACCGCTGCCCTATACTGCAGCAGTCCTTCATTGGTATAGGGACTGACGTACAGTCTGCTAATCACTAACACACAACCTGCTTGTTCCACAAAAGTTCTTATAAGGACTGGTAACTTGGTATAGGGTGCTACGGTACATAGGCTTGAGTGCGGTACAGTCTGCTGTTCTGTAAGGACCGCTATCGGTCCACAATAGATAGGGTTGACGTGCACCACTGCTGACCGCTGCCCTATACTGCAGCAGTCCTTCATTGGTATAGGGACTGACGTACAGTCTGCTAATCACTAACACACAACCTGCTTGGTCCACAAAAGTTCTTATAAGGACTGGTAACTTGGTATAGGGTGCTACGGTACATAGGCCTGAGTGCGTTACAGTCTGCTGTTCTGTAAGGACCGCTATCGGTCCACAATACATAGGGTTGACGTGCACCACTGCTGACCGCTGCCCTATACTGCAGCAGTCCTTCAGCGGTATAGGGACTGACGTACAGTCTGCTAAACACTAATACACAACCTGCTTGGTCCACAAAAGTTCTTATAAGGACTGGTAACTTGGTATAGGGTGCTACGGTACATAGGCTTGAGTGCGGTACAGTCTGCTGTTCTGTAAGGACCGCTATCGGTCCACAATAGATAGGGTTGACGTGCACCACTGCTGACCGCTGCCCTATACTGCAGCAGTCCTTCAGCGGTATAGGGACTGACGCACAGTCTGCTAAACACTAACACACAACCTGCTTGGTCCACAAAAGTTTTTATAAGGACTGGTAACTTGGTATAGGGTGCTACGGTACATAGGCCTGAGTGCGTTACAGTCTGCTGTTCTGTAAGGACCGCTATCGGTCCACAATACATAGGGTTGCCGTGCACTACTGCTGACCGCTGCCCTATACTGCAGCAGTCCTTCATTGGTATAGGGACTGACGTACAGTCTGCTAATCACTAACACACAACCTGCTTGGTCCACAAAAGTTCTTATAAGGACTGGTAACTTGGTATAGGGTGCTACGGTACATAGGCCTGAGTGCGTTACAGTCTGCTGTTCTGTAAGGACCGCTATCGGTCCACAATACATAGGGTTGACGTGCACCACTGCTGACCGCTGCCCTATACTGCAGCAGTCCTTCATTGGTATAGGGACTGACGTACAGTCTGCTAATCACTAACACACAACCTGCTTGTTCCACAAAAGTTCTTATAAGGACTGGTAACTTGGTATAGGGTGCTACGGTACATAGGCTTGAGTGCGGTACAGTCTGCTGTTCTGTAAGGACCGCTATCGGTCCACAATAGATAGGGTTGACGTGCACCACTGCTGACCGCTGCCCTATACTGCAGCAGTCCTTCAGCGGTATAGGGACTGACGTACAGTCTGCTAAACACTAATACACAACCTGCTTGGTCCACAAAAGTTCTTATAAGGACTGGTAACTTGGTATAGGGTGCTACGGTACATAGGCTTGAGTGCGGTACAGTCTGCTGTTCTGTAAGGACCGCTATCGGTCCACAATAGATAGGGTTGACGTGCACCACTGCTGACCGCTGCCCTATACTGCAGCAGTCCTTCAGCGGTATAGGGACTGACGTACAGTCTGCTAAACACTAATACACAACCTGCTTGGTCCACAAAAGTTCTTATAAGGACTGGTAACTTGGTATAGGGTGCTACGGTACATAGGCTTGAGTGCGGTACAGTCTGCTGTTCTGTAAGGACCGCTATCGGTCCACAATACATAGGGTTGCCGTGCACTACTGCTGACCGCTGCCCTATACTGCAGCAGTCCTTCATTGGTATAGGGACTGACGTACAGTCTGCTAATCACTAACACACAACCTGCTTGTTCCACAAAAGTTCTTATAAGGACTGGTAACTTGGTATAGGGTGCTACGGTACATAGGCTTGAGTGCGGTACAGTCTGCTGTTCTGTAAGGACCGCTATCGGTCCACAATAGATAGGGTTGACGTGCACCACTGCTGACCGCTGCCCTATACTGCAGCAGTCCTTCAGCGGTATAGGGACTGACGTACAGTCTGCTAAACACTAATACACAACCTGCTTGGTCCACAAAAGTTCTTATAAGGACTGGTAACTTGGTATAGGGTGCTACGGTACATAGGCTTGAGTGCGGTACAGTCTGCTGTTCTGTAAGGACCGCTATCGGTCCACAATAGATAGGGTTGACGTGCACCACTGCTGACCGCTGCCCTATACTGCAGCAGTCCTTCAGCGGTATAGGGACTGACGTACAGTCTGCTAAACACTAATACACAACCTGCTTGGTCCACAAAAGTTCTTATAAGGACTGGTAACTTGGTATAGGGTGCTACGGTACATAGGCTTGAGTGCGGTACAGTCTGCTGTTCTGTAAGGACCGCTATAGGTCCACAATAGATAGGGTTGACGTGCACCACTGCTGACCGCTCACCTATACTGCAGCAGTCCTTCAGCGGTATAGGGACTAAGAGTTTTGTCACAGGGTCATTTAAAAAATGACATGCAGAGGAAGAGGCAGGCCCTTCCGCAGGGGTGGTAGGGGTAGGGCAGGAGCAACAGGCTTGAGCCAAAGTGGGAAGTTGCAGAAGGTGCGTTCAATTACTTTAAAGGATGCACCAGACTTGGTTGAGTGGCTCGCTCAGCCTTACTCTTCTGCACCCTCCTCATCCTCTCGATCTGCACCCTCTTCTTCACTCTCTGCTATGTGCACCCCCAAAGACACTACCACCAACAACACGACCACCACCACCACCACCACATACCTTCCGCTTGAGTCACTGGAATTATTTTCCGATCCATATCAAGAGGACATTTCTGATGCGCAGCCACTCTTGGTATTGGATCAGGAAGAGGAGGTAGCAACAAGCGCTACTCAGCAGTCTGACGCCAGTACCCAGATCAGCCCAAGGAGGAGGTTGGTCCCCGGTGTTGCTGCCTACTCTACTTATAGCGGTGGGGAAGGTGACGTTGATGATGACGTGTCTAGTGATGTCACGTGGGTGCCCACAAGAGAGGAAGAGGAGGGGAGTTCAGAGGGAGATATGGACCAGCAGATAGGGAGGAGAAGCAGCAATGACTTACATTGCACAGCAGGGACAAAGCAGACTGCAAATGTATCAGGAGCGAGTCATCGACCATGTACGGTCACATCTGGCGCTCCCAGGACACCGGCACATGGCTCCGCAGTGTGGGCTTTTTTTAACGTGTCCGCTGCTGACAATAGCGTTGCCATCTGCAATCTTTGCAGTCAACGCGTTAGTCGCGGTAAGCCCAATACTCACCTAGGGACGACCGCCTTAAGAAGGCACATGAGCAGCCATCACCGAGCCCAGTGGGAGCAACGGAACACACAAAGCCACACTGCAGGCTCTCACCGTCCAGCCTCGTCTTCTACTTCTCCTTCTCCTCTCTCCTCACAATTGTCCTCCACTCCACCTTCCATCACGCCAAGCTCACATTTTTCTGCAAAAAGGCAGGCTTCCGTGGGCCTAATGTTTGAGCGTAAAAAAATGATGACGCCGGATAACCCTCTTGCCCAACGGTTGGCGGCTGGCTTGTCAGAACTCATAGCCCGCCAACTACTGCCATATAAACTGGTGGACTCGGAGGCCTTTCGCAAATTTGTGGCCATTGGAACACCACAATGGAAGGTCCCAGGAAGGAAGTATTTCTCAGAGAAGGGCATCCCAGAGCTATATGGCCATGTTCAGCGGCAAGTGAATGTATCTCTGGCACACAGTGTCGGTGCCAAGATACATCTGACCACAGACACGTGGTCTAGCAAACACGGGCAGGGAAGGTATATCAGTTTTACTGCCCACTGGGTGAACCTTCTGACGGCCGTCAAGCATGTAACCCGTGGCACCCGTGTAGATTTGGTTTTACCGCCACGGATTGCATGCAGGCCTGACTCTTCTTCTCCTCCTCCTACTCCATCCTCCTCCCTCTCCTCCTCAGCTGCCTCCTCCTTTTCCGCTGCTAGCGTCTCTTCCACTGCACCGCCCAAGCTCCCCAGAACCTATTCCACATGCCAGGTGAGACGTTGCCATGCCGTGCTGCGTCTGTTGTGCCTGGAAGCAAAGAGCCACACTGGCCCGGCACTCCTTTCAGCTTTGCGTTCACAGGCAGATGAGTGGCTAACACCGCTCAATTTGACAGTTGGTAAAGTGGTGTGTGACAACGGTGCCAATCTGCTTAGCGCATTGAAACAGGGCAAAATCACGCACGTGCCGTGCATGGCACACGTCTTAAACTTGGTCGTGCAGCGATTCCTTGTCAAATACCCTGGGGTCCAGGACATCTTGCGGCAGGCAAGGAAAATCTCGGCCCATTTCAGAAGATCTTACACGGCCATGGCTCGCCTTGCTGACATTCAGCGGCGACACCATCTGCCGGTCAGACGTCTTATTTGCGATTGCCCGACGCGATGGAACTCAACCTTCTATATGCTTGATAGGCTGCTCCAGCAGAAACGTGCAGTTAACGTCTACCTGTATGAACTCTGCGAAAGAAACGGTTCTGGGGAGCTGGGTTTTTTTTCACCGCGCCAGTGGCTGCTCATGCGCGACACATGCAGACTTCTGCGGCCATTTGAGGAGATCACCAAACTGGTCAGTCGCAGCCATGGCGCCATCAGTGACATGGTACCTTATGCCTTCTTTCTGGAGCGTGCATTGCGTCGTGTCATTGATCAGGCTGTGGAGGAGCAGGAGCGGGAAGATGAGGAAGTCGCAATGCTGGATGAATTCCCAGGGGGGGCTACTCTATCTGAGACAAGTCAACAACAGGAGTCTGATGAGGAGTCAGAGGAGGATGGTGCCGGGGCGGATGAGCAGGAGCAAGAAGAGCATGCTTTAAACCTTTCTGGGATCCCTGTTGTGCGAGGATGGGGAGAGGAGAATGAAGAGGACGACATTATCCTGGATGATGAGCAGGAGCCAGGCCACCACACCGCTTCCACTTTAGTGCAAATGGGGGCCTTCATGCTCCAGTGTTTTAATAGGGACCCCCGTATAAAAAGCATGAGGGTCAAGGACCAGTACTGGGTGGCAACGTACTTAGACCCCCGGTACAAACACAAAATGGCGGAAATGTTACCGCCGTCGCAGAGGGCTGTCAGAATGCAGCACTTCCAGGCCTTGCTTCGAGAAATGCTGCATTCTGCTTTTGCGTGCGCTGGCAGAGGAGCAATTCCCACTCCCAGAGAAGGATTTGCGGGTACCAATCCAACAGCGCCTGCAAGAAGAGGCCGGTTTGAAGATGTGTTGGTGACTTCGGATATGAGGTCATTCTTTCAGCCGACCCATCGACAGGTGTCATCCGGATCCAGCATCAGGGAACGCCTAGACCGTCAGGTGTCCGACTACATTGGGTTAACGGCCGATGTGGACGCTCTGAGGAGTGATGAACCCCTAGACTACTGGGTGGGCAGGCTTGACCTCTGGCCAGAGCTTGCCCAATTTGCAATCGAACTGTTGGCTTGCCCCTCATCCAGTGTCCTGTCCGAAAGGACGTTCAGCGCAGCAGGGGGGATTGTGACCGATAAGCGTACTCGCCTAGCTCACCACAGTGTTAACTACCTCACATTTCTAAAAATGAATGAGGCATGGATCTCGGAGGAATTCAACACATGTGATCAGTAGACCATGTATATGTCTATAAACAATTTTTGGAATCAAGCACACAGACCTTCTTAATTCATTTGGCTCACTTCCCTGACCCAAAAAAGCACACCGTACTATATGCCCCTACCCTCCTCTTTGAAGAGGTTGAGCGGTGTCATATTTCTACTGGGGCTGCTTATTATGAGGGGTTCCCACCATCCCTGTGCTGTGCTGACTTCCTCCTGGGTGTTCTTATTATGAGGGGCTCCCACCATCCCTGTGCTGTGCTGACTTCCTCCTGGGGGTTCTTATTATGAGGGGATCACACCATCCCTGTGCTGTGCTGACTTCCTCCTGGGGCTGCTTACGGTGCTGCTGTCAGCGCTGTATGTCACGGAGCTGCTGTCAGCGCTGTATGTCACGGAGCTGCTGTCAGCGCTGTATGTCACGGAGCTGCTGTCAGCGCTGTATGTCACGGAGCTGCTGTCAGCGCTGTATGTCACGGTGCTGCTGTCAGCGCTGTATGTCACGGAGCTGCTGTCAGCGCTGTATGTCACGGAGCTGCTGTCAGTGCTGTATGTCACGGAGCTGCTGTCAGCGCTGTATGTCACGGAGCTGCTGTCAGCGCTGTATGTCACGGAGCTGCTGTCAGCGCTGTATGTCACGGTGCTGCTGTCAGCGCTGTATGTCACGGAGCTGCTGTCAGCGCTGTATGTCACGGAGCTGCTGTCAGCGCTGTATGTCACGGAGCTGCTGTCAGCGCTGTATGTCACGGAGCTGCTGTCAGCGCTGTATGTCACGGAGCTGCTGTCAGCGCTGTATGTCACGGTGCTGCTGTCAGCGCTGTATGTCACGGAGCTGCTGTCAGCGCTGTATGTCACGGAGCTGCTGTCAGTGCTGTATGTCACGGAGCTGCTGTCAGCGCTGTATGTCACGGAGCTGCTGTCAGCGCTGTATGTCACGGAGCTGCTGTCAGCGCTGTATGTCACGGTGCTGCTGTCAGCGCTGTATGTCACGGAGCTGCTGTCAGCGCTGTATGTCACGGAGCTGCTGTCAGCGCTGTATGTCACGGAGCTGCTGTCAGCGCTGTATGTCACGGAGCTGCTGTCAGCGCTGTATGTCACGGAGCTGCTGTCAGCGCTGTATGTCACGGTGCTGATGTCAGTGCTCTGTATTACGGTGCTGCTGTCAGTGCTCTGTATCTCCTGCACCCTCTTGTTTGCCTACCCTGGTCCCTGACCTTCCCTCTCCTCCATTGCCTTCATTAGCTCCATAGTCCTGAATTGTCAGAACAATTTCCCAAATAAAAAAAAAATGCTTGTAGTTATCGATCCCAAATTCACCTCATACATGTATTATGCTATTGTCCAGGTGGTGGGACTACGTGCTACCCCCTAATAATTACCCCGTGGCCGCAAATTCGACCTAAAGGTTTGCGAAATTCGCCTCCCATTGAAGTCAATGGAGCCCGCGGCGAACGGTCGTTTTCGCGAACGTTTGTGTCCGTTCGCGTTTCGCGTTCGCGAAACGTCCCGTCGGAAGTTCGTCCATCACTAGTAAAGATGAACTTGATGGACACTAGTTGTTCCCAGATTTGATGATACTGTAACTTTGTAATACAAATGATTGCTGTTGCCAATGCAGACAGTTCCTCTTGCAGATATAATTATGTAAAATTCTAGATTCATGTTAAAATTTTAATCATATACATTTTCAAACCTTACTGAAACCTCTACCTATTTCCAGATATTGCTTCTAGTTTATTAGAAAGTTTTATTCTATTGATACTGTCAATTTTCACTGGAGTTTTTTTCCTACACATCAAACATTCGAAGTCTGCTTGTGACCTGCTTATGCCGCGTACACACGAACGGACTAAGTCCATTTGAAAGTCTGTTCATTTTGAACGTAATGACGTAAACGGGACTAAACAAGGAAGTTCAATAGCCAGTGGCCAATAGCTTCTCTTGTGTCGTATTTGGTCCGTCGGACCAGCACACAGACGAACGGTTTTCCCAATTTTAATCCGTCGGATAGATTTGAAACATGTTCTATTTCTATGTCCGTCGGATTTATTTTACGAAAAATGATCGGACTAGCCCACATGCGATTGGATTGTCCAATGGACTAATCCCTTTCAGACCTAGTCTGCTGGAAAGTCCGGTCGTGTGTACGTGGAATTAGTGTTATTTTTCCTTGGATGCTGTAGGTTCTACTGAGGTGTCTTTGGATTTCAAGTAGTTTAGATGCAGCCTTTCTTGTCAAGTGCTGCAGTTTGCATTAGAATGCATGAGGTTAGGCAGGACTTAAAAAAGAAGGGCTATGTTTGAAATGAAGGCTCTTCTATATGATCCCTTAGGCACATCAGAAAAGATGCCACTTTATAGCGTTGTGCGACATTTAGTGAACCATGTACAGAACATGGGGATGAGCATCCAGGGGAAATAAATGCTTCCTACAAACTAGTGTGCGGTAAAGAGAAATGTTAAAGGGGAAGTGTGGGAATGTTTAAAAAAAAAAAAAAAAAAAAATATATATATATGTAAGAAGGCCAGTGTGGTGGCCTGAATTTATGGGAGGAGCCCGGAGGGTATTTAACCAGCCCGCTCGCCTGTGGTCTTTGTCGGTTTCCGGTGCGCGGCACTACGTCACTAGGCCGACGGCTCGTGTTTCGTTTCCATTCGGACAAAACGTCTCTCTCGTGGTTTTCTTTCCCGTTCGTTTTGTACAACGTCGCCGGCTCTGTACAACGTCGCCAGCTCGACTGCCGCAGGTAAGGGTCTCGATTGACCTTCCTGTACTATTTTTAGTGTCGTTAAAACCTGAAATATCGAATCGTTCGTTATGATACCGGTTGTTATCACTCAATACGCTCCAATTTCGCAGCGCCCTTCATTTCACGGGCGTCATTTCGGTAGACATTGCTGGTAGGAAAAAATTGCACTGTTTTAGTACTTGTTATAGTCTCGTTACCGTGTTCCACAGTCAAAATCGTTGCCAGTCGTGTCTCACGGCACAACGACTCCTACCTCTGCCATGGCTGGCTCACGTAGGTCATTTCATCATTTCACTCATTTTGTTACGCACGGCGCTCCGATTCGAATCCAGTCGCATCCGCTAAATGCGCCGATTCATTCCGGTGTGCCCCTAACTGCTTGGCCACATTTCAGTACATGCTCCAGAGCTCGTTCGTGGCTAATCGATCGGGTCTCTGTCATGGGAATTCATTTCACTGTCACCTAGTACGTTCGAATCGAAACCAGTCGCAGTTCTCGAACGCACAGGTTCGATCGACGTGTCCCAGTTACGTTGGCCTCATTTCGGTACATGCTCCAGAGCTCGTTCGTGGCTAATCGATCGGGTCTCTGTCATGGGAATCATTTCACCGTCACCTAGTACGTTCGAGTCGAAACCAGTCACATTTCTCAGAAAATGCACAGGTTCGATCGACGTGTCCCAGTTACATTGGCCTCATTTCGGTACATGCTCCAGAGCTCGCTCGTGGCTAATCGATCGGGTCTCTGGCATGGGAATCATTTCACTGTCACCTAGTACGTTCGAGTCGAAACCAGTCGCATTTCTCAGGTAAACGCACAGGTTCGATCGACGTGTCCCAGTTGTGTTGGCCTCATTTCGGTACATGCTCCAGAGCCCGCTCGTTGCTAAGCGATCGGGTCTCTGTCATGGGATCATTTCACTGTCACATATCACGTTCCGATACGAATCCAGTCGCGTCTACGATGCACCAATTCGTCCCGGCGTGCCCCAGGTATTTTCGGCCTCATTTCTGTACATGCTCCGGAGTCCCGTTCGTTGTCAGTCGCAATTGCGGCACGACCGATTCGGGCCTCCGTCATGGCATACTTTTGTCACTCATTTCACTGTCACTTACCGCGCTCCGATTCGAATCTAGTCGCATCCGTGATGCACCGATTCGTTTCGGTGTGCCCCAGTTGGTTACGGCCTCATTTCAGTACATGCTCCAGAGTCAGGATTCATTGTTGGTTGCAGGTTTCGGTTCTCTGATTCATGACTCTGTCATGGGAAATCAATTTCACTGTCACGTAGGACGTCCGATACGAATCCAGTCGCATCTACGAGGCACCGATTCGTCCCGGCGCCCCAGGTATTTCAGCCACATTCCAGTACTTGCTTTACAGCATGCACGATTAACGGATAGTCGCAACAGCGGCACAACCGACTCATGCCTCTGTCATGGCAATCAAATAAATTTCACCGCCACGTACCGCGCTCCGTTTCGAATCCAGTTGCGTACATGCACCGATTCGTTACGGTGTGCCCCAGTGCTTTAGCCTCATTTCAGCGCATGCTCCAGAGTCCGGTTCATCGTCAGTCACAGTCACGGCATGACCGGCTTATGCCTCTGTCATAACAGGTTTTCATTATATGGACCGTAGTATACAGTGCCCCGTTTCGAGTCGGTCGCATCTGACATGCAAACACATCCCCAGGCACAGACTTCTGGCAATCGTTGCAAGCACGCATTCAAGCATAGACTTCTTGCAATCTTTGCATACACGCATCCAAGCATGGACGCACACAAGCGTAGACTTCTTGCGATCGTTGCAAACACGCATCCAAGCGTAGACTTCTAGCAATCGTTGCAAGCACGCATCCTAGCATAGACCTCTTGCAATCGTTGCTAGTACGCAGTCAAGCTTGGACGTCTTGCAGTTGGTGCGAGTACGCATACAAGCCTGGACTTCTCGCAAGCGTTGCAAGCTCGCATTCAAGTGTAGACTTCTGGCAACCGTTGCGAGCACGCATTCAAGCATGGACGTCGTACAGTCGTTGCAAGTTCGCATACAAGCGTAGACTTTTGCAATCGTTGCAAGCACGAATCCAAGCATAGACTTCTTGCAAATCATTGCAAGCACGCATCAAGCATAATCTTCGTGCAATCGTTGCGAGCACGCATTCAAGCATGGAAGTCTGGCAGTCGTCGCAAGCACGCATACAAGAATAGACTTCTTGCAATCATTGCAAACACGCATCCATGCGTAGACTTCTTGCAGTCATTGCAAGCATGCATCCAAGCGTAGATTTCTTGCAATCGTTGCAGGCACGCATCTAAACATAGACTTCTTGCAATCATTGCAAGCATACATTCAGGCATAGACCTCTGGCAAATCATTGCTAGCACGCATTCGAGCATAAGACCTCTTGCAATCATTGCGAGCAGATGTCCAGGCACAAACTTGTTGCAATCATTGCCAGCAGGCAGTTCCGGCTGGCTCAATAGATTGCTTTGGGAAAAACCTGGATACTTTCCTAAAGGTACATTGTAACGGGGTACTTATTTTTAAAGTTGATCCTGGGAAAATCCGATTGCCTCTCGGGGGATCAGGAAGGAATTTTTTCCCTGCTGTAGCAAATTGGGCCATGCTCTGCTGGGGTTTTTTGCCTTCCTCTGGATCAGCTGTGGGTGTAGGGTTGGGTGTGTCGGGTTGTGCGATGTTTATTTGTTTGATTTGTGGTTGGGACTGGATGGACTTCTGTCTTTTCCGACCTGGCTACCCATGTATCTTACCATAACTTCTTGCAATCGTTGCAGGCACGCATCCTGGCATAACTCCTTGAAATCATTGCAGGCACGCGTCCTGGCATTACTTCTTGCAATCATTGCACACACGCATCCTAGCATAACATCTTGCAATCGTGGCAAGCACGCATCCTGGTGTAACTCCTTGCAATCGTTGCAGGCACGCATCCTAGCATAACATCTTGCAATCGTTGCAAGCACGCATCTTGGCATAACATCTTGCAATCGTTGCAAGCACGCACCCAAACACATGTTCAAGCACAACTCCTGCAGTCTTCGCAAAGCACATGCGATAACACGAATTTCTCACAGTCACTATGAACACATTTCCAGTGACAAACTCCCACGCAATTGTCGCAAGCACACGTTTAAACACTACTTTTGCAATCGTGCCAAGGCTCGCGACTTAGCATAACGTCTTGCAATCATTCTTTTGCAAACACACATTCTCAGTGGCACACAAACTGGCTACACGTCGTTTTCAGCAGCACTTAGTTGGCCACTTATCTCCTGTGGCTTTTCTTGCAAGTCACTCACCGTTTCCTGTCTGTCGGTCTCTCCCTTAGGATAGTTGAGTTCAACTTCCATCCAGCACCTGGATCGTGTTGACACACGCAACTGGCTTCTTCCTGTAACACGCTCAGGCTATACCTAGCCAGCGTTCAGCATTTCTCATCCTTACAGGGCCCGGAGAGCCACCTGTCTTTATGGCTCATACAGCAAGATCCCCACTTCGAGGCATCCAGAGGCATCACCCATAGCCAACGGAAAACGCTCGCCCATCACAACTGCCATCTTTAGGGACATGAATTCCCTGGCCTAGCCAATTTATCGTTGGTAGCACTGGCAGCCAGGTTCTACACAGACACTACCTGACGAATGTTCAAATCTGCAATACGGGCCATTCCCCAGGATCGATCTTTATGTCACGCCTCCTAGTCCTCCTCTCACGGACACAGGACCCTTCTTAGATCCTTAATTTAGATGCCGTGGCAATAGCAGACCTGTCAATGTCGGAAGGTTCCTTACTGCATGGATTGATGTATCGGTGTTTAAACCGTCTACGATGCCCCTGTCGCCCCTGGTAGCGACAGATGCCACAGCCTACACAGGCTTCGCGGAAATTTTTGGCCACCACTGGTTTACAGGACCATGGCATCAGGGATACTCCTAAACCCCGGTTACCTGGACTTCCTCCCTCTTCAGACTATACCCGGTCATGACAGCCTCTCGTATCTGGGGTCATGTCAGGACAGGACAGGCTGTGGCTTTCACCACCGACAACTGGGCCGAGGCTCATCTTGTTATTGAAGCCAGGTCTGGACCGATCTCGGTTGTGTCCTTCCTGCGCAGACCGCTGCAGTTAGCCCGGTGGCACCAGGTTAATGTCCATTGTATGTTCATTCCAGGCCTTCAGCAATCCCGCAGGCCAAGTTCTGCATAGTCGTTACTTGGCTCGCTACCAACTTCATTTCATCCTCCTCCTTGCAGTGTCTAAAACCCAGCAATCTGACTCCAGGATGGACGTCCATTTCTATAGAGAAGCAGGGCTTGGTATCAAGTAACCGCACTTGACTACCTACTGTCACTCCTACCGGAACGCGTAGACTCTAGTTCCCTATTGCTTTCGTGCCAACACTTGTGTACCTGCCAGTTTCCCAAACACATGGGGTTCTTCTACACAGCCTACACCTCGTCCCCGGTCCATACCGTGGACACTCTTTAGTATTTGAGCACCCTTGGCAGCATGTTGGCGTGGGTCCCAAGGCACGTCATTGAAAGACTAAGCACTTGGGACCCTGCCTACCTCGCCCGGTACATTCCCAATCCTCGGGTGGAAATGGCACAAGCGTTCACCAAACTTGCTCAACTAATTATGCTAAAACTAATAAAACTGCACCCCTACCTGAATGTTTTGCCCCCTTATTTTGGTATACCGACCATCAGACCAGGGCACACTTCAGGTCCATTTCATGTGGTTAATCTTATGGTAGAGGCTACTTGTTCATATCCGTATCGGCCATAGGGCTTTGACCATAAGTAAGAAGGCCAGTGTGGTGGCCTGAATTTATGGGAGGAGCCCGGAGGGTATTTAACCAGCCCGCTTGCCTGTGGTCTTTGTCGGTTTCCGGTGCGCGGCACCCACCCTCCCTTCCCCTTTCCAGGGCATTTCTCAAATTCATTTCTCTTCACATATATTAATTTCTAATCTAGGGTATGCCCCCTTATTTTGGTATACCGACCATCAGACCAGGGCACACTTCAGGTCCATTTCATGTGGTTAATCTTATGGTAGAGGCTACTTGTTCATATCCGTATCGGCCATAGGGCTTTGACCATAAATATATATATATATATATATATATATATATATATATATATATATATATAATATATATATATATATATATATATACTTACCTGGTGCAGCTGTCCCCCGTTGACGGCTGAGCCCAAGAACTGAGTGATCACATGACTGTTGATCGCTCCGTTTTCAGGTCTGCTCTGAGCAGAGAGTGGTGACTGTCAGAGACTGCTCTGTGCTTTGCCCCTTCAGCACTCACTGCAGTGCCAGGCAGGAGAGGGGGTGGCATGCGGAGAGGCTGAGCCAGCTGCCTGTAAGACATTTGGGTGGATCCCAACATTATTGTTGAGATCCCTCCAGGGTTTGAAGCAGCTCTGAAATGTCAGCCGACTGCAAGCTTTAGCCTGTTGTTGGCTGATTCTGGGTCAGCGGAGTGCAGAACTAAGTGCACTCCTGTGACTCACAAGAGAAGTATGGCCAAAAGCACTTTGGCCATACTTCTCTTTTAAAGGCTAAGTTCAATCAAAAAATAAAAAATAAATGCAAATCTTTTCGCAGGTAAAAAAAATGTGCATTTATTATTTTTTGTTGCAGGTGCCTGGAGAAAGCATTGCACCCGCGATCAGCAGATTGTTGATGCCATGCAGGTCTCCTGTACACTGTCAGTGTATTGGCTTACCCATACATCCCGTATGGGTAAGCTGATACCCTCTTACAGGAAGACTCAATGACTCAATGGAGCCCCACGCTGTTTTCAAACAGTGGCAGTTAGTACGGGGAACTTTTCCAGGTACTGTTCCCACGGGGAGGAGGGCAGCGGGCGGCGGCTACAGCACTGGGAACATGTTACATGTTCCACCCTAAAATCGGGTGGAACATGAAACATGTTCCCAAAGGTGAACTTATCCTTTGAAGTAGAACTAAAGTAGAACTAAAGCCAAAATGTTTTTTTTCAATTTAGCATAGAGTGGAGAGGGATTAAAACACCTGTCATGTTTGTATTGCTTCTTGTGCTCCCGCATGGGGAGATTCCCCCTCTCTATTTGTTCTGGTAACCGATGTCACTGAAAGAAAATCCCAAATTTAGGTTGTCATCAAAACAAGAATAGAAGGGAAATTTTCAAAAGGTGACACACGTTGTGGTTTCTCAATATGGAGGGATTTTCTCTCGCTTCCTGTTGTGGTTACAAGAAATGAAGGTAAATCCAATGGGACAAAATATAAAAAGGAGTCATAATCCTCTCTTACTCTATCCAAAATAAAAAAAAAGATTTGGCTTTAGTTCTATTTAATCTTATACCAACAGCAGAATGTCCAAACAATTTGAAAACGTTGCAGTATATATAATAAAATAAATGCTAAATATTTTGTATAGAAAATACATATATTATATTTGTTGCAAAGCAAAGTTACTCTTTAATTAGCAATTATTCTGTATACTAACCTTCCGCCATGACATTGGGGGACCTCAGATAGCAATGTTCTACATAGCTGTTCATAGGAGGATTCATGGAGTTGAACATAGCAGGGGGGCACTGGCGGGATGCCATCATGGACAGCCCTTAGTCATTGACACATCTGTTTATATTTTTTTCAGAACTTCTGCAAGAGAATATGTTAGAATTATGTTAGCTGCAAATATTGAAACCTTTATACAGTATACAAGCATATAATACATGTAACATATACAGTATGTATTACATCATACCTCATGAGTATACAAATAAAAAGTAAAACACATTTGGTTTACATAGTCTGCTTTTGACTCAGACTACTCCAGCTGCAAAAGGTAATGTTATTCTGAGAACACACAGAAACCTTTGTGTCACAGGTAGACATTGGGGTTCCTAGTAGCATGGTCTAATATGTGCCAATTCCCATTCTGCCAAACAGTAACTGACTATGTTTATACTTTATTGATTACTGATTTTTCATTGTTTTAATTAATCGTAAATAACTTTTGAAATTGTAATAATTTTGCTGTTTTCAGCTTGTTGAAGTTCAGCATACATCCTTGAAATGCTGCGCAAGATCTAGATACCATACTTAAAGCAGTAATAAACCCAAAACCAAATAATAAGCTCACCTTTGTAAAATAAATAATAAATGCACATCTCTTTGCAGGTAAAAAAAATGTGCATTTTTTTTTTTTTTTTACTAGGGTGCAATGCAGGACTGTTGCAGGCTGTCAGTGTAAGCTAAACTCCAGCTAACACTATTTAGGCAGTTACTGCATCAGTTTTGTTCCTTTTAGGATAAAGGTTTTGCATAAATAAACAAAAGCTGGTCATTGTAAGCACCATTGTAAATGGTTCGTCTCAACCCTCTGACCCTCTTGATAGCTCACCAGAGGAAAAATAAAAGAAAGAAAGCCTAAAAAAATAAAACCAATGCCGCCATTACATCTAAGATATGGTAAACTGCAATATAATAAATGTTTGCTTTTGGGTTTAATACTGCTTTAACCACTTGCCAACCATCCCACGTATGGCGGCCCACCTCCCCGAAATTATGTACCTGTACGTGATTTCACTCTTCCACTCTTCCGCTGCCAGAGACCCGCTCTCGCTGTGATTGGACACAGCGGGAGCCAGCCAGCAGGTCTGGCTGACCCGATGTCTGCCGGAACTCATTGATCATTCCTGAGAGAGGCAGAATGGCAGTCTGCCTATGTAAACAAGGCAGATCGCCGTTCTGTGTCAAGGGAAGATAGAGATCTTGTGTTTCTGCTAAGCAGGAACACAGATCTCTGTCTTCACACAGTACAAGCATTCCCTACACAGTTAGAAAGCACCTCCTAAGGACACATTTAACCTGTTGATCGCCCCTGATGTTAACCCCTTCCCTTATACTGTCATTAGTACAGTGGCAGTACATATATGTTAGCACTGATCACTGTATTAGCATCACTGGTCCCGATAAAAGTGTCAAAAGTGTCACTTAGTTGCAATTTGTCTGCCGCAATATTGCAGTCCCGCTATAAGTCGCTAATCGCTGCCATTACTAGCAAAAAAAAAAACATAAAACATATATTTTTTTACATTTTTTTAGTAGTAGAAGTAAAAAATAAAGTTTTTTTTTTTTTTTTAATTGTCGGCCTTTTTTTGTTTATAAAAATAAAAACCGCAGAGGTGATCAAATACCACCAAAGGAAAGCTCTATTTGTGGGAAAAAAAAGAACATCAATATTATTTGTGTACAGCTTTGCAGGACTGCAAAAAATGGCCTGGTCATGAGGGGGGTAAACCTTCCAGAGCTGAAGTGGTTAAATAGATCTAAACCCTATCACTAGCATCTCATACAAGTCATAACATGGTAATGCAGTTTAAAAGTTGTTTTCAATCTCTTTTGGACCTGCAGCTTTTATTAAATAATGTGTGGTGGTTCTGCCATGAAGGCCCGTGTTCTGGCACTTGCTGTTATGGAATGACGACCCTCTCCCAATTGCATTTTGCATTGGCACCCTGTCACATATTTCCCAAGTTGAGACTACGGGATTGATTTATCAAAGGCAAATTGTCTGTTCAATTTGCAAGGACCTTTTTCCTTAGCGTCTTCTTTTCTTCTTTTTTTCTTTCCAATTTTTGCTTTTCAATTTCTCTTTACTTTTTGTTTTTATTTTTTCTATTCTGTGTTTTTGTTTGGTTTTTTCTTTTCCCCTGTTCCTTTTTATGTGTCACATTATCATGGATACCCCCGCACTAAGATAAATTATTTTATATAAGATTTTTTCCTAGTGGCCATTGTGGCCTAGTCAAGCCACCATCTATCCTGTCCCCCATGTCCGCCACAGGGAAAATTTGGTGATACTGCTACTTGGCCTTCGGCTGCATGTGGGCCTTCATGGGTAAGCAACTGCATCTTTTTTATTTCCCCCCCCCCCCATTACCCTCCTTTTTCTTTACATACATGTATTACTTTGTGATTGTTAACATCCATACTTTGTTATTCTATTCCTAGATTTTATTTATTTTTTCCTCCTGAAGAAACGGCTTAAGACCGCGAAACATGTAGAGGATGTTCGTGCAAGGAACACTACAGCTCCCATACCTTTCAAGGGAGTTTATTCAGTACTACTGAAAGTGTGCATTGTAAGGTTTTATTAATCTATGCAGTTTTTTTGTATATTTGTATCTGAATACTTCTTGATTTTTAATATGAATTTTGTACAAATAAAAAACATATTTTTATTTAATTACATTTTATTTCTGGTGGCAAATAATCTCCTTGCAAGCTTCACTGTGTAGAATCGTGTTTCAAAACTCAAAACGGCACTCTGTGATAAGTGCTCCCTTCACCAGGTGCAATAGACACTCACCTCCTTTTTAGACTCTGATAGGGTCAAACACGCTGAAACTCAAAGTGATTCACATCAGCAGATGACTCCACATTGATCTCCAATGGCTCCTATAAAGACCCTGTAGGGAGGTAGAGCCTGGCGGTGAGACACGTGAGACTTGTTGGAATCTTATATGCTGTTTTTATACCTTATGAAATGTGAGTTTAATGTTTGAAGCTGGGGTGTGAGGTTTATTCCACTTAAGGCAGGCCATACATGGGTCAAATTTTTAAAGAACTTTCTTTCGAAAATCTTATCTAATGCCGTGTACACATGACCGGTTTTTACATCAGAATAAACTCTGACGGTTTTTCCGACAGAGTACCGCTGAAACAGACTTGCCTACACACGATCATGCGAAGTCCGATAGTTTAGAACACGGTGACGTACAACACGTATGACAGGACTAGAAAAAGGAAGTTCAATAGCCAGTAGCCAATAGCTGTCCATGTGTCGTTTTTGGTCCATCGGAACAGCATACAGATGAACAGTTTTCCCAATAGAAATTGATTCCGTCAGAAAGATTTAAAACATGTTTGTATTTCTAGGTCCGTCAAAATTTTCGAGAAAAAAAAAAACAGTCCGCTGAAGCCAACACATGATCAGAATATCTGAAGAAACCACATTTTCTGCTGGAAAGTCCAACCGTGTGTACACGGCATAAGAATTTTAGTTCGTATTTCGCACCATTAGTAGGCTGCAGCAACAGCCGATTTACGTGCGGCAATCAAATTTGAGTAATCGGACATGTTAGAAATGTTTTGATTTTCTAATCAATGATGGGAGAATCGTGCGAGAAATGTAATTGAAAAAGACATGGGCGTGTGCAAGAAAAGAAAATTCCCAGAAAGAAAAAAAGATTCCCAACCAGGAAAATTATTTTCTGTAGCAAAAGGAGGTGAAATTGAAGGCTTGGTTGGCCGAATTTCGAAATCAATGGTGGCACAATCGGATCACAAAACGCAAATTTTTTCTGATTTTCAAAAGAAAATTCTTTCCAAATCTGACCATGTGTGGCCAGCTTTACAGTTGGTACTGCACTATTGGAAGCACTTTATATTTTTTATGTCGGGTTGGAGTTGCTGGTGAACTGCACTATGTTTGACCCCTACAGGGTCTTTATAGAAGCCATTGGAGATCAATGTGGATCCATGCTGATGTGAATCACTTTGAGCTTCAGCATGTTTGTCCCTATCAGGGTCTAAAAATTAGATGAGTGTCCATTGCACCTGGTGAAGGGAGCACTTATAATCGAGTGCCGTTTTGAGTTATGAAACACGATTCTAAACAGTGAAGCTTGCATTGCACTTTTTCTCATAAGAAGAATTTATTCATTTATTTCATCATATGTCCTTTTTGTCACAGTATATTGCATTTGAACTTTGGCTGTATGCATTTTATTATTTAAGATGTATTGACGCGATTTATTATTCAGTTTGTAGCAGAGCTATCGCACTTTATATATTATACCTATTGCAGTTTTGTGAATACTTTCAGGTGATGGCAGCAGCTTATTAATTCCAATTTCACACATTGTGTTTTTATTCATCTACCACTAGGTGGCAGCACATAACTATCACTATACAAGAATAATCTTGCACTCACTCACCATTGCTAATTATTATTATTATTATTATTATTATTATTATTATTCACGATTTATATAGCGCCAACAGTTTACACAGCGTTTTACAATGTATAGGGGGGACAACACAATTACAGTACAATACAAAAGGTACAGGAGGGCCCTGCTCATAGAGCTTACATTCTAAAGGGAGGGGGTGGTGGTACAAAAGGTAAAAGCTGCAGAGAATGATTTGATGGGGGTGGCTCGGGGACAGTTAGGTGGGTGTGGGATAGGCTTCTGCTAATTGGACGATGGTACCCTCTACCCCTCTAGTTAAGTTATTTGGAGGCTTCTTTTTCATTTTTCCTTAGCTTAGTGAATATGGTGGAAATTTGCGTTTAGAAAGAATACCCAATCATGTGCAAGGTAAATAAAATAAAACAGTTTGCCTGCACATAATTGGATGATAGAAATTAGCAGAGCTTCGCCCCATTCACTAAGGAAAGGGAAAATACACTTCCAAAATGATCAGCCTAGTTGTGTTTTGTAAAGCAACCCCTATAGGTGGATGTGCTGACACATTTGGCACAAAGCAACAAGTGACTGGCAGAAAAAGGCTGAAGGAAATCAGCAGTACTGAAATATGAAAAATACTGGGAAAAAAAGTGAAAAGAGTATTTATGAAAGTGAAATCATGGCAATGGTTTAGGAAACACAGCACTTTAGCCAACTTAATCCAGTTAGGGTTTAGAGCCACTTTAAAAAGCTGATAGATTTTTCTTTATCATTCATTATTTAGTACTCAGACATATCATTATTTCTAACATCACCCACTATTCATTCTTGCTCTCACTTCCATATAGACCTTTTAATAAAAGTGGCCTCCTTTCTTCCACCAGCTAGCCGGAGCAATGTACACTTTGAACAGTAGGTGGTGCTATAACTGTAGGTATGCATATGTTATGGGAAAGGCTCAGATCATGTAACTGATGTAACATCTGTAACAACATGGGCTTGTTCCACACATCTTAATGATGCCTAAATTCTTTCACTGTCTGTAGGTGGCCTGTGTAAAACCAGAAAGTGACTGAGGATATGAGTAATTAACTGAAATTATCTACCCCAGACGCAATGAAATAAAACAAACACATTTAAAATGAAAATATTATTCTAATTATCATAATGATATTAAGTTTTGTGGGATCTGATGATAGAGTTTGTTAGAATTTCAGCCTATAATGGAAATGATACAAGTCACCCATTATCAGTGGCACACTGTCTGTGAGCGGGGGCTGCGTACCCACTCCTGCACACCTGTCACAGTACTGCATCTGCAGACACTTCCATAGGCTGCCTGCACACAGCTCAGGGGTGCACGCAGGCACAAAAACAAATGCCTCATTCACGTAGTACGGGTGCCAGTGCCCCTGTGAATGAGGTAAAAGGGGTATTTCAATCTGTGCCCTGAGCAAGGCCCTGTTTGCCTGCACAGGATGCACGGGTGTTCCATGCATTTCTGTGCAGGTAGCCCCATTGCTGTCAATCGGGATGTAGCAGCTGCACAGACACAGCCATGGTGTCCAGTATGACATCTGTGTGGGTGAAGGGCCCCAAACACACTCACATGACACCGTCTCCCCCACACGGATGTCAAATTGGGAACAGCGACTGTGTCCTGCAGCTTCTGACTGAATACAATCACCTACTCCTCTCCTTTACATAGGGGGAGGTGTTCTGTAGTGCAAATAAGGCAGCCCATCGACGGTATGAATTTCTTTTGTTGCAGGAAAAAAAATTGCACGATTCCCACATCAACATAGACAGTGATGACGGGGGAATCCCTCCTGCCGATTGATTGTCTTCTCCCAGGGGGAGAGGGGGCAAAGGCATGGAAGCTGTCCTCTCCAGGCCAGGACAGTGATTATTGCTAGCAACTATAGCAGCCACGTGCGATAATCGGAAGTGAATCTACCAGGTTGGTTGTACCAAAGTTGATCAGTCGATCAACTTGTTGCATTCAGCCTGCCCATTAGCGGTTCAAATCTCAGCCAGTTCCTGCTGAAACAAGTGAAATTCGAACCATGCATGGCCGGTCTTAGGTAGCTAGATAGATAACAGCATTTGAGATATCAGTTTAGTGCACAGAAGTTACAAATATAATTCAATTATGATGGGATCAACATGGACTTTTCTGTACTTCCAGGCTGAAAAAAGAAAACAAATGCATTCACCACATTTAAGGACTACTTCCCAGAGGGGACCAACAACTGCGGCATATGACTGCCCATAGACAGCAATTACAAGATGCGGCTGTATACGTGTATGAACCGGTACTTGCGTAAGTACGTGTGCAGACTTATGCCCTGAACGCAGTTTTCTTGGCTTTGAAAATGCTGACAATAGACACAAATAACACTGCTTCCTGTATAATTATCATTTATTTTCCAGCTTTCATTTGCTAACCTGCAGCTAGAATTTGATTGGCTATTACAGACGACTGAAATGCTCTGCTACGTACACGTACAGAAGAGTAACATGAGAGTACCATAGCTGGCTTCAAGTACGTCAGCCAACTAATGCTCTGAAATGGAACAAGCTGCTGCTAAAAAAAAAAAAAAAAAAAAACGAAAACTGTACTTTCCCTGCATTTTTATTGGGTGTTGTAAGCCGTTAAAAGCAGTCCATTCAATTTAGTCTTGTTTATTACATTATACTCTTTATTGAAAACACCAGGTCTAGAAAGAACGGAAAGTCAGGGACCAATAATTGTGGAGATGCCTTGGTCAATGAGATGTAGTCTGCAACATTTCTTCCACTTTTACCTTTCACTGACCGGTTTAACCCTCCTCAGCACACATCATTATTGGGAAGATTACAGTATTTACAGGAACTATCTGCTTGGGTCAAGGGAGGTCAAAGAGAGACATTAATGTTTCAGGCTGAACTGTTTAACAGCTGAGAAGCTTCATAATGAGGAGCAGGTCATCTGACGCTGTGGTTACGCTCCTCCTTCTACTTGGGTGGTATAAGGGAAGCCTGAGAGAAGCCAGGCATCCCAGTCAGTCAGCATAACAATGGACAAGCTGCATTCAGCAGCTCCCTGAAGGGATCTCACTTCCTGACAAGCTGGAGAAGGAGAAAGACCTAGATAATGTTATACTACTTGTTGTATGAGTTCCTCAGTGTAGGAGCACCGCTCCTCTACATTCTGCCTACCTGGCATGGCCATTCCCTCCAAGTTATAGCGCAATGTTTACATCTCATCTCTGTAACTTGTTTTACTCCTATGGCCCTTTCATACAGGAGGAGTCCATCCGTGAACAGGTCCCCTGCTGAATCAGAGCAAAGCAGAACAAATGTCACTTTTGTAACTTCTGTATCTGTTCAATTTTGATTGAGGGAAAAAGCTTAAAAATATCCTCGGTAGGTTTTTTCACTTTTCACCTTTTGTCTCCGATCTGTCATGATTAGGTCAGAAAAAACAGAAAAAGATGCAAACCTTTTCCATTCTTTTTTCTTTTGGACTTAGGCAGACTCCGAGGAAAGCAGATGGAAATGGTTGCTTACATCTCCTTGCCCATAGACTAACAATGAACATCTGGTCATGTCCTGCTGAAAAAACTGACAGCTCAGTTAGCATAGCTGGTCCCTAGAGTTCAGTTAGCACTGGCAGTCCCTATGACTCAGTTAGCATAGATGGTCACTATAACACAGTTAGCATAGCTGGTCCCTATGACTCGTTTAGCTCAGCTGGTCCCTACGGCTTAGTTAGCTATAGCTGATCCCTATAGTTCAGTTAGCATAGCTGACTGCTATAACACAGTTAGCATAGCTGGTCCCTGGAGCTCAGTTAGCATAGCTGGTCCCTATAGCTCAGTTAGCATAGCCTGTCCCTGTGGCTCAATTAGCATAGCTGATCCCCTATGGCTCAGTCAGCATAACTGGTCCCTATAGCTCAGTTAGCATAGCCTGTCCCTGTGGCTCAGTTAGCATAGCTGGTCCCTAGAGTTCAGTTAGCACTGCCATTCCCTATGGCTCAGTTAGCACTGCCATTCCCTATGGCTGAGCATAGATGGTCACTATAACACAGTTAGAATGACTCCCTATGACTCATTTAGCTCAGCTGGTCCCTATGGCTTAGTTAGCCATAGCTGATCCCTATAGTTCAGTTAGCATAGCTGGTCCCTATGGCTCAGTTAGCATAGCCTGTCCCTGTGGCTCAGTTAGCCATAGCTGGCCCCTATAGTTTGGTTAGCATAGCTGGTCCCTATGGCTCAGGCAGAATAGTTGGTCATTATGAATCAGTTAGCATAGCTGGCCCCCATGGCTCAGTTTGCATAACTGGTTCCTATGGCTCAATTAGCATAGCTTGTCCCTCTAGTTTGCATTAATTAATTTAAAGACAGCAGGTAGCTTAGCTGGTCCCTGTAGCTCAGGTCAGTTAGCATAGCTGTTTTTTTATGGCCCAGTTAGCATAGCTGGTACCTATGACTCAGTTAGCAAAACTGGTTCCTATGGCTCAATTAGCATACCTTGTCCCTATAGTTTGCATTAATTAATTTAAAGACAGTCGGTAGCTTAGCTGGTCCCAGTGGCTCAATTAGCTATAGCTGGTTTCTATAGTTCAGTTAGAAAAGCTGGTAATTTTGGCTCAGTTAGCATAACTGGTCCCCATAGCTTAGTTAGCATAGCTGGTAACTTTGACTCAGTTGGCATAGCTGGTCCCTATAGCTTAGTTAGCATAGCTGGTCCTTATGGCTCAGTTAGCATAGCTGGTCTTCATGGTTCAGTTAGCATAGCTGGTCCCTATAGCTCAGTTAGCATAGCTGGTCTTTATAGCTCAGTTGACATAGCTGGTCCCTATAGCTCAGTTAGCATAGCTGGTCCTTATGGCTCAATTAGCATAACTGGTTCCTATAGTATGCATCAATTAATTTAAAGACATCAGGTAGCTTAGCTGGTCCCTGTGGCTCAGTTAGCTATGGCTGGTCTCTATAGTTCAGCTAGCAAAGCTGGTCCTTATGGCTCAGTTAGCACAGCTTGACCCTATGACTCAGTTAGCATAACTGGTTCCTATAGCTCAATTAGTATAGATGGTCCTTATGCTTTACATAAATTATTTTAAAGACAGTGCATAAAATGCACAAAAATGCATATGCACAAGTGTGCACCTAGCCTAAAGCCCCATACACACCCCATATCAGAATATTGAACAAACAAATACTGCTTTTGAAGCGATCGTAGAAATTATCTGATTGTTAGTACACAACTTTTGTGTGAAATTTTCCACAGGAACGAAAATGTTCTCATACGATACTAGTTTGTACGATTTTTGTTTAATCAGTACAATACAAATACATTACACCATTTCTGAAAAACCAAAAAACAGATCATCATTTGTCCGATAATCCCATCGCGTGTACTAGGCTTAATGGTGAGGTAAGACAGGAAGCTTTCACATGTCGAGAAGTTCACCCTCCACACCTTCCATACCCGGAAGTACCAAGAGCTGCAGCTGGTGAACTGGGCCGTGGAAAAGTAAAGGGAAGGTTCCCTACACTTTTCTGCTCCGGTGTGTTGCAGGAACATGCTATGTCACATCAGTGTTTCTCAACCATTTTTCAGTCGGGCACCCTTTAAAATGATAGACAATCTCAAAGCACCCTTGAAAATTATGGACAGTCTCAGAGCACCCCATTCTAAAATGTAGAAAACGATTCTAATAGCTGTACACAATGCAGCAACATCCACACGTAGGACACCCAATGTTAGAGGTGACTTATTTTTCCCAAGCAAACACTTTTGCACACTGGTACTAACTAGTATTTCAATGTTTCTTTTCTCTCTCGACTTCTTTCCATCAATCAGCTAATGTCACCCCAGTGCTGAGGGAGAGGGGCAGAGGAGGGTCAAATAAGGATACAGTGGAGGCAACAGGCATCCTCCTTATTAACTAATGATGTCATTGGTTGTTAAGATGCCAGTGTTTAGAAAGTCGAAATGATGCTTAATAAAAACCTGTGGCTTTGTGTAACTAAAAGGCAGGCTTGATCTACCTACTGGCTTGTATACATATTCTGGGCAATTTTTAGGCATTTTGCCAAGGCACCCCTGAGGAAACCTCAAGGCATCCTGGTTGCAAAAGGCTGTGTTACGTGTTATGGTGTTGCCGTACCATGCATAATGAATGATACTTTAATGCAGTAAGGCGATGCACATGTGTTTTAATCACCATAATGCATGATAACACACTACCATGCATTGTGGTGCACTATGTTGCCGCGACTGATGCATGTCCTCTTTTTGGACATTTTGGTACATTGCCAGGCCATTCATTTGAATTGGCTGCCTTAATGCAATGCACGTTAACTTGTGAAAAGACATAACACAATCCAGCCTAGTGCAACAGAGCTCCTTTCTCTCAACATATCTGACAGTGAATTATTAGATTTTTTTTAGCTCTTGTACCTGTACATTCAATCTGTTTACAGGCATACCCCACTTTTAAGTACACAATGGGGTTTATTTACTAAAGCTGGAAAGTGCAAAATCAGGCTCACTTCTGCATAGAAACCAATGAGCTTCCAGGTTTTATTACCAAAGCTTAATTGAACAAGCTGGGGTTAGAAGCTCATTGGTTTCTATGCAGAAGGGAGCCTGATTTTGCACTTTCCAGCTTTAGTAAATAAACCCCATTGTGTACTTAAAAGTGGGGTATGCCTGTGTAGCTCTTTCTATAGAGCAGACGAATAACACTTTTCCCATTACTATGCTTCCCTTCGTAACTGTTTTGTGGCTGGTTGTCTCAGCTTTCTGTCAGCTATTTTCGTTGTATGCCATTTCAGACAACTAAAAACAAAGCTACATGAAGAGAATTTCTATTCTAGTTGAATGAGGAAAACAGCTGTCCTGATTGTACTTGCAGAAGATATAGAAATGTGGGATACATCAAATGCTATGGGCTCCTGATGTACTTGCAGGCCCATTGGCGTACAGTATAAATTATGCCTGTATTTGCAGTGCCTGGGAACCCCAGCTGCTGCAGAACTCTGTCCATGGATTGAATGGTAAAATTCAGTGTACACAGATATACGCATGTAAAGGCTGTACTGGGATTTAGGTGCACACGTCATATTTTCCCAAACATGGGAATCTTTTTTGCAGGGATTCCAGGGGCACTGGTGATCCAGTTTTATATCAGGCTCCCTCTGTATAGCAACACAGGTTCCCCTCCACCCTCCCTCATCAGGGACAGTAGGCTTGGATTCGATTTTGCTTGTGCTTTGAAGTTCTCTGTTGGTTTGTTACCATTGTATACAATTGTTGTCTATGGAACTCTGTATTTGACTGGCAAGACTTATCTTCAAAATAATGTATTAAGCAGCAATAGGAAGGCCTTGCTGTTATTTGACAAAGAGTTATGGGAGTTCAAAACATGGAGCCGGCCTAGCCGTACATGGATTTTCTATTGCCCTTTAACCACTTCCATATCGGACCTATTCTGGCACTCTTCTCCTACATGTAAAAAAATCATCATTTTTTTGCTAGAAAATTACTTAACTTTTTACATCACACGGTATTTGGGCAGACATTTTTCAAATGCGTTTTGGGAAAAAAACTGTTTCATGAATTAAAAAAAAAAAAATGTAAAGTTAGCCCAATTCTTTTGTACAATGTGAAAGATAGTTTTACGCCAAGTAAATAGATACCTAAAATGTCACACTTTAAAATTGTCACGATTTAAAGTTGCGTGGAATGGTGCCAAACGTTGGTACTAGGCAAAGCTTTAAAATATTTTACAGGTTACCAGTTTAACCACTTGCCAACAACTGCACACCGATATATACGTCGGCACAATGGCAGCGGTGGGAAAATGGGCATACCTATACGTCCCCTTTAACCACTTCCCGACCAGCGCACGACGATGTACGTCGACAGAATGGCACGGGCAGGCATATTGGCGTACATGTACGTCCAATATTCGTTGCCGCCGTGCCATCGGGAGCGCGCCGCCGGCGGCGCGCTCCCGCGCTGGTCGGGACCCCCGTGAGTCCGGTCGCGGGACCCGCGGACGCGATCGCCGCGGGCATCCCCGCGATCGTCTCACGGAGCGGCCGAATGGAGGAAATGCTGTATAAACAACATTTTTCCATTCTGCCTAGCAACTAGTGACGCTGATCTCTGCTCCATGTGATTGGAGCAGAGATCAGTGTACACTAAATGAAAGCCCAACCCCCCCACAGTTAGTAACACACCCCTAGGAACACTTAACCCCTACACTGCCACCCACTGGTTAACCCTTTCACTGCCAGTGTCATTTACACAGGAATCACTGCATTTATATAGCAGTGATTACTGTATAAATGACAATGGTCCCAAAAATGTGTCAAAAATGTCCGATGGGTCCCCCACAATGTCGCAGTCACAATAAAAATCGCAGATCGCCGCCATTACTAGTAAAAAAAAAAATAATAAAAAATTATTAATAAAAATGCTATAAAACTATCCCTATTTTGTAAACGCTATAACTTTTGCGCAAACCAATCAATAATCGCTTATTGTGATTTTTTTTACCAAAAATATGTAGAAGAATACGTATCGGCCTAAACTGAGGGAAAAAAATGTTTTTTTATATATTTTTGGGGGATATTTATTATTACAAAAAGTAAAAAATAATGCGTTTTTTTCCAAATTATCGCTCTATGTTTGTTTATAGCGCAAAAAATAAAAACCGCAGGGGTGATCAAATACCACCAAAAGAAAGCTCTATTTGTGGGAAAAAAAGGACGTTAATTTTGTTTTGGAGCCACGTCGCATGACCGCGCAATTGTCAGTTAAAGCGATGCAGTGCCGAATCGCAAAAAGTGGTCTGGTCTTTGACCAGCAAATTGGTCCGGTCTGAAAGTGGTTAATTAGCGGGGGGAAAAGTGGGTGCGCTGGCACCCGCCACGTACAGCGTTAACGTGCCCGGTGTCCCGGCGATCGTGCCACGGAGCCACAGAATGGGGAGATGCCTATGTAAACAAGGCATTTCCCCGTTCTGCCTTGTGACATGACCAGAGATCAATGCTCCCTGTCATCGGGAGCAGTGATCGCTGTCACGTGAGTGGAAGCCCACCCCCCAAAAGTTAGAATCACTCCCTAAGACACACTTAACCCTTTGATCGCCCCTAGTGTTTACCCCCTTCCCTGCCAGTGTAATTTACACAGTAATCAGTGCATTTTTATACCACTGATCGCTGTATAAATGACAATGGTCCCAAAATAGTGTCAAAAGTATCCGATGTGTCCGCCATAATGTTGCAGTCACGATAAAAATCACAGATCGCCGCCATTACTAATAAAAAATAATAATAATAAAAATGCCATAAAACTATCCCCTATTTTGTAGAAGCTATAACTTTTGTGCAAACCAATCAATGTACGCTTATTGCAACTTTTTTTCCAAAAATATGTAGAAGAATACATATTGGCCTAAACTAAACATTTTTTTTACATATATTTATGGGGGATATTTATTATAGCAAAAAGTAAAAAATATTGATTTTTTTTTCAAAATTGTCACTCTTTTTTTGTTTATAGCACAAAAAATAAAAACCTCAAAGGTGATCAAATACCACCAAAAAATAGCTCTATTTGTGGGGAAAAAAGGACTCCAATTTTGTTTGGGTGCAACGTTGCACAACCACACAATTGGCAGTTAAAGGAACGCCGTGCTGAATCGCAAAAAGTGCTCTGGTCAGGGAAGGGGTAAAATCTGAAGTGGTTAAAGTTACAGAGGAGGTCTTGGGCTGGAATTGTTGCTCTCACTATTTTTTTTTTTTCAAATAACATTTTATTGAAGTTATCAAACAGCATCTGCAAATAGCCTGAGCATTGTGATACAAAAGCAATGCTAAGACACAAAATTAACTCATACATATTTGGTGTCAGTACACAACATTCTAGTTGGAGAATACACAAGCTCAGCATACTGTAACAGCTATCAATACGTAATAACATTCCGCCATCTTTGCTCTCCGGGCTACAGAGGGACCAGATAGCAAAAGAAAGAGAGGACAAGACATATAGAGTAGAAAGGAAAAGAAAAGGGTGGAAGAATAAGAAGAGGGGAGGGTAGGGGAAGGGAGCAGGGGTCTATATTTTGGTTCACGGTGGGTCCTCATAATGATGCCATTCCTCCCAGTCCCTGTTATGTGCCTCCAACCTATCCTGTAACCTGGGGGGTCTGTCTCTTCCAGTGGAGAGCAATCGGGCATCAAGCGGCCGTGAGTATGTGTCTTAACAGTTTTTTGGAAGGTTTAGGAATCTGCAGAGGGGACACAATCCTACTAGGAGTTGCTCTCACTCATAATACACATGGCGATACCTCACATGTGTGATTTGAATGTCGTGTACATATGTGGGTGCGACTTATGTATGCGTTCGCTTCTGTGCACGAGTATGCAGGGACAGGGGCACTTTACTTTTTTTATTATTGTTTGCTTTACCTTTATTTTTTTATTTTTACCAATTTCTCTTAATTTTTTTTTGATCACTTTTATTCCTACACATCCCTTGTAATAGGAATAGTGTGTGACAGCTCCTCTTTATAGAGAGATCTGGGGTCTATATGGCCTCAGATCTCCAGGCAAGATAGACTGAGATAAAAAAAAAAAATGAACTGTCTTGGCCTTTCCAGCCAAGTCCCTGGCATTGTTTACATCTGCCGTCCCGGATGTGACATCATAATATCGCGCCCGGGCCTCTGGGGTTCATGCACTACTTCCAGCCTTGTCTGCACATAATTGCTTACTTTTAGTAACAGCAGTGGACAATACCTGTGCAAAGGGTGTCAAGAGGGTTACTTGTACTCTCTATCATGTGACAGAGTGACGACGGAGAACCACAACTGGCAAACAGTTGTCACCCTATAACAGGTAGTGTCTAAAAAAAGACCTTCATGGTAAGATCAGACTTTCTTTTAATAAAAGCGGCAGAGTTTAAATAGATTGAAAACAATTTTTGGAGTTATATTAAAATGTTATGTTTATATGAGGTTTTTGTGATTGGGTTTAGATATAAAAAAAAAGTTGCTTTTGTTCACTCTGTAAAAGAGAAGAATGCTATGGATCAGTCAGCTTTACCTTTACAACTGCTGACGCAAGATACCTCAGTTACAGGAAAAGTACTTGCAACCTATTTAAAATCTGGACCCAGTTTTAGCCATGTGTATGGCTTATAACAGACAGCGTGGTGCCATTTTCCGCTTGTATAAACTTTATAAATCTGTATGTGTGACAGAAGCCAGTAACCAGCTCCATTACAAGACTGTAGACCAGGCCATTTACAATCCTCAGATTCGGAACACATAAACAAATGAGCAAAGTCTTAGGAACTGGCGCTTCTGCAAATTTACTGTCCTGGTGAGGTGGACCCATGATGCCATTCCAGTAGCAGCACTAGGGAAATTACTGCAAGCTTTCCTCCACCTCTCAAATGTTTTTTTCCCCTATAAAACCATAAATATATTGTGTCATTTTCTTACAAATACATCATCTAAACATCATTCAGCAATTTACACCCCTATCCAGACTAAAAATGAAGCAGTGAAATTCAGAGGGGGCAGGTTTGACCTGCTCAGTTTTACTTAGGTAGCTGTAAAGTGTCAATCTAAACCAGTAACCCAGCCCCACTGACAGCACACATCCAGACACACATGATGTTACTGTCAAGGTTACAGTGTATAATAATGGCTCCTGACTGCTGCCCTGCCTACCAGCGCCTTCTGCCTGGGTCCTCTTTTGTTGCTGACTTTGTATTTTTGTTGGTGAAATAATAATCAGCTAATGCCCCGGATTTTCCATCTGAAAAAACTTGGATGTTTTTCCGGTGGAATTACACTCAAGCTTGGCTTGCATACACACGGTCACACAAAAGTTCTCTGAACTTTCAACCGTCAAGAACGCGGTGACGTACAACACTACGACGAGCCGAAAAAAATAAATTCAATGCTTCCGAGCATGCGTTGAATTGTTTCTGAGCTTGCGTAGGAATTTTGCGCGTCGGAAATTGGTACAGACAATCGGAATTTCCGATCGGAACTTTTTCCAACTGAAAAATTTAAAACCTGCTCTCAATCTTTTGCTGGCGGGAATTCCGCCAGCAAAAGTCCGATGGAGTATACAAAAGCTCACATTGGACTTTTGCTGGCGGAATTCGTGTGTATGGGGCATTACTTATAGTTCCCCAACCACGTAGAACTGAATTCCTAGCACTGTAGTGTGTTCATTTGCCAATGCTTGCAGCCATCAGTCCTAGGTGTACTAACACAGGGTGGGCAAACCTTTCTTTTCGCATCTCTACCCTAACCCCAGCATGCATTTTGAATTTTTAAGTATGATACTAAGGGTTCTGTCACATGTGCGGCCTGAAAATTGACATGCTGCTGCTCACAGCTGTACACATGCAGAGGTGGCATGAACACATGGATTCCGATTACAATCCGTTCCGAATTACAAGTCCATTTACATCCACCTGTGCATGGAGCTTCCGATCAGGTCTGCCTGAAAAACTGACAGGCGAACCTCATTGGAAGCTCCATGCAACGATTTTGACAGGTGGATGTAAACGGACTTGTGGCCGCTTGCAACCACCTACCTCTAAGTCCATCCAGGTCTGAAAAAAAAAACAGAAAAGGACTGCAACCTTTTTCATTTTTCTGGACCTAGGCATGATGGATCGGAGGTCCAAGGCATTTTTACCTTGTTTTTTTTCAGCGGAACCATGTGAAAGGGCTATTAGGAGCAGATCCCAAGCTGCTTTGAAGCTCAATGGGATGGATGTAATTTTTTTTTTTACATCCATGCCTATTCAGTTTGTGCCTATTGACATCTGGCCAGCCATAAAGCTGTCACGGTTCCACCCATGTCCTCTGGGCACAAGCTGAATAGGCATGGATATCAAAAAATTGACATCTATCCCATTGAGCTTCGATTCAGCTTGGGATCTACTCATGGATCTGCTCCTAAGGGCCCTTTCTCACTGTTCCACTGAAAAAAAACAAGGTAAAAATGTCTGCATTTCTTGTGCATGTGTTTTCAATGTGTTTTTGGTGTGTTTTCTGCATTCCTGACTCCCAACATGCACCTGTGAAACTTGTACATGTGACTGAAAAAACACATTTCCATTTGTTTTAATGGGAAGGTGTATTTTTGGTGCACCAAAAATGCAGCATGCAGGACTTTTAAAAACGCACCACACCCATAGTGCATTCATGTGAAAAGTTCCATAGGATTTAAAGGGCTACATTTTTCACACATTTTTGTTCTGGTTTTTAAACACCAAGATTATTTTGTATATCCGTCTTCAGTTCAGTTCAATTCAATTTAGATCGGATGACATCAGTTTACATCTGTTTGCACACCCGTCTTCAGTGTAGTTAAGTTCAGTTTAGTTTATATCACCCATTTACATCTGTTTATGTCCACAAAAATTTACTTGTTTTTTTCCTGCGGGCATAAAGTAAACTGACTCGGATGTAAGCCGTTTTAAATGGACATGTGTCCATTTACATCTGTCTGCCCATAGACATTTTTCTATTACACACAGCACAATCTGCCTGTCCTCCAATGGACAGACTTGTGCTGACACGCCCCCTGCACAGCCATTCACTTAGAAGATCAGTGTGCTGCTACTTCTCTACCCCCACTTCTTCAATCCCTTAATGCAGCTGAGAACATAGGTTATTTGATTAAAAAAAAGAAGGTATTTATGATTTTATTATATACACAAATGTTATGTCTTTTATTTCTATTTTAAACTGAATTGGTTGTTTTACAAGGTAAAGGTTCACATATACTTTAAAGTGGTTGTAAACCCTTACAAACCACTTTGACCTACAGGTAAGCCTAGATTAAGGCTTACCTGTAGGTCCAAGAAATATCTCCTAAACCTATACGGTTTAGGAGATATTTACCTGAAGACAGCCACCGCTGTCTATGGCGCATGCGCCGTAGACAGCGGCGCGCAGGCGCACTGGGTAAGCCGCAGATCGCGGCGATAAGCCGCAGATCGCGGCGATAAGCCGCGAGTGTCGGCTCCCGTGCGCATGCGCGGGAGTGACGTCATCGCTGCTCCGGAGCAGCGAGACCCACGGAGACCCACCAAGAGGATGGACGCTCGGAACTACAGGGGACAGCGGTGACTTCGCTGGCTCCTGTGTCAGGTTAGTGACACATAATGGACTACTATGTGATGCATAGTAGTCCATTATGCTTTACCTTTGCAGGGAATCAAAGAGGAAGTAAACCCATCAGGGTTTACTTCCTCTTTAAAGCATTACTCTTCTTTTTATGCCAGACCAAACATTGCAGAAAAGGGCTGTGCAATAAACCTTTCATGTGTGCACATTTTCGGCACTGTCTACTGTCTATCCCAGGAGCAGGTAGAAATATAAAAGAACCAAATACACTAATTATTAATCTGTATACATTTTCTAGAAATAAGTAAATAACTGGATTAAAGTTATACTTTAGAATTTGTACTGCGATTGTAATATTGTAAGAGAGCAAACTTCCAGTCGATAGTGTATGTAGGAGCTAGACAGGTTTTTCTTGTTGAAAAGAGACCTCTCATACTTATCACATATCACGTTCCATACATGGAGGTCCAGCATCAAATTTTAATCTTATTTGTACTGTATATCAGAGTTCATTGTTTAAAGCTGAACTCTGAACACAACATCTTATATGTTTTGCACAGATATTTTTCACTTACTACTAATAGTTATTAGATTTGTTTTTAACTGTTAAGCATAAAATAATCACTTGTAAGCTCTCCTGGTAGTACAGCTGGCACCTTACTTCCATCACCCCGGCCAGCCCCAAACACTGCAGTTGTTTCTTCCTCTTTATGAGAAAGACATCTAAAAGTTTTTTTATATATATGTCCACACTCACAGCTAGTACAAAATTCTGGTGGAGGGAATTCCATACAGTATTTCTACTGCTATAACTGCTAAGAACCCTTTCCACAATCTAATATTAAATCTCCTTCTTTTTGTAGCCAGGTGCTTGGCTAACAATGGAGTGTGAGAGAAACACCGACTGCAGCTGCTCTCAGTAGCTGCTGCCCTGTGGTGCTGAACTGGTTAACAGATGTTTCAGCAAGAGAGGGGAGCTGCTAAGCAGGAAGAGTTCAATATAAAAGCTTTGGAACTACATACCCCAGGGAGGAAATTTCAAGGAGGAGGGTAAAGAGCTGCATTTTCCTGGGCTGATCAAAAGCTTTTGAATGACATACCCCAGAGAGAAGATTGCCAGGAGGAGTGCAAAGAGTTGCATTTTCATGGGCTGTACATGACATAACTTCCTCTTGCCATGAGGGAGACTGGAGAGTGCACATTGCTGTCCAGTGTGCACCACCACTGTTGCATATCTGTAAACTGAACAGAATCTGGAGCACTGAGTTTGGGGTGCTGACAGCCAGAGTTACCTGGGTGCAGAGCAGAGAGTGGGCCTATCACTGTGTGTGACCGGATGGTGAGATGAATTATTGCTGGGACTGGTGAGCTTCTGCTATGGGTATTTACTATTTGCTGCTAAAGAGAGAGTCCAAGCCCTTTAGGAACTGAACATACAGACATCTAATAGCCTTATTTGCTGCCTGGTGACTGGGACTAAACTTGTGTGCACCAGCAGCAGTACAACTGGGCCTCAACGTTAGCTGGCTGAAGAGTTAGGACTAAGGACTAGTGATGGACGAACTTCCGACGGGACGTTTCGCGAACGCGAAATGCGAACGGACCCAAACGTTCGCGAAACCGACCGTTCGCCGCGGGCCCCATTGACTTCAATGGGAGGCGAACTTTGCAAACCTTCATGTCGAATTTGCGGCCACGTGGTAATTATTAGGGGGTAAAACGTAGTCCCACCATCTGGACAATGACATAATACATGTATGAGGTGAATTTGGGATCGATAACTACAAGCATTTTTATTTTATTTGGGAAATTGTTCTAACAATTCAGGACTATGGAGTTAATGAAGGCAATGGAGGAGAGGGAAGGTCAGGGACCAGGGTAGGCAAAGAAGAGGGTGCAGGAGATGATCACCAGCAGCGTGACATACCGGAATGACACATGCACCGTGATAGAGGCATCTGACAGCAGCACCGTAATACAGAGCACTGACAGCAGCACCGTGACATACAGCGCTGACAGCAGCACCGTGACATACAGCGCTGACAGCAGCACCGTGACATACAGCGCTGACAGCAGCACCGTGACATACAGCGCTGACAGCAGCACCGTGACATACAGCGCTGACAGCAGCACCGTGACATACAGCGCTGACAGCAGCACCGTGACATACAGCGCTGACAGCAGCACCGTGACATACAGCGCTGACAGCAGCACCGTGACATACAGCGCTGACAGCAGCACCGTGACATACAGCACTGACAGCAGCACCGTAAGCAGCCCCAGGAGGAAGTCAGCACAGCACAGGGATGGTGTGATCCCCTCATAATAAGAACCCCCAGGAGGAAGTCAGCACAGCACAGGGATAGTGTGATCCCTTCATAATAAGAACCCCCAGGAGGAAGTCAGCACAGCACAGGGATATCATAAGCAGCCCCAGTAGAAATATGACACCGCTCAACCTCTTCAAAGAGGAGGGTAGGGGCATATAGTACGGTGTGCTTTTTTGGGTCAAGGAAGTGAGCCAAATGAATTAAGAAGGTCTGTGTGCTTGATTAAAAAAATAGTTTATAGACATATACATGGTCTACTGGTCACATGTGTTGAATTCCTCCGAGATCCATGCCTCATTCATTTTTAGAAATGTGAGGTAGTTAACACTGTGGTGAGCTAGGCGAGTACGCTTATCGGTCACAATCCCCCCTGCTGCGCTGAACGTCCTTTCGGACAGGACACTGGATGAGGGGCAAGCCAACAGTTCGATTGCAAATTGGGCAAGCTCTGGCCAGAGGTCAAGCCTGCCCACCCAGTAGTCTAGGGGTTCATCACTCCTCAGAGCGTCCACATCGGCCGTTAACCCAATGTAGTCGGACACCTGACGGTCTAGGCGTTCCCTGATGCTGGATCCGGATGACACCTGTCGATGGGTCGGCTGAAAGAATGACCTCATATCCGAAGTCACCAACACATCTTCAAACCGGCCTCTTCTTGCAGGCGCTGTTGGATTGGTACCCGCAAATCCTTCTCTGGGAGTGGGAATTGCTCCTCTGCCAGCGCACGCAAAAGCAGAATGCAGCATTTCTCGAAGCAAGGCCTGGAAGTGCTGCATTCTGACAGCCCTCTGCGACGGCGGTAACATTTCCGCCATTTTGTGTTTGTACCGGGGGTCTAAGTACGTTGCCACCCAGTACTGGTCCTTGACCCTCATGCTTTTTATACGGGGGTCCCTATTAAAACACTGGAGCATGAAGGCCCCCATTTGCACTAAAGTGGAAGCGGTGTGGTGGCCTGGCTCCTGCTCATCATCCAGGATAATGTCGTCCTCTTCATTCTCCTCTCCCCATCCTCGCACAACAGGGATCCCAGAAAGGTTTAAAGCATGCTCTTCTTGCTCCTGCTCATCCGCCCCGGCACCATCCTCCTCTGACTCCTCATCAGACTCCTGTTGTTGACTTGTCTCAGATAGAGTAGCCCCCCCTGGGAATTCATCCAGCATTGCGACTTCCTCATCTTCCCGCTCCTGCTCCTCCACAGCCTGATCAATGACACGACGCAATGCACGCTCCAGAAAGAAGGCATAAGGTACCATGTCACTGATGGCGCCATGGCTGCGACTGACCAGTTTGGTGATCTCCTCAAATGGCCGCAGAAGTCTGCATGTGTCGCGCATGAGCAGCCACTGGCGCGGTGAAAAAAAACCCAGCTCCCCAGAACCGTTTCTTTCGCAGAGTTCATACAGGTAGACGTTAACTGCACGTTTCTGCTGGAGCAGCCTATCAAGCATATAGAAGGTTGAGTTCCATCGCGTCGGGCAATCGCAAATAAGACGTCTGACCGGCAGATGGTGTCGCCGCTGAATGTCAGCAAGGCGAGCCATGGCCGTGTAAGATCTTCTGAAATGGGCCGAGATTTTCCTTGCCTGCCGCAAGATGTCCTGGACCCCAGGGTATTTGACAAGGAATCGCTGCACGACCAAGTTTAAGACGTGTGCCATGCACGGCACGTGCGTGATTTTGCCCTGTTTCAATGCGCTAAGCAGATTGGCACCGTTGTCACACACCACTTTACCAACTGTCAAATTGAGCGGTGTTAGCCACTCATCTGCCTGTGAACGCAAAGCTGAAAGGAGTGCCGGGCCAGTGTGGCTCTTTGCTTCCAGGCACAACAGACGCAGCACGGCATGGCAACGTCTCACCTGGCATGTGGAATAGGTTCTGGGGAGCTTGGGCGGTGCAGTGGAAGAGACGCTAGCAGCGGAAAAGGAGGAGGCAGCTGAGGAGGAGAGGGAGGAGGATGGAGTAGGAGGAGGAGAAGAAGAGTCAGGCCTGCATGCAATCCGTGGCGGTAAAACCAAATCTACACGGGTGCCACGGGTTACATGCTTGACGGCCGTCAGAAGGTTCACCCAGTGGGCAGTAAAACTGATATACCTTCCCTGCCCGTGTTTGCTAGACCACGTGTCTGTGGTCAGATGTATCTTGGCACCGACACTGTGTGCCAGAGATACATTCACTTGCCGCTGAACATGGCCATATAGCTCTGGGATGCCCTTCTCTGAGAAATACTTCCTTCCTGGGACCTTCCATTGTGGTGTTCCAATGGCCACAAATTTGCGAAAGGCCTCCGAGTCCACCAGTTTATATGGCAGTAGTTGGCGGGCTATGAGTTCTGACAAGCCAGCCGCCAACCGTTGGGCAAGAGGGTTATCCGGCATCATCATTTTTTTACGCTCAAACATTAGGCCCACGGAAGCCTGCCTTTTTGCAGAAAAATGTGAGCTTGGCGTGATGGAAGGTGGAGTGGAGGACAATTGTGAGGAGAGAGGAGAAGGAGAAGTAGAAGACGAGGCTGGACGGTGAGAGCCTGCAGTGTGGCTTTGTGTGTTCCGTTGCTCCCACTGGGCTCGGTGATGGCTGCTCATGTGCCTTCTTAAGGCGGTCGTCCCTAGGTGAGTATTGGGCTTACCGCGACTAACGCGTTGACTGCAAAGATTGCAGATGGCAACGCTATTGTCAGCAGCGGACACGTTAAAAAAAGCCCACACTGCGGAGCCATGTGCCGGTGTCCTGGGAGCGCCAGATGTGACCGTACATGGTCGATGACTCGCTCCTGATACATTTGCAGTCTGCTTTGTCCCTGCTGTGCAATGTAAGTCATTGCTGCTTCTCCTCCCTATCTGCTGGTCCATATCTCCCTCTGAACTCCCCTCCTCTTCCTCTCTTGTGGGCACCCACGTGACATCACTAGACACGTCATCATCAACGTCACCTTCCCCACCGCTATAAGTAGAGATCTCGGAGTAGGCAGCAACACCGGGGACCAACCTCCTCCTTGGGCTGATCTGGGTACTGGCGTCAGACTGCTGAGTAGCGCTTGTTGCTACCTCCTCTTCCTGATCCAATACCAAGAGTGGCTGCGCATCAGAAATGTCCTCTTGATATGGATCGGAATATAATTCCAGTGACTCAAGCGGAAGGTATGTGGTGGTGGTGGTGGTGGTCGTGTTGTTGGTGGTAGTGTCTTTGGGGGTGCACATAGCAGAGAGTGAAGAAGAGGGTGCAGATCGAGAGGATGAGGAGGGTGCAGAAGAGTAAGGCTGAGCGAGCCACTCAACCAAGTCTGGTGCATCCTTTAAAGTAATTGAACGCACCTTCTGCAACTTCCCACTTTGGCTCAAGCCTGTTGCTCCTGCCCTACCCCTACCACCCCTGCGGAAGGGCCTGCCTCTTCCTCTGCATGTCATTTTTTAAATGACCCTGTGACAAAACTCTTAGTCCCTATACCGCTGAAGGACTGCTGCAGTATAGGTGAGCGGTCAGCAGTGGTGCACGTCAACCCTATCTATTGTGGACCTATAGCGGTCCTTACAGAACAGCAGACTGTACCGCACTCAAGCCTATGTACCGTAGCACCCTATACCAAGTTACCAGTCCTTATAAGAACTTTTGTGGACCAAGCAGGTTGTGTATTAGTGTTTAGCAGACTGTACGTCAGTCCCTATACCGCTGAAGGACTGCTGCAGTATAGGTGAGCGGTCAGCAGTGGTGCACGTCAACCCTATCTATTGTGGACCGATAGCGGTCCTTACAGAACAGCAGACTGTATCGCACTCAAGCCTATGTACCGTAGCACCCTATACCAAGTTACCAGTCCTTATAAGAACTTTTGTGGACCAAGCAGGTTGTGTATTAGTGTTTAGCAGACTGTACGTCAGTCCCTATACCGCTGAAAGACTGCTGCAGTATAGGGCAGCGGTCAGCAGTGGTGCACGTCAACCCTATCTATTGTGGACCGATAGCGGTCCTTACAGAACAGCAGACTGTACCGCACTCAAGCCTATGTACCGTAGCACCCTATACCAAGTTACCAGTCCTTATAAGAACTTTTGTGGACCAAGCAGGTTGTGTATTAGTGTTTAGCAGACTGTACGTCAGTCCCTATACCGCTGAAGGACTGCTGCAGTATAGGGCAGCGGTCAGCAGTGGTGCACGTCAACCCTATCTATTGTGGACCGATAGCGGTCCTTACAGAACAGCAGACTGTACCGCACTCAAGCCTATGTACCGTAGCACCCTATACCAAGTTACCAGTCCTTATAAGAACTTTTGTGGAACAAGCAGGTTGTGTGTTAGTGATTAGCAGACTGTACGTCAGTCCCTATACCGCTGAAGGACTGCTGCAGTATAGGTGAGCGGTCAGCAGTGGTGCACGTCAACCCTATCTATTGTGGACCGATAGCGGTCCTTACAGAACAGCAGACTGTACCGCACTCAAGCCTATGTACCGTAGCACCCTATACCAAGTTACTAGTCCTTATAAGAACTTTTGTGGACCAAGCAGGTTGTGTATTAGTGTTTAGCAGACTGTACGTCAGTCCCTATACCGCTGAAGGACTGCTGCAGTATAGGGCAGCGGTCAGCAGTGGTGCACGTCAACCCTATCTATTGTGGACCGATAGCGGTCCTTACAGAACAGCAGACTGTACCGCACTCAAGCCTATGTACCGTAGCACCCTATACCAAGTTACCAGTCCTTATAAGAACTTTTGTGGACCAAGCAGGTTGTGTATTAGTGTTTAGCAGACTGTACGTCAGTCCCTATACCGCTGAAGGACTGCTGCAGTATAGGGCAGCGGTCAGCAGTGGTGCACGTCAACCCTATCTATTGTGGACCGATAGCGGTCCTTACAGAACAGCAGACTGTACCGCACTCAAGCCTATGTACCGTAGCACCCTATACCAAGTTACCAGTCCTTATAAGAACTTTTGTGGAACAAGCAGGTTGTGTGTTAGTGATTAGCAGACTGTACGTCAGTCCCTATACCGCTGAAGGACTGCTGCAGTATAGGGCAGCGGTCAGCAGTGGTGCACGTCAACCCTATCTATTGTGGACCGATAGCGGTCCTTACAGAACAGCAGACTGTACCGCACTCAAGCCTATGTACCGTAGCACCCTATACCAAGTTACCAGTCCTTATAAGAACTTTTGTGGAACAAGTGAGTTGTGAATGTTTAGCAGACTGCAGCAGAAGGGCAGCAGTCAAGTATAATATCCTTTCTATATTTGGAAGAAAGAATATTATACATGTACAAGCCTATTACTGTACCACTGATACCAGTCCTGAAAAGAACCTTTGTGGAACTAATAATAACAGCAAGTCTTTAAAATTACCCTCACTGCCTGACAACACTGCTTCCTTCCTGTCCCTATACAAATTGGCAAAAAAAGAGAACGATTAGTGGTTACTGGAACAGCTCTTTTGTGGACCTTGATAGTAACAGCTAATGATGATGATGATGATGATGATGATGAAAGACTAATCTGGCTGTCCCTGTAGCATACACCGTCCTTTCCCTTTCTCTAAACTAACAAAAGACACTCAGGCTGCTGCAAGAATCAGCAGCACAGCAAACCTATCAACACCTAACACCTATACCAGTCCTGAAAAGAACTTTTGTGTACCAAATAGCTAGTGGTTTATCTCTCCCTACTCCACACAGGAACCTGTCCCTATCTTAACAGAAGAAAGAATGTAAAATGGCCACCGGATCGGGTGTATTTATAGGTTAGGGGGAATGTACAAGTGTCCATGTGCTGTCATGTCTCAATTGGCTGTCCTGTATCACATGATAAACGTGTCACCAAAGGTTAAAGCTCTTGTATACATTAAACACGTAAGTCCGCCGCGGCGAACGACGGAAAAAGGCGTTCGAACGTGCGGACCGCGAATGTCGGAAATTCGCCGCGAAACGACCGCCGGGCGAACCGTTCGGCCATCACTACTAAGGACTACCCTTTACAGCTTCTTCACATAGACCTTTACTTATTTCCTGTGCTAAGAGGTACTTTTCAGAGCACCTTGCACCATATCCTAGCTATTCCCCTAGGGTGAACTCTAAACTAGTTATAGTACCATTTTTTAATTGTAGTTAAGACATATATGCACTGTTTATTTCTGACTTTGCTTATTCATGAGTTACTTCCAGTCTAGTGGTACAAAACTATATTCTAGGTTAAGTTGGCTTAGTGATTCTACTGTCTAGCAGACTGTGTCTGGACATACCTTCTGTGTGTTCATTTATTCCCAAACCACCATTTATTCAAACCCGTTCCAAAACATTGAGTTACTTTACCACTACCCTGTCTTGTGTCTATTTCCTGATAGTAATTCACAGTCAAGTTAAAGGTACCCACACTTGTATTCCTATAAGTGCGTGCAGTAACTTTCATTCAACCAGGCGTGCCAGAGGGGCTGAGGTTATCCTTGGATTTGAGGCGCAGAACAGAGAACCCAGTTTACCAAGAGGCTCCTTCGGGGGGTAGCGCTACACCTATAACCTCAAAGCGTGGTTGCGTGTGCTCTTCATCGACCTTAGAGTAAATAGTTTATCACAGATACTGAATTCACCTTTAATATATTTGTACATTGTAATCATATCCCCTCTTAAGTGCCTCTTCTCCAGAGTGAATAACTGTAATCTGTGTAATCAATCCTAATAGCCGAGCTCTTCCACCTCCCTCATTCATTTTGTTTCCTTTCAGTGAACTCTTTTGAATTCAACAATGTCTTTTCTGAGGAATGGTGACAAAAACTGAACTGCATGTTCAAGATGAGGCTCGACCAGCACTTTGTAAAGGGGTAGAATTATTGATTAATCCCTTTTTTAATGCATGACAGTATTTGATAGCTTTGTTAACTGCAGATTTGCACTGCATGCGATGTGTGATCTATGCTGTGATCTGTAAGCACCCCCAGATCCTTTTCCATCATTGACTCTCCCAGGAGAGCCCTTCTGAATGTATCATTTGCATGTGTTTTTTTGGTAAAGTGCATAACTTTACATTTCTCAATATTGAACCATATAGCTGCCATCAGTACAAACAAATGGCCCCTGCCCCACCTATAACTGGCCTTCACGGCAAGGAGCACATGGAAGGGCAATGCATGTAAAACAAAACCAAAGAAAATTTCCAGCTCAGCTTGTCAGACAGCCTGCAACCAACCAAATTAACCTAACAGTTAGTTTGCACACATTTCCAAATACATGCGTAAGCTGCGGAGGCCGTGATAAGGCATCCCATTATTATCCGCAGTCCTAACTCTATACTTTTTTGAGAGCTTCCATAGTAGACGCACATGCATTATAATAGATAAACAGAGAACAGGTGAGCCTGGAAGGAGCCCACCTTATATGTTGGACACCCATCATATAGCACATTGGCAGCAAATGTGTCTAGTGTGTCCCCTCACCAGTATTCCAATAGTACAACCAAATGGCCACTGTCCTCACCTATAAATGGTTGTCATGGCAAGGAGCACATGGAAGGGCAACGGATGTAGAAAAAAAACGGAGAAAATTCCCAGCTCAACTTTACAGCCAGTCTGCAACCAACCAAATTAACAGTTTGCATTAAAAACAGCGGGTTGCCATAGCTGCTATTTTGTCATGGTGTTAATAAAGTTGAATATAACGAGAATTGAATTTGAAGTGCCACATCACTGCTAAGATGTCCGGATACAACTTTATTCCATTAAAAGTCAGGGGTGTAATCCAAAAAAGTAGCCAACGTGGTTCAGGGATCCAAGCACCCTCTTTGGGGCATGGTAACAATGTGAACAAACCAGAAGTGAACTGGTCGTACAATTGTATTTTTTCCAACGTGAATTACAAGAGTAGGCCTTATCAGCAGCTTGTTAGCAGCTAAAATTTATGATCACTTTGAATATCCAATTGCATGCAAGGGAAGTTTTATAATATATATATATTTTCTTATACATAGTTAGTCTGGTTGAAAAAAGACACAAGTCCATCTAGTTCAACGAATAAAAAATAAAAAAAAATCATACAATCCTATACCTACAATTTATCCAGAGGAAGGCAAAAAACCCCAGCAAAGCATGATCCAATTTGCTCCAGCAGGGGAAAAAAATCCTTCCTGATCCCCCGAGAAGCAATCAATATTCCCTGGATCAGATTTACCTATAAATGTTAGTATCCAGTTATATTGTGTACATTTAGGAAAGAATTCTGTCCTTTTTTAAAGCAATCTACTGAGCTGGACAGAACCAGCTCTTGAAGGAGTCTATTCCACATTTTCACAGCTCTTATTGTGAAGAAATCTATCTGTATTTGGAGATTAAATCTCTTTTCCTTTAGACATAAAGATCACCCCCCTGTCCTCTGTAATGACCTTAAAGCGGTTGTATACTGCATGGCGTTTTTTTTCCTCTTCCTGCAAATTTAAGTCATATTGTGCTAGTATGCATCACATACTAGCACATTATGTGTAACTTACCTTAAAACAAAGCTATTCCAGTTCTGTAATGTCAGCGCTGCAGCCGCTTCCATTTTTCACCCATTTTGCTTTCGGTTTTGTGGGCTCCTGCTCTGTGACTAGCTGCTAGCTGGAGCCGCAAAGACGTCACTCCCGGGTATGCGTGAGGGAGCCGTAGTTCATGGCACAGGGCTTGGAGGGAACGGCACCGGTGATGGTGCACCAGTGGTGTCATTGGCTGCATATAATGTGAATATCTCCTAAACGGGAGATATTTACACTACCTATAGGTAAGCCTTATTATAGGCTTCTCAAGAGAAAATAAATTCAGTTCCTCTAAAGCCCCGTACACACGAGAGGACTTATGTCCGACAGACTTCCGAAGGAGTTCTGCCGGAGTTCTGCCGGAGTTCCCGACAGAGTTCTGACGGACTTTTCGACTGAGCGGACTTGGCCACACACAATCACACTAAACTCCGACGAATTCGAACGTGATGACGTACGACTGGACTCAAATAAGGAAGTTCATAGCCAGTAGCCAATAGCTGCCCTAGCGTCGGTTTTAGTCCGTCGGAATAGCATACACACGAGCAAATTTTTCGAAGGGGCCAGGTCCGGCGGAGTTCCGTCGGAAAAATTTGAAGCATGTTCCATATTCTAAAGTCTGTCAGACTTTGGTGAATCAAAAGTCCATTGCAGCCCACACACGATCGAATAGTCTGACGGAATCAGTCCGTCGGACTTTGGATGTTGAAAAGTCCACTCGTGTGTACGGGGCATAATCTTTCCTCATAGATGAGCTCCTCCATGCCTCTCATCAGTTTGGTTGCCCTTCTCTGCACTTTCTCCAGTTCCCCAATATCCTTTTTGAGGAACTGGTGCCCAAAACTGAACTGCATATTCCAGATGAGGTCTTACTAATGATTTGTACAGGGGCAACATGATATCTCTCTCTCTGGTATCTATACCTCTCCTAATACAAGAAAGCATCTTGCTTGCTTTGGAATTGCATGCTATTATTAAGTCTATGGTCTATCAGAACCCCCAGATCCTTTTCCACCATTGATTCCCCCTAGTTGTACTCCCCCTAGCATGTATGATGCATGCATATTCTTAGCCTCCAAGTAAATAACTTTACATTTATCAACATTAAATCTCTGCTTCTTAGTTGTCCAATTAAACAGTGCATTGAGGTTGGCTTGTAAGTTGGAGACATCATATAAGGATGTTATTCCACTGCATAACGTGGTAGTTGGTACATAACTATTTAGAATGATGGAAAGATGGGGAATCACACTTTACTAATACAAATCCTGTAAAAAAAAAGACATCTGACAGTAAAATCTGTAGCGGCAGATATGGGCCTGGAAAAACCCACAGCCGTGGCCACCTCATGCCACAGGATGAGAGCTGGACAGCCCAGGCCTGGAAAACCCGTTCTCTCTGGCTGCACTTTATTTTATGTGGACTGAATGGTTGTGCAGAAATATGTTTAGACTAGCTATTGCCTGGCCCATGACAATTCCAAAAAATATATTTATTTTACCCAAATACACGCTTAAGTAACATTAAATAAAGAAGAAGGTAGGCGCATGAAACGTTGCTATGGTAATAAATGTGCTGAGATGACATTCCGAAAAACCGCTTAATGGACTGAGGCAGGAAAGGAAGAGGCCTCAGAGCTGCGAGAGAGGACGCTGACACCCTGCCTCTGCATTCCTGCTCAGCCACCCAGCGTGAAGACAGGGACAGGCCCAGAGAACGCGCAGCTTAAGACGTACCTTAACACAGGGAACTAGTCAGGAAAGCGACAGACTGTTATATTAGAACAAGAAGGGAAAAGTAAGTGAAAAACTTTTAAGGAGATTTGAGGAAAACAGAATGGCTTTGGATTGCACAACATGAGCAAAGCTGTGCAGAATAAACAGATTTATATAAGTTCTCTAAAGAAATTTACAAGGTTCTTTATAAAACTTGCGCACAAGACTTGTGTCTCTTAGGTTGATATCGCATTGGCGACTTTGCCACTGGCGATTTGTCATTTGTCCATATATAGAATCATTCCCTCTGTAGCTAAGTGAGAAAGATATCGCTCACATCACTAGCAATGGAGATTTGGCAGCGAGCAGACCAGCAGTATTTCGCTGCATCTAACTACAGAGGGAGCGATTCTGTAGGGGCAGACAGACAGCTTCCTTAGCGATTTTGCCACTGGCAATTCGTCTCTAGCAGAATAAATGTCATCAGCCATAGAGTAACCAGATATTGTCATTTACTATTTAATGCATAGCTCCCAACTGTCCTTGATTTCGAGGGACTGTCCCTGATTTGGAGCCATGTCCCCTTGTCCCTCATTCCTCCTCATTTATCCCTCATTTTGGTCTGATCTATATAGTTGTATATAAAATGCACTTTTTATCATCCAAAAAGTGTTTTCCAGTGCTAAACCTTTCATCCAATTTCTAAATGGCTGCATTTTTTAATGTTAAAAGCAAATATAAAGGAATAGTAGTGGTAAAAAAAAGTCCTTGTGGATGTAATTAACCTTTTTTTGGGGGTTAATTCTCCTTTAGGGGTGTGTGTCGGGGGCGTGTCCTATGCCTACATACATTTGCAAGTAGGTGTCCCTCATTCTCAAAATGTTGGAAGGTATGCTTAATATCCATTCACAAGGGGCACGTTACCATGCAGGTCCATGTTTTGTTGGTACGGGGATGCACAGATGTTGCATGCATCTCTGTGGTGGCGTCCCATTGATTTCATTGGGGCATATGGCTGCACAGAGAGAGCTTCTGTGTTCTAAAATGGCATTTAAGTGAGTGTGGGTGTGGGCCCCGAATTTATACAGGGTGCATTCGGGACCCTCACTCACCCCAATGTCATATTAGGACCCAGCAGCTATCCACAAAGCCGCATGTTCCAATAAAAGTGAATTGGAAGCTGGCAAATGGATGTATACAAACATCCCCCTAGTATTTATAGCCATGACCATCTTGAGTAAGGGCTGATTATTCATGTAGTAGTTACTTCCTGGAATCAATCTGCCAGCAAATGGATGCATGGAAACGCCCCCCTAATATTTTTTAGCCATGTCCACCTTGAGTAAGGGCAGATGATTCATGTAGTAGTTACTTCCTGGAATCCATCTGCCCTTAGGTCAAGCAGGCAGGTTGGGTGTGCTTAGCTGAGAAAGCCCCTCCTCCTCTTCTCCACATGAAAGAAAAAAATGCCCATGAAGATTGGGATGTATGACATAATTTTGGCCTAGGCCAGAAACCAGGAAGCAACTGAAGAAATGTAGAAAAGGTTAAATCAAGAAAATATACCTTCCTAACTATTTACTAATGATAGCAACATAAGGGTTATAAATAGTTAATGTTAATTGAGAGAGCAAAGTTCTGCTTTAACCACTTGCAGACCAGCCACCTTCATCATACTGCGGCAGGTCGGCACGATCCCGCGAGCTGTCGTAGCTATACGTCGGCCCCTCAAAGCAGGATAGCAGGCGTGCGCGCGTGCCTGCTGCACTGCGGGGGTGCTGATGCTTGTAACACACACATAGGTAACACAGTTAACCCCTTGATTGCCCCATAATGTTAACCCCTTCCCGGCCAGTGACATTTATACAGTAATCAGTGCATTTTTTATAGCACTGACCACTGTATAATTGCCAATCGTCTCAAAAATGTGTAAAAAATGTCTGATGTGTCCGCCATAATGTCGCAGTCTCAATAAAAATCGCTGCCATTACTAGTAAAAAAAAATAATAATAAAAATGCCATAAATCTATCACCTATTTTGTAGACGCTATAACTTTTGCGCAAACCAATCAATATATATATATTTCTATATTTATACATTTATCGATATTCGTATATATATTAAATTACACAGAGAAACCATATTTTTTTTTCTTAAACCTTAAACACATATTATTAGGTTTATATACATAAAAACAATCTACTTATTCAATCGGCCAACATATTTTATAGATTTATCTGAAAATAGACTTCTCTTTCCTGTAAAATAAGCTCTGTACTATATTTCCAGTATGACAGTTGGGATCTGATTGGCTCTAATGATCAGAATAGACTTTTCCTATTACCGGCGGTACAGTACATAAGCTTTGATAGTAGAAAAATGGAGGAGGGTGGTGCTCTTGTACTAATTCTGTTACATGCGAGGTGGGTGTTCACGGCTAGTTTTGGTTTGGAAGCAGATGTTATACAGACAGCCATGGGCTGCTTGTAGCTGCAGTCCCGTTATGACATAGCACAAGTTTGGTTTGCTTTGGGAAGAAGCCAAGCCAGTAACTGAGGACTAGTAATTATTTCAGAAGTACTTAACCAATACGGCACAATATTCCCTAAAGAGATTATGTACAGGCCTAAGAACACACATGCCGGTTACTGAAGACTTTATGTTATAAAAACTAGCAACAAGTTAAAGAATACCACTAGACCATCATCAAAACAACACATTTAATATGTTGTTACTAAACAATAATATATATTGAGGCCTGTGTGGACTATATGTACAATGGAAACCAGCTTTGGTAAACTATGCAACACCGTAAAAGCTAGTAATCCATGTGAGGCATCAGTGACTTTGAAGCCCAATCCTGGAAAATATGAAAATGACTCGTCATTTAGGTCTAGGGAAGAGCACTTTTACTTACCTGATCTTCTTCTCTCCTGGCAGATGGTGCCCCCCCCCCATGCTCCAGCAGTGGACTGTCCCTCAGCATCCCCATGTCCTATGCAGGGCTACAGACCCTGCCTCATAAAGCCTTTAGACTGCTGGAGCATGGGGTAGTAGGTGCTGCCAGGACCAGTCTAGCAGTGTAGAGGAGCAGAGGGTCTGGTAAGTACATCTACTTTTTCATGCCACCTAGACCTAAACAAGCAGTTAACCCTTGCATTGAGCGCACAGCTTCACTCCACATTCAATTTTAGATTGAATATAAATTGGTTAGTACCCCTCTAATGATTTTATTGCTGTTTTTTTTTCCTTGCTAGGGAGATTTGCCTCCATTATTGTTCCTAATGACCATTGTCTCCAGTACAGAAAATAGTTAGAAGTCTGAACATTTTAAGTTGTCACAGTAAGAGGAATTGAAGGGAAATCTTCCAATGGGTAAATCCGTGATGGTGACAACTGCCTAAGGAGGACATCCCTTTGCTTTGGAGTGATCTACTCTTACGTACTTTCTGCTCTGTCTCTGGGACAAAAACTGAAGAAAATTCTCAACAAAGGAAAAAAATAAATGACAGGGATCTTAGCCATTCCCTGCTTTATCCAAAACGAAAAAAACACCCCCAAAGATGAGATAGTACCAACTCCATTCACAGAGTACCTTGAAAGGAACTGACCACATAACATCATAATTGGAAATCGTGCTAACCATCCTACTACTCTGACATGTTGGACCTGTGTGACATTTTCAAATGACTGGCTCCTGGTTAATGAAAACTGATGCAAATATGGAGTTGCTGTCCAAAACACAAATCAAAGTACAACCTTTGTGTTGTGAGAATATATACTATAAAATGGTCATGGGCCTCTGGCTCAGGCTACAAATACGTTTTTTGAAATAGTAGATGAAATGTTCGTAATTCTTTACCACAATTTTTTTTGCAATTTTTAAAGTATATCTGAGGCAAAACTTTTTTTCACTTTGGATAGAGTGGAGATCGATGGGAATAGCTGTCAGCTTTTTTTGCTACCTCTGTCACTGTTAGGGAGATTCACCCTCTCTATTTGTCCTCCTGTTTACCATTACTATAACTGAAAATGAAAGTAAAAGAAAATCCAAAATTTTGGGTTGTCCCCAGAACAATAATAGGGGGGAAATCTTCTAATGGAGTCACTAGTTCTGGTGACCTAGGGGCCCCCATGAGATTCTTTTAATTTGCAAGTATTTCCTCTTACTTTCTGTTTTGGCTATAGGACAGGAAGTGAAGAGAAATCTCCCAAAAGGGACACAGATGCCCAAAAAAAAATCTGGCAGGGGTTTTGACTAGGGGTGTTGAATATAATTGTAGCATTGATGCACGATGATTCAGCTGTCCACAATTCTGCATCAATGCTAAAGCTGGCATAATCGATTGGTGAATGACGTCATCCCAACTTGCCCTGCCTCTCCTGGGAGAGCACTCCCAACATACTCTACTTACACATGCTGAACTAACTGTGTCTTATTGAATCCCATCTTACAGTACATTAAGTGCCCCACATGCTTTTTAAAAAATATGTAGCTACATACCGCATTTCAGAGTGTCCCTCTGTGCTCATGTGACTTCCTGGCCCGCCTCTCTTCCCCTGGTCTTACAGGTTACAGTGGGTGGGGCTGATGTCAGCCGGAAGGAGTGAGGGGAGAGGAAAGCATGTACAGTGGAGCACTTAATGTACAGCAAGATTAACATCTGTAAGAGTGCATATGAGTTTGTACTCTACTTACAACTCGTACTGGCTTTGTGCTGGGAGTTCTGCCTGGTTTCCCCATTTGCACCTCCCACTGTGTAAACTCCTAGTGTACTGCAATGTGCAAACGGGGAAGCCGAGCTGAACTCCCAGCATGGAGCCAGTACGGTGGACTCCAGGAGAAGACCATTACACTCCAACCCTGCCATGTACACAGCACAGGAGATCCTCTACCTCTGATATTCCTCACCTGTAGGACTCCTTGATGACCATCTTAGCATCCTCCCTTTGATTCTACCTCCCTTCAGTCCCCTCCTCACCACCACCATTTTTATGTTTGAACTCTTCAACCCTTCTGTTCCTATCCATGGATTCCTCCATCTCCATCCCAAGACTCTTCCATCTTTCTGTTCCTATCCTTGGATTCCTCCATCTCCATCCCCAGATTCTTCTACTCTTTTGTTCCTATCCATGGGTGCCTCCATCTCCATCCCCAGACTCTTCCATCCTTCAGTTCCTATATCCAGATGCCTCCAGCCTTGCATTCTCTATCCAGGGATTCCTCCATCCCCAGACTCTTCCATCTTTCCATTCTATTCATGGATTCTTCCATCCTTCAGTTCCTACCCCTCCCTAGTATCCTGGACTCTTTAAAAAAAAAAAAAGCAAGTACAATTAAAATAATGGAGTTCTCCTAAATGCTTGAATTTCTTTTTGATTGAAACCATCGGCAGTAATCATATGCATTGTAATACATCATGGAATCAAATCAAATTGTTGACCAGATAATCGTAATCTAATCGAATCATGAGACCAGTGAAGATGCGCACCTCTAGTTATGACTCTCCCTTACTCCATCCAAAATGGAAAAAAAGTTTTGCTTATAGTTCTACTTTAACCACTTAAGGACTAGAAGGATTTACCCCCTTGATGACAAGGCCATTTTTTTGTGATACGGGACTGCGTCGCTTTAACTGACAATTGCGTGGTCGTACAATGTTGGCGGTGTTTATTTTTGTTTAAAAAAGGAGAGACAATTTTGAAAAATAAAATATTTTTTACTTTTTGCTATGATAAATATCCCAACAAAAAGATAAAAAATGTCTTCCTCAGTTTAGGCCAATATGTATTGTTCTACATATTTTTGGAAAAAAAAATTGCAATAAGCGTACATTGATTGCTTTGCGCAAAAGTATAGTGTCTACAAAATAGGGATAGATTTATGCCATTTTTATTTATTTTTATTTTAATTACTAGTAATGATAGTGATCAGTGATCTTTAGCAGTATTGCGACATTGCGACTGACAGATCGGACACTTTTGACACTTTTTTGGGACCAGTGACATTTATACAGAGATCAGTGCTATAAAAATGAACTGATTTCTGTATAAATAAAATGCTTACAAGGACCTCAGAGAGATGCGAACAGCTGCATAATACCACTAAATGTAAACAGAGTTCAGGGGTATTCCAAAGTCCAGACTGGCCATACTCGTCCTGGTGGGAACGGCAAAAGTTTCACCACCCACACATCTGACTGGACATCTTCTGGGTCCATAAGCTGGGATTGTTTAAATGTTGTTTGACTGATAAGTATTAATTCTTTCCCTGTTCTATTTGAGTTTACTCCTGCCCCTGATGAAGATTTGTTGAAACGTGTTGGGTGCTTTCCTCATACGCAAGTTATGCACAACACAGTTGAACTAAGTGTAAAACATAGAGAAACTCTATATAAAGGGATGAGTGTATTCATGTTATGTCAGGTAATGATTTTATTATTTGAAATATAAAATTACTGTAATAAAACATGTTTTCATATATATTTGGTGTTGTGTTATACATGACTTTAAAGTCCCACATATACCCTAAAAATGATTGTATTTTGAAAATCTTAGGGATGTTGGCATGCATATACAAGTATAAGTCACACCTTATTTAATCTATATCAGAAAATTGAAGAAGCAGCTTCTGTTTACTGCCATGGGTTCCGAAATGCTTCCAAGAACATTCAACTATGATCTGTGAGCGAATACTGTTCTGACAGTAAATATGATATTGCTGAAAATGTGCTTTTCAGTGCCCTTGTACTAATTACATTTTAGCGGTATTTGTACATTAAAACGTCAACATTATTGAGCAGATTTTTGTATAATTGTTTCATTAAAAAAAACACTCTGCCCTGTAGCTCAGGATGGCAATACATTACCCTACTCTTCGCCCTTCCTTCTCTAAAATGACTGGTTGGAGACTGCACTGTCCACTGTAAAAGCAGAACTAAACTGTATCTGAGCTACCCAAACTAAAAAGGCTATTCATTCATCTTTAATATTCAATGCAAACTCACCTACCCATGCATTTCTCCATGCCTTATTTTGTTGAGAAATTACTTTGATAAACACCTCCCTAGTATTTCGAGCTGGTGGCATCTTGAATAAGGGCAGATGATTCATAAATGATTTACTTACTAGAATTTATCTGCCCTTAGATCAGGCATACAGGCAGGAGGATGTCCATGAAATGCCCATGAAGAATCCTGGGATGTATGGCATTATTCTGACCTAGGCCAGAAACCAGAAAGCAAATGAAGATTTTTTTTTTATATAAAGGATAATATATATAAAGTAAATATACTATACATAGCTACATATAGGGGGAGATTCACTAAAACTGGAGCACTCAGAATCTGGTGCAGCTGTGCATGGTAGCCAATCAGCTTCTAACTTCACTTTGTTCAATTAAACTTTGATAATTAAACCAGGAAGCTGAATGGTTTCTATGCAGAGCTGCACCAGAATTTGCACACTCCAGGTTTAGTAAATCAACCCCATAGTTACCGTACATACAGTGCCTTGAAAAAGTATTCATACACCTTGACATTTTCCACATTTTCTCATGTTACAACCAAAAATGTAAATGTGTTTTATTGGGGTTTTATGAGATAGACCAACACAAATTGGCACATAATTGCGACGTGAAAGGAAAATGATAAATGGTTTTCAATTTTTTTTACAAATAAATATGTGAAAAGTGTGGCGTGCATTTGTATTCAGCCCCCCTGAGTCAATACTTTGTAGAACCACCTTTGGCCTCCAATTACAGCTGCAATACTTTTTTGGGATGTCTCTACCAGCTTTGCACATCTAGAGAGTAACATTTTTGCCCATTCTTCTTTGCAAAATAGCTCAAGCTTTGTCAGATTAGATGGAGAGCATCTGTGAACAGCATTTTTCAAGTCTTGCCACAGATTCTCAATTGGATTTAGGTCTGGACTTTGACTGGGCCATTCTAACACATGAATATGCTTTGATCTAAACCATTCCATTGTAACTCTGGCTGTATATTTACAGTCGTTGTTCTGCTGGAAAGTGAACCTCCACCCCAGTCTCAAGTCTTTTGCAGACTCTAACATGTTTTCCTCTAAGCTTGCCCTGTATTTGGCTTCATCCATCTTCCCAGCAACTTGGACCAGCTTCCCTGTCCCTGCTGAAGAAAAGCATCCTTACAACATGATGCTGTCACCACCATGTTTCATGGTGGTGATGGTGTGTTCAGGGTTATGTGCAGTGTTAGTTTTCTGCCTCACATAGCATTTTGCTTTTAGGGCAAAATGTTCAATTTTGGTCTCATCTGACCAGGGCACCTTCTTCCACATGTTTGCTGTGTCCCCCACATGGCTTCTCGCAAACTGCAAACAGGACTTCTTATGGCTTTCTTTCAGCAATGGCTTTCTTCTTCCTATTCTTCCATAAAGGGCAGATTTGTGGAGAGCACGACTAATAGTTGTCCTGTGGACAGACTGTCCCAACTGAGCTGTGGATCTCTGCAGCTCTTCCAGAGTTACCATGGGCCTCTTGGCTGCTTCTCTGATGAATGCTCTCCTTGCCCGGCCTGTCATTTTTAGGTGGATGGCCATGTCTTGGTAGTTTTTCAGTTGTGCCATACTTTTTTCATATTTGGATAATGGATTGAACATCGCTCTATGTGAGATGTTCAAAGCTTGGGATATTTTTTTTTTTGATCTAACATTTCTTTAAACGTCTCCACAACTTTATCTCTAACCTGTCTGGTGTGTTCATTGGCCTTCATGATGCTGTTTGTTCACTAAGGTGCTCTAACAAACCTCTGAGGGCTTCACAGAACAGTTGTATTTATACTGAGATTAAATTACACACAGGTGGACCCTATTTACTAATTAGGTGACTTCTGAAAGCAATTGGTTCCACTAGATTTTAGTTAGGGGTATCAGAGTAAAGGGGGCTAAATACAAATGCACCCCACAGTTTTCAGATATTTATATTGAAAAAGTTTGAAAACCTTTTATAATTTTCCTTCCACCAATCATGTGCCACTTTGTGTTGGTCTATCACACAAAATCCTAATAACAAACATTTACGGGTTTGGTTGTAACATGACAAAATTTGGAAAATTTCACGGAGCATGAATACTTTTTCAAGGCGCTGTAGTTAGTCTGGTTGAAAAAAAGACACAAGACCATCCGGTTCAACTCACAGAGAAAAAACGCACACACAAACCTCCATATACACAATTCTATACCCACAGTTGATTCAGAGGAAGGCAAAAAAAGAGCAAAAACAATAAAGCATGATCCAATTTTCTCAACGCGGAAAAAATAAATCCTTCATGATCCCCCAAGAGGCAATCAGATATATCTTTATGTCTATTTATTAATACTAGCAACATAACGATTAAAATAATGTTCTTTGAAAAGGTTTTGGTTCCACTTTAATGCCCCATACATACAATCCGAAATTCCGTCAGAAAAATTGATGGTTTTTCTGATGGAATTCCGCTCAAGTTTGCATTGCATACACATAATCACACAAAAGTTCTCTTAAATTTCAACCATCAAGAACGCGGTGATGTACAACACTACGCCGAGCCGGGAAAATTAAGTCCAGTGCTCCAACATGCGTCAAATTGTTTCCGTAGGAAATATGTGCTTCGGAATTTGTACAGATGATCGGAATTTCCGATCGGAACTTTTTCCGACCGAAAAATAGAGAACCTGCTCTCAATCTTTTGCTGGCTGGAATTCTGCCAGCAAAAGTCCGATGGAGCATACACACGGTCGGAATTTCCGATCAAAGGCTCACATCCGACTTTTGCTGGCAGAATTTCTGATCGTGAGTACGGGGCTTAACACTTTCCTATGAAGTCTGGAGGTTCCGGGAAGCAGCACTGAGAAAGCAGAAGCCATCAGCATTGAAAATTGTAATCTGCAAACGCTGGGTTATGACGTTTATCAAGTATATGCCTTGGGATATTTATTTCATTGTATGCAGTGTGTTGGGCTACAAATGCTGAGGGTTTAACAGTACTTGAAGGAAAATCTGACCACTGTATAAAATGTAAGACACATTTTGATTTATTATAAGTTTGAATAGTGGGCCTCCAAAAATACATTCATGTAGTGAAAGTCTTATGGGTGCTACAGGAGAGATGTATATATTTGCCTTTTTTGCCTTTTTTGCACCCCTACAAATTGTTAAGAAAATTGCTGACATAAATCTTTTGGCATTGCAAAAGTCATTAAAGTTGCTTTTCTTGTGATTATGTGCATTCCATCATTTGGAAATTAGTGTTACATCAGTGGCGATCTCAGGGGTGGTCAAAAGAGATTAAAACAGATGTTTTGTTTTTAAATAAAAACTAAGGATGTATTTTTAGCTCAGGTCACCTTTCCATGCAGAATGCCTTGTGTGACGCACACATTCAACTAAAACATCTTCTGCTTTCAGAAGAGTATAGTTAATACCTGGATCAAAAAGCATGCAATTCATATAGTCAGCATATATGAATTAAGAAATGGATTGTTTGAACGCACTGTACCTATTTATCTCTACAAATAACTTTTGAATACTTTCAAGAAGTACTGTGGCCAAGTTAGAAATACAGATTTTGCAGAGTTGTCAAATATAAATCATAGAAATGTTTTCAGTTTTAAAGTGGACCTAGCATCAGATATTTTTCTTCATAAGATACATAAAAACTTTACATCATGACTGTGCTGCAGAGAGCAGAGCTAAGGGTGGGACCCGGCCTGTCCCACACACTATAGGCTGCCTGTAGAAATCTACAGGAAGGGGCGGAGACAAGACCAGTCATCCTGCACAAGGAGAGAGGGAACTGTGTGTTTCCCAGAACACAACGGGGGGGGCGGGCGTCTGCGGGGGTCTGCGGCGGTCTGCCCGGAAGTGGGTGCAGATACCTGGATTATCCAGGTAACTGCACCCCCCTCCCCCCTGAAAGGTGCCGATTGTGGCACCGGAGGGGGGAGGGATCAGATTAGCGGAACTTCCCCTTTAGGGTGAAGAACCGCTTTAAGTACATGCATGCTAAGTAACATGTGGTTGAAACACTTACAAGTATTTGTTACCTATTACAGAAATCACATTGTTCCCGCTCACCAGTGGTGGCTGGTGCTCTAAATTTTTGGGGGGGCACAATCAAATGAAAAATTCTGAAAAAAAAACAATCAATTGGAGCCTAACTGTACCATCAATCACAGCCACTGTGCCATCAAATTCAGCCACTGTACCTTCAATCACAGCCACTGTGCCATCAATCGCAGCCACTGTGCCCCACAAAATGCAGCCACTCTGCCCATCAATTGCCCCCACTGTGCCCCATAAAACGCTGCCAGTGTGCCCCCCGCCAGCCCCCCACCTGCACTTACCTGTCTTCGTGGGACAGCTCCTCGATGTCTTCTTCCGTCCTTGCTTTCTTTCCTCTGCTATGATTGAACACCTGGCGTCCAATCACAGTACCCGTCATTTCAGCGAATCAGGTGATGGGTAACAGATCCAAGCACCTGATTGGCGGAGAGGCGGCTAGTGTTATTCATTTGCTTTTCTAACACAGCTGAGTGACCTGTGAGCACCCAGCATGTCCCTCCCAGATCACCTATTTTGACACCTATTAGAGCCTCTGGATCTAATCAGGTGCTTCAAAAACACCCCCCACCACTGTAATTCAGGCGAACAGGGGCCGGCACCTGAATAGGGGGTGGCAGCTATAGGCGTCAGCAGGGGGGGGCTCATCGTGGCTGAAGCCCCGAGTGGGTCCTGAAAATCCCAGAGTCTCGAGTGGGCACAATTTTACTTATAACCCCGAGCGCCGCCGAGTGGGGACCAATCTTATCCCGAGCACCGCCGATTGCAGCTGAGTCACATATCAGATCCCACCTTCTGGAGGCTGCATCCCTGATGTACATCCCACTGGTCCAATAGTAGGACCGCGGGATGTGTGACGACAGTCATAGGTGCTGCAGGCTCCAGAAGGTGGGAATTACAATTCAGCAGCCGTGTGAGATCCCCACACAGTTCTCCTCCTTCTCCTCCGGTTGCCTGCTCTGAAGTTGGGCACGCACTGCACACCCCGGCTGTGCTGCTGCTGCAGAACACATGAAGTCTCCTGGTCAGGTAGGTCAATGTGTGTCACTACCATCAGTGTATGTAGGTCAGTGTATGTCAGGTATGTAGGTAAGTGTATGTTAGGTAGGTCAGTGTATGTCAGGTAGGTAGGTCAGTGTATGTATGTCAGGTAGGTCAGCGTATATCAGGTAGGTAGGTCAGTGTATGTATGTCAGGTAGGTCAGTGTATGTATGCCAGGTAAGTAGGTCCGTGTATGTATTTCAGGTAGGTCATTGTATGTATGTCAGGTAGGTAGGTCAGTGTATGTATGTCAGGTAGGTCAGTGCGTGTCAGGTAGGTTAGTGTATGTATGTCAGGTAGGTCAGTGCGTGTCAGGTAGGGAGCGTGTATGTCAGGTAGGTCAGTGCGGCAGGCAGAGGAGTTTAGTGGTCAGCATTGATGGGCACAAGTAAGCCAGGCAGCAACCAGCAAGTGAGCTTACCCCCTGCCACACAACTCCACCGCCCAGCCAAAAACCACTGAGGCGCCTACTACTCCCCCCCCCCGCCCATGCTGGCCTTGGACTTCGGGCTGAAGCCACTAGTCTTTTTGCCACCTAGAAATGCCCCTGGTGGCAGCGGTGGCCATAGATAGATTCATGCAATGCATGAATCTATCTATTGGTGTTAGAGGGGGGGTGGCAGGAGAGAGGGGGCGGTGCCCGTGCGCCCTTATGCACCCACCGCCACTGCCGCTCAGAATGCCTCTTCTCTCTAAAAAGACAAAGCTATCTTTGTTTGGGCACTATTCTAGGTCCGAATCTACATCTGGATTAAGATACGGGCACAGAGATGACACAATCATGGTGTATGTTCAGTTCTGGGCTGTATTCACACAGTGTGCAGTGCAGGGTCCTGAATGCAGACAGTGTGCATTCAGGGCCATGTACCTTCATCCACATGGTTGTCAAATAGGGAGCAGCAGCTGTTTCTGTGCAGCTGCTGCATCCCAACTGAAATAATATATCTGCCTGCATGGGGATGCACGGAACACCTGTGCATCCCCATGCAGGCAAACATGACTTTCGATTGGGAATACTCTACAGTATGCCCATGTGAACGAGGCCTAATGGTGACTGTATACATGCTTCAATTTTATTTAATTGACTGATATTTGATTCAATCAAAGTGATCAAATTGGAAACCGATTGAATAGCCATAACTTCTCTTCTGCTCGATTGGGACTTGGTTTAGACTGGAGTCGATCAAACTGATTTGATTGGCAGGGATGAAAAATGATTGATTTTTTTGCATTGCAAGCAAATCCAACAGAATATTGGCATGCATTAAAAAGGGGATTAAAGTGGTTGTAAACCCTATAATTAGGGTTACCTGTCGCTACACTGGATATCTTCTAAACCTTCACGGTTTAGGAGATATCCCTGTATTTGCATGTGCCGACGTCATCGGCACATGAGCAGTTAAGCAAACAGACTGTGCCGTTGCCGGCGGCTTCCGCGCGCATGCGTGGGAGTGACGTTATCATGGCTCAGGCCAATCAAAGCGCCGGAGCCACAATACCTGGAAGTAACCCCCGAGAGAGATGTCGGCCACCGGAGCGGTAAATGAGGACCGCTGCTGGGGCTTTGATAAGTAATTCATAGTATGCTATGCATACTAGCTCATTATGCCTTTGTCTTACAGATTTTTTTTTTCTTGTATTTTTTTTGGGGGGTTTACAACCACTTTAACTCCAGAGATAAAACGATAATTCTCCCACTCTACAAGACTCTGGTCCGGCCGCACCTGGAGTATGCCGTCCAGTTCTGAGCACCTGTCCTCAGGAAGGATGTGCTGGACAAGGAGAGAGTCCAGAAAAGGGCAACACAACTAATAAAGGGACTGGAGGACCTTAGTTATGAGGAGAGGTTCTTCTGAACTTCTTCTCTCTGGAAATGAGATGCTTGAGAGGGGGCTATGATGTGCCAATACCGTACTGGTGACCCCCACAATAGGGATAAAACTTTTCTATGAAAGGGAATTTAAAAAGACTTGCAGCCATTCACTAAAACTAGAAGAGAAGCGGTTTAACCTTAAACTGTGTAGAGGGTTCTTTACTGTCAGAGCGGTAAGGATGTGGAATTCTCTTCCACAAACAGTGGTTTCAGCAGGGAACATAGATCATTTAAAAAAACTATTAGATATGCACTTAAACGACCTTAACATACAGAGATATACAATGTAATACTGACATAAAAGCACATACACAGATTGGACTTGAGGGACTTGTGTCTTTTTTCAATCTCACCAAGTAACCAAGTAACTATGCATAAATAGGCAGCACGGAGATTATTTGATTGTAGTTTGATTAAATAGATTACAGATTCCCTGGAGGAAACAGAGGTACAATAAATAACTTACTATCGTACCTTTCAACTATTAATTGAAATGTTGACTATTGATCAATTATTGCTATTAGGAGAGGATGATCGGAAAAAAGAAAATGATCATTTATTGATGTATGTATGGCCACCATAACATAGAGCGTTATGTCCTCACAGCTACCATTTAGATCCAGAGCTTTCCTAAAACGTAAAATCTTAGCGGTGCCTGAGAATGAATTCCAATTCTGAATGCTGATGCTTTCATTCAACGGGTCCAACTATTTCACCAACAGCAGGTAAGAACATTTTCCATCCAACAGTCGGCTACGCCAGACTCGTATAAGAAGGCCAGCGGTGAGAGAAAAGACTAAACCAAACTTGTGAAAAATGGTGCATTGTTTTTAAAAAAAAACACACATTAATTTTTTTTTAAGGGGGGGCAACATCCATCTGATTACATTTGTCTCCAATTAATCTCCAAGCACACAGCGAGCTGCAGCTGCATGTAAAAGCAAATTGGAAAAATCTGTGAGGTGGGGGAAGGGAGAAAGTCTGTGTGTGGCATTGCAAGACCTCAATGATTCACTGGCTGCCCTCCCTCCCCCACCCCACCCCTGCCGCAAGCCTGGAAAAAGAAAGCGTAAAAGAAATATAAAACGTAGTGGGAGAGTGAGAGAGAGAGAGAGCGAGAGGGGGAGAGGGAAAAAGGCCAAGCTCTGCAGTGAGGAGAGACAGGGAGAAAAGGACCAAAATAAAAGAGTTTTTCAGGGAGTTTTTATGCGTGGCATCTCCCTTTCAGAGGCGGCCTGGTACCATTGTGATTGTGCTGAGTGAATGAAGGATAAGACTAGAGAGGAGAAGGGGCAACTTTTAAAGGTAGGGGGCAAGAAGGAAAATGAAGCTGAATAATATTAGAATGGTAAATGGGGGTGCTTAACTCTTCAACTGCTGAACTGCTCAAATACGGGGGTCAAAGCTGAGAGCTGGGTTAAAAGGAACAAACCGGCCATCAGGTTGGAATGAGCTGGCCTTCCAACTTTATGTGTCAAGAAAGAAGGAGAACTTTAGAAACAATTATTTAGGCAAATACGTGACTTTTTTTGCACTCTTCATCACACTTTTATCATTTCAGATAGACCACCATCACTCTCATGTAGAAGATCTGAATACCGTAGTACAGAGTTGTCTACCTGTGTCATGCACACTTACGGTATTTATGTGCAAACTTAACCCAGTATACTAAGTTTAAAATTGTAATGCCCATTGTGTGCCAGCAGTGGGGGGGAGGGGGGGTATTGTTACAATCCAAGGCACTTTTCACCTTTTAGGGTCCGTTCACACAGGGGCAACACGACTTTTGGAGGCAACTTGGACGCAACTTGGACACGACTTGGGGCGACTTACAACACAACTTTAAGTCGCCCCAGACCAGGCGACTTTTGCCGCGGCCAATCAGAGAATGAGCTCTCAAGAGGGAACTCTACGCCAAATTATGAAAAAAAATTGGCGTGGGTTCCCCCTCCGAGAGCATACCAGGCCCTTAGGCCTGGTATGAATATTAAGGGGAACCCCCTACGCCGAAAAAACGGCGTGGGGATCCCCCCAGATTCATACCAGACCCTTATCCGAGCACGGTACCCGGCTGGCCAGGAAAGGGGGTGGGGACGAGCGTGCGCCCCCCCCCCCTCCTGAGCCATACCAGGCCGCGTGCCCTCAACATGGGGGGTGCCTTGGGGAAGGGGGGGCCGCGCGGCCCCCCCACCCCAAAGCACCTTGTCCCCATGTTGATGAGGACAAGGGCCTCTTCCCGACAACCCTGGCCGTTGATTGTCGGGGTCTGCGGGCGAGGGGCTTATCGGAATCCGGGAGCCCCCTTTAATAAGGGGGCCCCCCGGATGCCGGCCCCCCACCCTATGTGAATGAGTATGGGGTACAATGTACCCCTACCCATTCACCTGTGAAAAAAAGTACAAAAAAAAACATAACACACAAGATAAAATAGTTTATTGCACAGCTCCGGGTGTCTTCCGTCTTCGGGGGTCTTCTCGCCGGACTCCTCCGCTATCTTCTTGTAGCTCTTTTACTAGCGGAGGAGCCCGGCTTTCTTCCTCGCCGCCGCCCTCTTCTTCCGACTTCGGGGGTCTTGTCCCCCTGTTCGGTTCTTCTGCCGGGCCACCGCTCCTTCTTATACCTCTTTTACAGGCGGTGGCCCGGTCTTCTGTCGCCGCCGCCGCTGCCTTCCGTTCTTCTTCTCCTTCTTCTCCTTGAGATGTTGACTCGACGTTCTCTCCGGCCGCAATGCCAGGGACGCGCTGCGTGGCGACTTATATAGGGACAAGGGGCGGGGTCATTGGTTGATGTCACATGGGTTGGTGTCACATGGTCCCGGAGGATGCTGGGACTGTCGCCATGTGACATCAACCCATGTGACATACACCGATGACCCCACCCCTTGTCCCTATATAAGTCGCCGCGCAGCGCGTCCCTGGCATTGCGGCCAGAGAGAGCGTTGAGTCAACATCTCCAGGAGAAGAAGGAGAAGAAGAAGAAGAACGGAAGGCGGCGGCGACAGAAGACCGGGCCACCGCCTGTAAAAGAGCTATAAGAAGGCGCGGTGGCCCGGCAGAAGAACCGAAGAGGGGGACAAGACCCCCGAAGTCGGAAGAAGAGGGCGGCGGCGAGGAAGAAAGCCGGGCTCCTCTGCTAGTAAAAGAGCTACAAGAAGATAGCGGAGGAGTCCGGCGAGAAGACCCCCGAAGACGGAAGACCCTCGGAGCTGTGCAATAAACTATTTTATCTTGTGTGTTGTGTTTTTTCTGTACTTTTTTTCCCAGGTGAATGGGTAGGGGTACATTGTACCCCATACTCATTCACATAGGGTGGGGGGCCGGTATCCGGGGGGGCCCCCTTATTAAAGGGGGCTCCCGTATTCCGATAAGCCCCTCGCCCGCAGACCCCGACAACCAACGGCCAGGGTTGTCGGGAAGAGGCCCTTGTCCTCATCAACATGGGGACAAGGTGCTTTGGGGTCGGGGGGCCGCGCGGCCCCCCCTTCCCCGAGGCACCCCCCATGTTGAGGGCACGCGGCCTGGTATGGCTCAGGAGGGGGGGGCCGCACGCTCGTCCCCACCCCCTTTCCTGGCCGGCCGGGTAGCGTGCTCGGATAAGGGTCTGGTATGAATCTGGGGGGGACCCACGCCAAATGAGGGAGTTCCCCTTGGAATCCATACCAGACCTAAGTGCCTGGTATGCTCTCGGAGGGGGAAATTTTTTTCATAAATTTGGCGTGGAGTGCCCTCTTGAGAGCTGATAATTCTGTCAGAGTCGCCTCCGTATAAACGGAGAGCCCTCTTAATGCACACTACTGAAGTCGCTCCGACTTCAGAAAAGGTTCCTGTACTACTTGAATCCGACTTGTAGGCGACCGGTACCCATTGATTTCAATGGAGGTCGCCTCCAAGTCGGATTCAAGTAGTACAGGAACCTTTTCTGAAGTCGGAGCGACTTCAGTAGTGTGCATTAAGAGGGCTCTCATTCACTTACATTGCTTTTTAAATGTTGTCCGACCTGAGGCGACTAGGGGCGACCTGAAGTTGGATCGGAGTTGCCCCTGTGTGAACGGACCCTTAATATTTTTTTTTGTTAAATTGTTACTAAACCTAAAAACTTTTTTTTTTACGTTATTGCATTGTTTGCATTAAGGTGAAAAACTTTTTCAGTTTCCCTGTGTCCCCCTTCCCCTGTGTGAAGAGTATTGCCGCATACACACGATAGCACATTCCGACAACAAAATCCATGGGATTTTTTCCGTCGGATGTTGGCTCAAATATGCAGTGAAGAGGAACTTGGGGGGGCGGTCCCGCTGTGTAAGTCTATGGCTCTGTAGACACACAGCTCAGGAGCGCGCAGACCACGTTTCTCCCAATAACAAGCAGCTGGCTACGCTGGACATAGAATGAAGAGGACGAGCCAAGATTGCCACCAGGGATCCCAGAAGAGGAGGATCACGGCCACTCTGTGCAATAGTCCATAGCTCCCAAATGTCCCTAATTTCGAGGGACTGTGTCTGATTTGGAGAAAAGTCCATCTCTTTCTCCCTCATTTTGGTCTGATCCATATAGTTGTATATAAAATGCACGTTTTTTCTTTCAAAAAGTGTTTCCCAGTGCTAAACCTTTCATCTAAATTTAAAATTCCTGCATTTGTAAATGTTAAAAGCCAATATAAAGGAATAGGAGTGGCAAAAAAAAGTCCTTGTGGATTTATACATTTTTTTGGTTAATTCTCCTTCAAGGGGGTGTGTCAGGGAGCGTGTCCTATGCCTACATACGTTTGCAAGTAGGTGTCCCTCATTCCCATCTCAAATGTTGGGAGGTATATCAATGCCACTGCACAGAGAAGGTAAGTATAACATGTTTGTTATTTTAATTTAAAATAAAAATCTGACTTTAGTAACACGTTAAGCTGAACTTCAGGTATGATACTAATTGCATAGATATATTGATCACTGTCGTATTTGGCACAACCGCAGTGATCACTGCTATATTCCGGGTGCTATTCTGTGCACTGCCTCCAATACAGAATAACTTTTATTAGGCTCAATTCACTAAAGAATATAGTATCTAGTATTTGGGTCACATGGCAAATTTTTGCTAAATAACGTATGCGAAATTTAAAATGTCAATTTATTATCCCTTTATGCGGTATTCACTTTAAAAAAAAAAAAAAAAAATGGTTGGTAAATACCACAGTGTTAACGTCAATTCACTTAAGGAAATCAACAAATAAATAAATAAATGCATGTGTTAAATAAGTAGTGGTCTGGGCATGTGTTAAAGAATGTTTAATTTCAGTTGGTTGCCAAGGAGCCGGCACCCGCTGGTGTCCTTAACAACCAGTGAATAACTTATTGTTAAGGAGCCAGCACCCGCTGCATCCTTAACTGCTTGCCGACCGTATCACTTACATATACGGTGTATTTGATACATGATCTAGAACTTCTGGGTAGGAGGGGTGTGTGTGCGCCCCGCAGGAGACCCAGCTATGCTGTACTGTGATTATACACAGCAGATGCCGATCAGGGGGTGCCGGCCACTTTTAAAAATTATCATTTTTTTTCCGTTTATAGCGCAAGGCATAAAAAAAATGCAGTGGTGATTAAATTCCACCAAAATAAAGCTCTATTTGTGGGGAGAAAAAGTACATACATTTTGTTTTGGTACAGAGTTGCATGACTGTGCAATTGTCAGTTAAAATAACGCAGTGCCGTATCACAAAAAAGTCAGCATGAAAAAGATTTAAAAATGGATTTTGAGGGGGACCCCATGCTAAAATTGAAAGAAATTGTGTGAGGGTTCACCCCAAAATTCATACTAAACCCTTATCTGAGCATGTAGCCCGAGGGACCAGCTGGCACATCCGTCGGCTGGCCGGAGACCCAAACGAAGCTGGGTTCGGGTCTCGGATTTAGTAACCCGGAAGCGATGTCATGACATCACTTCCAGTTTACAGAAGACTTAAAGGCGCCAAATTTAAAAAAAAAATACAGTATTCAAAACAGCCAAACTTGGTGTTTTGAATGCTTTTAAGTGCAAAGGAGGGATTTAGGGTCTTATAGACCCCAGATCTCTCCATAAAGAGTACCTGTCGCCGCCTATTACTGTCACTAAAGGGATGTTTACATTCCTTGTGACAGCAATAAAAGTGATCAGAAAGAAAAACAATTAAGGGACAGTGTAAAAAAATAAATAAATAAAATAAATAAGGAAAAAAAAACATTTAAAGAGCCCCATCCCTCCATGCTCGAGCACAGAAGTGGACGCATACAGAAGTCCTGCCCGCAAATGTAAACAGTGTTCAAACTACACATGTGAGGTATCGCCGCAATTATTAGAGCAAGAGCAATAATTCTAGTACTAGATTTCCTCTGTAACTTTTTTCCGTTCTTTAGGGAACTGCAAAAAAATTTAAAATAAATTAGAAAAACGCTATGAGCTATTTTACTGCTGATCTTAAAGCGGTAAAGACTGCTTACTGAATTAAAATTTAAATTGTTTTCAATGAATATTCATTCTCTTATTGTATAAGGTGTAGAGACAGAACCTTGGCATTATGATCTCCTCCTCATCCAATCAGAGAATGTCTTGAATAAAAAATAAATAAAAAAGAAGAAGAAGGTTTTGTGTAAATGGCACAGGATCCAAAGCTATCTGTGATCACTGTAGTAGTGAAGGGCTACTACAATGACTGTCAATTTCCTCAGCAGTCCATCAGGTATTAGGTATGAAAACTTACATTGGTCCAAGCTGGAGCAATGTAACTATGCATTTAGAATCACACCTGCAGTTCAGTTTTAACTTTTTTGAAATGTCAAAGTGAGTCAGATGAGTGTCACCCAAAAAATACGCCACGCGGCAGTGTGAATGGAGCTATAGAGAGATTTACTCTCACATCCTGTTCCTCAGTTTTACCAGAGAAAATCTACTTGAGTACTTGGTAACTATTTGTTGTGAAAAACAAAATATAATAAAGTTGAGGAACAATAAGTTTAACTAGCAATGTGCTGTCAGCACTTGCCCTCATGAAATAGCTCCATCTTGGATATAGGAGGGGGAAAGGATTATTTTGACTTGGGCCCCATTTATACCTGAGTGTTTTGTAGCTCAAAGATCAGAGCTCCAAAATGTTCAACATCCAAAATCCCATGGCTTTTAATAGTGCCTGTTCACACATGAGTGTATTGTTTTGGCCTTTGAGGCTTATAGCTTGAAAAAGTACACTATATTGCCAAAAGTATTGGGATGCCTGCCCTTACACACACATGAACTTTAATGGCATCCCAGTCTTAGTCCGTAGGGTTCAATATTCAGTTGGCCCGCCCTTTGCAGCTATAAAAGCTTCCACTCTTCTAGGAAGGCTGTCCACAAGGTTTAGAAGTGTGTCTATGGGAATGTTTGACCATTTTTCCAGAAGTGCATTTCTGAGGTCAGGCACTGATGTTGGATGAGAGAGCCTGGCTTCTCGTAATAGAACACCTTTGGGATGAATTAGAGCGGAGATTGCGAGCCAGGCCTTCTCCTTTAACATCAGTGTCTGACCTCACAAATGTTCTTCCAGAAGAATGGTCGAACATCCCTATAGACACACTTCTAAACCATGTGCATGTAAAAAAAGGCAGACGTCCCATTACTGTTGGCAGTATAGTGTATATAAGATTTTTTTCAGCTTTAAAGCGGCGTTCCACCCAAAAATTTAACTTCTGCTGATCGGATTCCTCCCCCCCTCCGATGTCACATTTGGCATCTTTCAGGGTGAGGGAGAGCAGATAACTGTATAATCCAGGTATTGCTCCCACTTCCGGGCATAGATCAGTGCAGGCTCCGCAGTGATCTATGCCATGTCCGGACCCTTCTCCGTCCCCCCTCCGCTATGTTCTGGAAGATACACAGGTCCCAGAAGACAGCAGGGACTAGTGAGGACGTGCAGCGCAACTTGCGCATGCGCAGTAGGGAACCAGGCTGTGAATCCACAAGGCTTCACTTCTTGATTCCCTTACCGAAGATGGCAGTGCCACCACCCAAGAGCCGAGGGACAGATCGGCTTCAGGTGAGGACATCGCGGGCGCCCTGGACAGGTAAGTGTCCATATTTTATAAGTCAGCAGCTGCAGTATTTGTAGCTGCTGACTTTTAAAAAACAATTTTTCAGCGGAACTCTGATTTAAGTAGCATTTTTGGCCCCAATAGAGTTCAATGGGAGTGCCTAAAACCATGCAAAAACATGCAAAAAATTATGCACATATTGTGCATATCATGCGCTTTTCCCCCGCTAACTAGTTTTTCACTAGCTACAAAATAATTTAAAAAAAAATCTTCAAGCTTCAGGCAAACAAAAAAAAATAAACCTTCAAAACAATGGAAGATGCTCAGCTTAAGTGTCAAGGTTTGCATATAGCTGGGGGGGGGGGGGGGGAGGTTTGCAAAAATGGATTGTTAACATGTTTTAATTTTCTACACACATCATCGCGGTTCCAGCCAATCACAGTGCTGGAGCCACGATATCCGGAAGGAAGATGGACGCTTCGTGGAAGAGTGGACACATTTTATAAAATTTTGCCTAAAGTTGGGCTATAGGAAAATATGTTGGGGTTGATTGAACAGGCAGTTTGAGGCCTTCCATGTGGTTTGTGGATAGTTTTGAAATTTAAATAAGGAAACAAACATTTGCTTATATCTACTCCCAGAAGGGTTGCAGACAAATGACAGATAAATGTAATTAACTAATATGTACTGATCATCGTGTTCCATCATTTGATGTCAGATTTTGTCAAGGGATGTGTCTCCCAAGCTGAAGCTGAATTTGGAGCAGAGCACTGCCTCTCTATAACAGGAAGGCCCTGTACACGGATGTTCATGGCAGAATTACAATATATTATTTTAATTAATTTTATTCTATGAGTAAGGCTTTTACCGAAACACGTTTTATGTTATTACTGTATCCTGTGATATAGATAATAAGAATCATCGAAAAGTAAGTTACTGAGTAGCTTTATTGTATTGAAAGGTTTTTTAAATGAAAGCTGTTCTTTTAGAAATAGTCAAAACTCATTTTGAAATAAATTTGACATTTTAGACCACGTTTACACGGTTTGGAGCAGTTTATTTGCACTTTTTTAGCAAATTTTTGGAGTTGCACCATTCATTTGAATGGGCCCTCCGTCGCTCGAAAAACATGCTAAAGAAGCTCATGCACCAAATTTTGGACATGAGCTAAGCGCATTTTGAGTTGTGTTTTTTTTTTTTGTGGGTTTTTCATGTGACTGCTACCTGCGTTTGGGGTGCCATTAATAAATGATGAAGAACACTATATGTTTTAGCATGTATTTACAGAAACACAGAAATGCTTGTTTCTGTCCACGTTTCTGCTACGCCTAGGTGTACATGTGGCCTTTAAATTTAATCCAAGAAAAAGTGGGTATGGGGCATTGCACTTGGATCTCCTGTCTGTCAATCAGGTTGAATTTGTTGGGCTTGATGACTGAACCTCAGCAGCTCTACCACAAAACTTAGCCCCCCCCCAAAAAGGGGCAATGGCATTCACTTAGAAATCTAGGAGAACCAGCCGGTCATCTTAAAAGTCCATATTCCTGTTTATGTTTATAGAATTGAAATAACAGGAAGCTAAAAGAATGTTTTACAGGGTCAAACAACCCCCATAGTCTGGGCATTATATGTCACAATAGACATGTATAAAGGACATCCGTGGCATGAGTTATGATGCTACATTTTGAAACAGAACTTCTTTTAGGGGCCATTATAGATATGAAGAAGTCCTATAGGAAAACTTTTTTTCATTTATTTTTTAAGCCCTGGTACAGGGGAATTGTTTGGCACCCAAAATGCTTTGGTCTTTTTATTTTCCTGATATTTCAGCTTTATCAGCAATAAATGATTGTGGACTCATAAGTTAACCAGCTGGCACTCTTTTTGTCGATTGCTTATGTCAAAGTTTATATGAGATCTCAGTGATTACGTTTACATATACTTGATGCTCCATTCCTCATGTCTGTAATAAACTGCTCTGACACATATAGGACTTGTACTATATGATAAAAACTTTCAACACATAACATAGGCCAGTTCTGTAGTGTACTAAGATGGACCAAAACAGGACATAAATTTATCTTTCTGTTCTCTGAAACCTATCAAAGCTCTAAATCAGAGGTCAACAACCTTTTTTCACTTAAGGGCTGGATTTAATGTTTGTGAATGAATGGAGGGCCGCATTCGCCTCATAATAAATTAAGATAATAATAAGATACCTAAAATGTCATGCTTTAAAATTGTGCACACTCATGTAATGGCGACAAACTACGGTACTTAAAAATTTCCATAGGCGACAATTTAAAAAATTCTACAGGTTTCCAGTTTGGAGTTACAGAGGAAGTCTAGTACTAGAATTATTCCTCTCGATCTAATGATTGCGGCAATACCTCACATGTGTAGTTTGAACACTGTTTACATTTGCGGGCGCAACTTATGTATGCATTCACTTCTGCGCTCGAGCATGGAGGGATGGGGCTCTTTAAATGTATTTTTTTTATTATTTATTTATTTATATATATTTTTACACTGTCCCTTAATTTTTGTTTTCTCTGATCACTTTTGTTGCTGTCACAAGGAATGTAAACATCCCTTGTGACAGTAATAGGCAGTGACAGGTACTCTTTATGGAGAGACCTGGGGTCTATAAGACCCCAAAATCCCACCTTTGCATTTAAAAACATTCAAAGTGCCAAGTTTGGCTGTTTTGAATACTGTTATTTTTTTTTTCATTTTCATTTGGCGCCTTTAAGTCTTCTGTAAACTGGAAGTGATGTCATGACATTGCTTCTGGGTTTCTAAATCCGAGACCCAAACTAAGCCTATTCCGGCTTTATTTGGGTCTCTGGCCAACCGGCAGATGTGCCAGCTGGTCCCTTGGGCCTCCCAGTGGGATGGGAGAGCTGCAGAAGGCAGCGGGAGGGGGCACTACTTGGGGATAACAGCCGAGTAGCTTCTTAGCCGCATCGGTTGTTATCCCAAGGTTTAGGAGATATTTGCAAAAGACAGGCACTGCTGTCTACAGCGCATGCACTGGGTGCACTGAGCACGCTGTTTTTAACGGCGCTCGTGCCGTTAGTGGCGGCTCCCATGCGCATGTGCGGGAGGGACATAATCGCGGTTCCAGCCAATCACAGTGCCGGAGCCATGATATCCGGAGGGAAGATGGACGCTTCGTGGAAGAGGGGACAACTGTGACATTGCAGGCTCCTGTGTCAAGTAAGTAACACATAATGGACTACTATGCGATGCATAGTAGCCCATTATGCTTTACCTTTGCAGGGAAACAAACAGGACGTAAAACCCATCAGGGTTTACTTCCTTTTTAAGGTGGTAATTAAACTCACTTGGTGCCTTATCTGAATTAAATTAGCCTCAGAACCTGTGTAATTCAAATGTGTTCAGTTTTAAAGGGATGAGGCGGCAACCTTAGTTACAGTTGGCTACCACATGTTGAATCATGACATTAGGAAGATCTTACTACTCGAGTCTTTGGGAGATATAAAAAGACAGAAGGTAATTTAACCCACCAGCATCTACCCATTGCTAAAAAATGGGTGTTTGGTTGTTCTGAACTTTAATATGAAAGGTGAGGAGGAATAGGCCACAAATTGAACACAGCAATGGGCTTCTTGATACTATCATAGCTGTTGGTATTATGCTGCTCTTCGTATATGTACATCACACAAGAAGGGATAGATTTCATTGAAAGCCTATCACACTCTACATATGCAAGGCCTGTGTGGTGACTGCCGTTTGCTTCATGTGGTGGGCTGTTCGAATGTCTGTACAGCTGCACATTGTTTTATGGTAATGGCAGTGGATGAACCTGGTGAGAGGGAAAGTGAGAGATAATTCCCAGTAAGAGGATTGGGTAGGTAAGCCTTTTGTCATGAAGAATGTGTACATCGTCCTTTTTGTTTGAATTGCAAATTTTCACTAATTAGAAATAGATGCTGTATATAGCCTTATTTATACATCATTAAAAGGGAAGTATCACTCCTCACAGTCTGGGAAGCAGCTGTCCGCACACACTTGGCTTTTTTCACCCACTAACTACTACTTGAATGATTTTGTTTGTACACACCACTAAATATCCTTAAAACTGACAGTGGTCACTATATTAGCGGCTATACCGAATTAGAGGATTGATGATGCTAAACTTCAGCCAGAAAAGAAAATATTGTCAGGCCTTATTTATGCTGTGCTTACACAACACAGTCTGGTGTAATGGGAGCTAAAGGATGTCTGGAAAATAGTTTAATATAATTTCAAGCACAATATGGGAAAATATAAATTTAAATATAATTTTGTGCTGCTGACTTCAGGGCTAGAAAAAGGATGTAGACCTGGCCTAAAGTGTCTCTAGACCCTAGAATAAACATACTATATATTGCAGTATACCAGTCCTTAGATGTGGAGGTTGCATTCATTTTCTTTTTAGGCTTTTTTTTCTCTTGATTTCCAGTTAGTGATCCTGTCCTAGGTCGACAACACTCACTCACTGGAGGAGCAGTGTTGCCACCCCATCCATTCAGAGCTGATGGCAATGCACCACAATGCCATATACAGTATATACCATGTGTGTGTATGTGTGTATATATATATATATATATATATATATTCAGCCTACCTGATGGGGCCCCCTTCAGCTCCACCCTGGCCCCGCCCCTGGTCCCTCCTTCAGCCCCACCCCTGGCACCACACATTGCCCCTCCCCAGACCCCGCCTTGAAACAATTGGCGGGGTATGTATTGCAGAGTATTGGCGGGGTATGTATTGCAGAGTATTGGCGGGGTATGTATTGCAGAGTATTGGCGGGGTATGTATTGCAGAGTATTGGGAGGGTATTGGCAGGGTATGTATTGCAGAGTATTGGCGGGGTATGTATTGCAGAGAATTGGCAGGGTATGTATTGCAGAGTATTGGCAGGGTAAGTATTGCAGAGTATTGGCAGGGTATTGGCAGGGTAAGTATTGCAGAGTATTGGCAGGATATTGGCAGGGTATTGGCAGGGTATGTATTGCAGAGTATTGGCAGGGTATTGGCAGGGTATGTATTTCAGAGTATTGGCAGGGTATGTATTGCAGAGTATTGGCAGGGTATGTATTGCAGAGTATTGGCAGGGTAAGTATTGCAGAGCATTGGCAGGGTATGTATTGCAGAGTATTGGCAGGGTATGTATTGCAGAGTATTGGGTATTGGCAGGGTATTGGCAGGGTATGTATTGCATTTGCAGATGTTGAACTTCAAGCCCCCTCCAAGCAAGCATACACCTCACCTTGTCACCTGTAATTGTCCACAAGATCTCGACTCGATCGATTCGCCCGGCCCCTGCTCTCTCTGCTCGCCTGAGTCGCCTCTCACTCTGCTACTAAGTTCTTGTCACGCAGAGAGAGAGAGAGAGGATTGGGAATATCACTCCGCAACACCATAACATTATATGCTGGCCGGGACTTGTGCGGTGTGCGGAGCGGGTGCAGAAGACGTATTCTTCCGCGCCTGAAATACAGGAAAGATATACCCCTGCAGCCGCATACTGGAATGAACACAGCGCATAGCACATTTAAAAAATAAAATAAAAATTACCGAACGGGGGGGGGGGGGGGGGGTGGTTGGGTGACGGGGGTGCGGTCGCTGATCGTGGAGGAGGAACTTTTTTTTTTTTTTTTACATAACATTTTGCAGTTCAGGTTGCCCGGGCCCCCCTGCTGGTCAGGCCCAGTACAGCAGGGCCAGTTGTACTGGTCTATCAGCGGCCCTGTATATATATATATATATATATATATATATATATATATATATATATATATATATATATATATATATGCACACGGTATCTCACAAAAGTGAGTACACCCCTCACATTTTTGTAAATATTTTATTATATTTTTCAAGTGACACCAAAGAAATTACACTTTGCTACAATGTAAAGTAGTGAGTGTACAGCTTGTATAACAGTGTAAATTTGCTGTCCCATCAAAATAACTTAGCATGCAGTCATTAAAATGGAAGTAAACCCTTCCAAACAACTTTGACCTACAGGTAAGCCTAGATTAAGGCTTACCTGTAGGTCCAAGTAATATCTCCTAAACCTATATGGTTTAGGAGATATTTGCCCGAAAATGGGCACCGCTGTCTACGGCGCATGCGCCGTAGACAGCGGCGCGCAGGCGCACTAAATGCGGCAAGTCCAAGAATGGATTTGCCAAATTTGTCTACTCCCGTGCGCATGCGCGGGAGTGACGTCATCGCGGCTCCGGCGAATGGCAGCGTCGGAGCTCCGAGACGCGACTCCCGTGCGCATGCGCGGGAGTGACGTCATCGCGGCTTCTCCGCTGTCATTCGTCGGAGCTGCGAGAGACGCCACAACCAAGATGGATGCGGCGGACTACAGGTGACAGCGGCGACTTCGCTGGCTCCTGTGTCAGGTAAGTGACACATAATGAGCTACTATGCGATGCATAGTAGTCCATTATGCTTTACCTTTGCAGGGAAAAAAAGAGGAAGTAAACCCATCAGGGTTTACTTCCTCTTTAATGTCTAAACCGCTGGCAACAAAAGTGAGTGAAAAAGTCCAAATTGTGCCCAAAGTGTCATTATGTTGTGTGGCCACCATTATTTTCCAGCACTGCTTTAACCCTCTTGGGCATGGAGTTCACCAGAGTGTCACAGGTTTCTACTGGAGTCCTCTTCCACTCTTCCATAATAACATCACAGAGCTGGTGGATGTTAGAGTCCTTGGGCTCCTCCACCTTCCATTCCATTCCAGCGTATGGTCTGAGCACTGACAGGCTGACCCCCCACCCCTTCAACCTTTGCAGTAATGCTGGCAGCACTCATACATCTATTTCCCAAAGACAACCTCTGGATATGACACTGAGCATGTGCACTCAACACCTTTGGTCGACCATGTTCTGAGTGGAACCTGCCCTGGTAAACTGCTGTATGGTTTTGGCCACCATGCTGCAGCTCAGTTTCAGGGTCTTTGCAAACTTCTTATAGCCTAGGCCATCTTTATGCAGAGCAACAATTCTTTTATTCAGCTCCTCAAAGAGTTCTTTGCCATGAGGTGCCATGTTGAACTTCCAGTGACTAGTATGAGAAAGTGAGAGGGAAAATGGCTAATTGGGCCCAATTTGGACATTTTCACTTAGGGGTGTACTCACTTTTGTTACCAGCGGTTTAGATATTAATGGCTGTGTTGAGTTATTTTGAGGGGACAGCAAATTTACATTGTTATGCAAGTTTTACACTCACTAATTTACGCTGTAGCAAAGTGTCATTACTTCAGTGTTGCCACATGAAAAGATATAATAAAATATTTACAAAAATGTGAGGGGCCTACTCACTTTTGTGAGATACTGTATATATTTATACACAGCAGGTAAAATAAATATTCATGTCACCATTTTTCTAGGTAAATATATTTCTAAAGGTGCTATTGACATGAAATTTTCAATACATGTCACTAGCAACCCATACATACAAAGAAACCAAAACAAATAAGGTTAATAAGCGGCGTTCCACCCAAAAGTGGAACTGTCGCTTATTTGCTTCCCACCCTCCAGTGTCAAATTTGGCACCTTTTCAGGGGGGTGGGGGAATGGGGACCTGTTTTTAACAGTTACCTGTCCCCACTTCCGGGAGACGGGGCCGCCGCCCCTCCTTCCTCTGCCCAATTAGAAAGCGCAGCCTGCTTTGCACATCAGTAGGGAACCAGCCATGAAGCTGAAAGGAGATGGCAGCAGCACCCGACAGCTTCATATGCTTTTTCTTCAGCAATGGAGTCTTACATGGTGAGCGTGTATACAGACCATGGAGGTTGAGTGCATTACTTGTTGCTTTTTTTTAAACAATTGTACCTGCTAATTCCAGGTCTTTATGAAGCTCTCCACAAGTGGTGCTTGACTCTTGGACAACTCTTCTGATAATTATTTTCATTCATCTGTCAGAGGAGCACTTGGCAGTGGCCTGGTTTATGGTAAAATTATGTTAATTCCACTTCCGAATTATGGCCCCAACAGTGCTCACTAGACCATTCAGAAGTTTAGAAATCCTTCTGTAACCAATGCCATCGGTATGTTTTGCAACAATAAGGTTGTGAAGGTTTTGATAGAGCTCATTTATTGCTTTTGCCCATCATGAGATTTATTTTTTGTGTGACACCTTGGTAATGAGACACTTTTACAGGCCATCAATTGAGACTGAACCAGCTAATATTATTTTGCACTGACAAGGGGCAGGGCTGCTTTCTAATTATTGATAGAGGTCAGTTGGTGTCTTGGCTTCCAATGCCTTTTTGAACCTCCCTTTCTTCATGTGTTCAATACTTTTTCCCTGTGTCATTCTGTTTTATTACACATAACTTAATGTCTAAAATGTATTTGGTTTGGTTTCTTTGTATGTATGGATTGCATAGGTTGTTACCGACATGTGGTGAAGAGTTCATTTCAATAGCACCTTTAGAAAGATATTTACCCTGAAAAATGGTGACGCGTTCAGTACTTATTTTAGCTGCTGGATATGTAATAAACACTATGAGGTGTTGGTTCTATAAATTGTGTTATTATAGCTTTTTATGATAAAGTGATTGTGAACATATACTTTAAAAAAAATAACAAACATGTCATACTTACCTGCTTTTCCCAGCACTCCTGATTTCTCGCTCCAGCCGAGTGCCCACCCTTAGCAATCTGCCTGCTATGGGGGCAAATGTGTGGGCTCACTACCAAGCCAACTCTGTGTGTCCATAGACACAGAGAGCGCGACTTGGCCATGCCCCCTGCTCCCTCCTCACTGGATGTGATTGACAGCAGCAGAAGCCAATGACATTGCTGGATTGAGTTTGGGCTCAGGTAAGTATAAGGGGGGCAGGGTCTGGTGGTTAAGCTGCACAGAGGAAGATTTTTTACCTTAATGCAGAGACTGCATTAAAAGGCTTAAAAATCTTCAGCCTTTACAACAACTTTAAGAAAAAAAAATACTTTGGCACCGTAGATGTAATTAATATTAATGAATACAATAACCAAATTATTGGCTTGCTGTTATGGAAAAAGATGGCTGATATTTTTACTGTTTGGCAAAAAATAGGAGCAACATTCTTTAGCAGTACTTAAAATTTTAATCATATTCACTTTGATGAAACTCTCCATCCCAGCACCAGTTGAGGAAGTTACTTAAACTTAACACCACATTTCAGTTAATTGTAATACTGTAATTAAGAATAAAAAAAATAGCTTTTAATTAATATTAATCATGTTCTTTTTCTATTTAATGTCTACAAAGATGAAGTATGCATTACACCCAATGGGATCTGTGGATTCTTGATTGCTCTTAATTGATATCTTCATAAACAATGCTGGGTCCATAGCATTATTTGGTAGACAATTGCATATAATAAAGGAAGCTGTAGCTCGGTTCATGAGCGAACAGTAATGTTTGATTCTCTTTCAAGGGTAACAGTGGATAATTCACAAGCCTGAACATGCACTAAACAGTAAGATGTATACAAAGAAGACTTCCTCACCTCCTGGCATTTCAATATCAGTCAGAAACAGGCAGACAAACTTTAAAAAAGGTTCAAATATAAAAAGTTTGAAAGTATCCGCATATGGACCAATCAGTAAAAATTGGTTCACGATCCATCACAACCTTAGCTTTGTAGATTTCCATAAATGTAGACTTAAAGTGTTACAATTCTGTCGGGATATTTGAAGAGCAAATCTTTTCAGCGGCAAAGTGGGTGCCAGTAAAAGGCTGCTTTAGAAGTCAAGACGGCAGAGGCCAAAGCCTTAAAATCATACAGTTAAACCCAAGGCACTCCAAGATCCTCCAAAGAGTTTGCCGGGCCACTTAGAAAGTTTGTCTTGTAATTGAGTAAATTGTTTACTCTTTTCTTCGAACTTTCTCCTCCCTATCTTTCCTGGCGTTGTCTTGAATACCCTCCTTTTTATCCACTGGACAGCATTCTGCACAGACATATAACCATGCCAAACAACTCTCTGCATGACAATGGTCAGGCTCTTCTGTATCTTGTAATTGGACGGGCTAAGGGTCGGTTTTATTAGCTGTGTGATTTAAAGCTAAACCTTTGCAACTGTCTTTTTAACACAGGCCTGTGCAGTTAGTGACCGTGGGCTGAATCACAATGACAGAAAGAAAATATGCCAAAAAAGAAGGAGGAAGCTCTGTTGCAAAGTTTCTCTCTAGTTTAGATGGATCAATAGATAGATTGTGTTTACAGTTCAGTGCATGGCCATATTTTATGCAACTACCAAGGTAAAGACATACGTTCAATATTATACATAAAGTATAACCATTTATCAGCAACATGAGACTTTTGGAGTATTGCCAAGGGGTGGGCCACATAGCAAAAACTTCTTATTGAAATGATGACAAAAGTGGCACATTCCACAGCAAACACCAACACATCTGTCTCTATTTTAGAATGACTAAAGTGAATGTCTTTGTAAATATCTTCTTCAATTTGCATACTGATTCAAAAGGCAAATAAAAGGATAAAACAAAGAAAGTGTTATATAGCAGAAGCAAAACATAAAGTATAGGCAGGCACAAGGTAAAGAGTAAAGGGCCTGGTTATAAGACTGAAAGGTGGTAATCTATGCCATACTTATGAAAGTGGTTATTATGTTACTATAAATGTGAACCTGTGTACAGATCGTGTACACTAAAGTATTTACATATTCTAAACAACAATTAAAAGCTGTTCAAAGAAAGCCATAATTCCTCTCTGTAACCATAAGTATTGTGGAGACATTCAATTTTCAAAGTGGAAGTTAAACTTTGCATTTTTGTATTATTTTTGCTGTTTGGGCTGTGTACATTCATGTAAAAGTGCACATTTTTTTGTGTCCATTTGATTTTTTTCACTTCTGCTGAAAAGTGATGTGGTATAGGAATCCAAAGGACTCCTATCTAAATGATCACAGCACCAACAATATTAATGTATTGGTGGAGGGACTTCCATAGCCTTCCTCTTTACTTACCAGTAAAAAGACGCTGGTTTAATTATTATTTAATACATTTAATTGTTTTCACCAATTTGTCAATATGTTTGCAGAACATGGTTGCTTCAGTTCCCCATGGTAATGCCACAGTAATCTAGGCCACCCCATAGCCACAGGTTAACAAAACAAAAAGCCAGCTGGTTATAATACTGACCAGCTTGAGCTTTAGTCACCCAGTTTTCTTATTAACATCTGAGAGAGATAATTGTTTTTGTTAAATAAGTTCCCCCAAGTCCTTTGTCCTAAGTCATATGGACCCCATATCCCTTCACAACAGACCTACAGCGGGGATCCATAAAGCAGAAGCCTAACCCTGTTTACTCTATGGCTGATACAGAAAATGCTAGCGGTGTATTGGTACATAGTTATAAACAGTTCACTATGAGATGAGATTTCATAGCCCTGATTACTGTGGTTACTAACAGGAAATATAGTGGTCACAATTTCCCTGTAATATCATATCCTATGAGTGAAAAGAGTTCCAAGACAGTGGGAAAAATTACCTTAAAGTATATACAAATCCTAACAATGAAAAAATAAAAACATTTGCTCCCTTTTGTCCTGAAGGCCATTGAAGGCATTGTGTTATATTTGTTTTATAGGTGCAAAAAATACCTGTTGATTCCTCCAGAAATCCTGTGGGCTGATCATTTGCTAAGCACTTTGATTCAAATTACTAAAAGGCATTCTGGGACTGCTGTTGATGTGTATTACAGCATTGTGATAAACCTCCCAGTCTTTAGAATTGCTACATTGACTCATTTTCTTGCTGCTCTGCACTTTTATCAGTTATCATTGTTCCCAGCTCTTTCTGTGGATTCCAACTTCCAGTGGCCGGGAGGAGAAGCTGGGTAAACCGCCAAAGCCACCCGAGACCTGGATGAGGTAAGTGCGGGGCTAATGAGCGTGTGTGTGGGGCTAGCAGGCGAGGCTGGCGAACCTGCGTGTGGGGGGGGGTGTTTTCCACCCGCCCCAAAAGAATGGAGCAACAGCCGCCATCGGAGGAGAGGGTTGTTCTGTAGCCCTGTCCAAAGGACTTATTGGTTTCTATGCAGAAGTGAGCCTGATTTTGCACTTTCCAGCTTTAGTAAATAAACCCCATTGTGTACTTAAAAGTGGGGTATGCCTGTATAGTATAATGGGAGAGTGTTGTCATCATGAGGACAAAAAGAGAGTTACTGGCAGATGTTAAAGAGTATGTTACCCCAATATTTCATATTCCTGATATATATCTGTTGTACCATCTACTTGAATTAAATGTTTCCTGTTTTCTTTACATTGCTTCCTGTGTGTGAAATACCTGGTGATCCTGCCAGTCTTTCCTATTTCAAACTGACCACATTAATGTGCTAATGCTAATGTGTTTTTATGAGAACACAGCATGGTCAGTTTTCTTGCTGTGCTGGGAGAACAGCCTGCCTGGCATCCCATGATCAGACTTGTGCTGACACGCCCCCCTTCATTAGGAAGATCAGTGTGTTGCTGTTTCTCTGCCTCTTGCTGACACACCCTTGAAGCAGTCTCCACCCACAGCTCTCTAAGGCCCTTATGCAGCTGAGAACATAGGTCATATAATCACTTATAGAAAAAGAAAATACCGTGTTTTGCCTTTCTTCTATTTTAAACTGAATGGGATGTTTTACAAGATAAAGGTTCACATATACTTTAAAGTGATTGTAAAAAAATAAATAACAAACATGCTATACTTACCTGCTCTTAATGAATGCATTAAGATTAAAAAAAAAAACCTTCTGCCTTTACAACCCCTTTAAGTATTTTTGAATTTCTGCACTAACATGTAGTCATCCTTGGCTGACATCTAAGAAACATGCATTGCAGGACCAGAACTTAAAAATGGCAGCCCAAAATCAATGACAAATAAGTAAGAGCAAAAAATCAAGAGCAATAAAGCAGGACACAAGACGTGCCCGAGGGAGAGCGGCTCTCCAACTGGGCACTCAATGTGGGGAGGAACCAAGAGCACCGCTGAGGGACCCCAGAAGAGGAGGATCGGGCCACTTTGTGCAAAACCAACTGCACAGAGGAGGTAAGTATGACATGTTTGTTTGTTTTTTGTTTTGTAAACTGAACCTTTAAAGCCTTTAAAACTTGCCTGGCACTAAATGTTCTCAGCGGTGTTGTTTAGCCATAGGACGTCACTGCTTTTTGCACAAACTGCTTGCTGACCATATCACTTACATGTACAGCGGCAAGGCGGCTCAGCTGTGCCAGATTACATACTAGGTACAATGTCAGCACTTCCGGTAGGGGGCCACCGGCTACTGTGTTTATAGACAGCAGATGCCGAGCAGTGGGCGCCAACCAATGGATGACGGCTGGCACCCACCAATCATTGAAAAGACAAACAGGACAGAGCCCTTCCTATGTAAACAAGGCAGATCTCTGTCCTGTCAGTGGGGACGTTTTGGATTTTCTTTCTCCGCAAAGCAGGGTATAAAAACAATTACTTCCCTTAGAGCAGCTCACATAGTACAACAAAACACTAGCTAGGCACAAAGTTAACCCTTTGATCGCCCTAGATGTTTAACCCCTTTCCAGCCAGTGCCATTAGTACAGTGACAGTGCATATTTTTGGCACTGATCACTGTATTAGTGTTGCTGGTTACCAAAAAGTGGCAAAAGTCTCATTCAGTGTCCGATTGTCCACCACAATATCGCAATTCCGCTATAAGTCGCTGATCACCACCATTACTAGTATAAGAAAGTATGTAAACAAGGCAGAGCTCTGTCCCGTCAGCAGGGAAGTTATGGATTTTCTTTCCCTACAAAGCGGGAAGTAAAATCCATTACTTCCTTTGGAAAAAGCACCTCACATAGTACACCAAAACACTGGCTATGCATAAAGTTAAGCCTTTGATCTAAAAATTCCAGTATATATACCATAGTTTGTAGACGCTATAACTTTTGTGCAAACCAATCAATATACGCTTATTGGGAACTTTTTTTTTTACCAAAAATATGTAGCAAATATTTATGAAGAAATTTGATTTAAATTTTTTTTCATTGGATATGTTTTATAAAAATGAAAAAATGGGTTCAAATTTGATGTTGGTGGTTCCTCGCAATGGGTTTGAGAAAAAAAAAACTGCTGCCCCTACAGATACAGCCACCTGGGTGGAGTACAAGAGTTGATTGGGAGATGTAGGTGTGGCGCTGTTCATATAAGATCTGTGCCTTGCAATGTGATTTAGAATAAACTTGGATGTACTATAAGGATTGGAGTGATCTAGGGTGACTGATGCTAACAATTGACATCATAAATAGAGAATAAATGATATACAAAGCTAAAAATTATTAGCAAATATCTGAAGTGATGAGTGCTTGTTTTTCTTGTGTGCTGTAACTTTTTAATAAAACCTTAAAGTGATAGGTGCTTCAAATATATATGTGTTACAACCCCTGCGTTAGATATTTAACAATCAAAATAGTGCAGTACATACATACATACATACATATACATGGCACTTGATTCATTTTAAATATTTCATATCCCTATCACTTGTCTTTGTGTGTATTTTTGGGTTTCTGCTTCTCTTAATATAATACTTTTTACATGAATATTTAGCCCTTTTATTTTTGTCTTATATTGGGGAAGGAATTTGACTGGTAGCAACACGGGGAAGCAGTGTCTTGCAATGTTAAGGTTATATGCTCAAAAGGTCCTGTCTGCTCAGGGTATCATATGTTGGCCAATCTGTTAATGTCTACCTTCCATGTTTAGAATGTAACCTTTGACCCAGCACTTCTTTTTCTCTGCAATTATTGTCTGCTGACCTCTGAAGTGCCTTTCATTGGTAAGCGATGTCCTTTAGGCCTGTTGCCACAGTAATACAAAAACCCTGACGGGAGCACAAGCATATTGGCTGACACAGCCAGTATATTATAGATAATGCTTATTTATAATAACACCAAGCTGTGGCCAAATAATTGAACCACACTACTATGCGCTCATGGAGGATAGAGTGATCTAAAAATATCAATCCCTTTTATGGTGGGGTGCTACTATTATATATAAAACAAACAGCAAAACCATGAGTGTTTTAAAATACTTCAACACTCTAGCAGCACTCCACCTCTTTCATTCACATCACATAAAACTACCCAGTGATACATTTGGGTAAATAGAGTCCATTCATAAAGTGGGTAAAGTGCCTATAAGTGTCACGCTTACTCCTAACGCAGATGGTCAGACACCATAGCTGGCTTCTGTGTTCATCACCTAGAGCAACCCCCTTTCCCATAAGGCAAGCAGGCCTACCGATACTCCATTGCCCCCAGGACATATGCACAATGCTATAGTGTCTGGCTACCATGCTAGGGGAGCCGCGAACTGAGAAAAGCAAACAGGTACTTGCGGTTGGCAGAGTGGTTCAATGACAGTCCAGGTAAAAGGCAGGCAGAGTTCAGAGAATAGTTGATATCCGATCCAGGGCCATAAACAGGGAAATCCAATCTATCAGAGCAGGGCAGACAAACAGGTAACTTGATCAGGTATTACACACGCTATCACAAGCATGACACTGCAGGCTTGGCTGGCTTATATCAGGTTTGGTCTCCACCCAGAGTTAGGCCACAATCAATCACCTTGCAGGTGGACAGACCAACAAGGAGATGCCACAGCCAAAACCAGAATGCTGGAACCAGCAGCTATGACAGAGCAAGAGCGTACACGCTCCTGACACTAAGGAAGTCCATAAATTGGTGTATCGAGGTCTTGAACTTCACTAATGGGCCCGTGACTCCAACCACCAAAGATACACCCGGTGAATGCCACTCCCCAAAAATGACTGTAACAATGGCGGTTCATCTATATTGCAATAATTAATCCATTAAGAGGCTGGTAGTCCACAGCGCAATGGTCATCATATACTAAAACTTGAAGAGGAAAAAATTAAACCACATAGTGCAATCCCGTTCAGGTTTTTAATTTTAAATGAACCTTCCCCTTTGAAAATAGCGCTTACAAGAAAATACTCGCATTACATGAATACTTCAACAATCAGATTGCCATTGTAAGATCTGTGACTAGCATCTCAGCACAGTCCCAGCCCCATGTTGCAGTGTCAGACACCCTCAGACAAAGTTGTAATGACGAAGCACATCAGGGAGGGACCATACAGCGACTAGAAGTGGCATCACGCTACCAGATGTGGCATAACAGTGGCCACGATTGTGGTGAGACGTTAGTCACAGATCTTATAAGGCCAATCTGATTGTTGAAGTATGGATTAGAGTAAAACATGTATTTTATGCATTTCTTGAAAGTGCGATTTTAAAGGGGGAGGTTAATTTAAAATAAAAAAACTGAACGGGAGTACACTATGTGGTTTTGTTTTTTCATGTTTGAGTTTTAGTGTATGATGACCATGTGCTCTGGACTACCAGTCTCTTGATGGATTAATTATTGCGATAAAGATAACTCGCTATTGTTACAGCCATTTCTGGTGAGTGTGATCTCAAAGGGGAGCGGCATTCAATTGGTGTCTCTTTGGTGGTTGGAGTCACGGGTCACGGGTCCAATAGTGAACATCAAGACTTCAGTACACCAATTTATTGACTTTCTTAGAGACACTGTACACACTTTATGATTGGACTTCATTTACCCAAATTTTTCACTGGGTGATTTTATGTGAATGATAGAGGTGGAGAGCTGCTAGAGCATTTGGAAGTATTTTAATACACTTGTGATTTTAATGCTTTTTTTTATAATATTTTGTGAGAATTATGAAAATGTCAGTTCTTCCAGTTGCTAAAATTCAAATCTATACAATAAAAATAATTGTGGGGGCTATTTTTTTACCCAGAGTGATATTTTAGAGAAAGTGCATCTTGTGATAAATGTAAAAACTATCTGTTCTTTTACTCTCCAAATCTGAATTCAAGTCATAACTATTATTTTAGAGGTGGCATGTCTTTTGTTATGTCTTTGGAAGTACCGTATATACTCGAGTATAGGCCGACCCGAATATAAGCCGAGGCCCCCAATTTACCCCCAAAAAAACTGGCAAACTTATTGACTCGTGTATAAGCCGAGGGTAAGACATGCCTGTCCATCCCTGTGTGTGTGTCCGTCCATCCCTGTGTGTCCGTCCATCCCTGTGTGTCCGTCCATCCCTGTGTGTCCGTCCATCCATCCCTGTGTGTGTGTGTCTCCATCCATCCATCCATCCCTGTGTGTGTGTGTGTGTGTGTGTGTGTGTGTGTGTGTGTGTGTGTGTGTGTGTGTGTGTGTGTCCAGCCTACCTGTGTCCTGAGCCTTTGTCCCGAGCCTCCGTCCCGTGCCGAGCCTCCTTGCCTCCGTGCCTCGCCGCCGTGCCTCGCCGCCATGCCTTGCCTCCGGTCCCGTCCCGTCCCGTCCCGTGCCGTGCCGTCCTGTGCCTTGCCTCCGTCCCGTGCCCTCTTCGTTCGTCGGCGGCCATTGTAAAATTCAAAAGCTGCGCCGCCGCCTTCGCCTGTGATAGGCGGAACACTGAATTTCCCAGCAGCCTGTGTTCCGCCTATCACAGACGTCGTATCATCCTCGTCCGTAGTACGAGGATGATACGAAGTCCGTGATAGGCGGAACACAGGCTGCTGGGAAATTCAGTGTTCCGCCTATCACAGGCGAAGGGGGAGCCGGAGGCGCGGCTTTTGAATCAGAATGGCCGCTGTCTGTCTGCTCGACACGCTGATCGAGCGGGCAGACAGCGATGACTCGAGTATAAGCCGAGGGGGGCACTTTCAGCCTCAAAAAAGAGGCTGAAAATCTCGGCTTATACTCGAGTATATACGGTATATATAAAGGGTAGGAAATCAAGCAATATATAAAAAGTGTTTCCAGTGTTATACGACAGAAGAAGATATCCTTTTCATTCATATTATGTCAGTGGTGAGTCCTGGGCACCTACTTATCTAAAGAGTTACCTGTAATGTTTTTTTTTGTTTTTTTAATAATACTATATGCAGGGTGCCTGCCTTTGTAAATGATGTTATCTAGAAATAGAGGAACAATTCAACTGGTAAGGTACTTATTGATGCAGATATTGCTACTAAAGGGATCTAATATTATACATACACAATTGATAAGCTATAGCATTTTAGAGGTACAACAACTCTATAAGTCTGGTTGTGGAAATTAAAGATTAATTCCTCGATTAATCTATTAATTTTGTTTTGGTATTCACCTCTCCGCCGGTTTCCGGGTCTTCAGGGTGTTCAGAGATCCAGTGACGTCACGAACATCAACATCACTGGACTCCTCCCCCCTTCCCCATGTCACCCGCTGCTGCCTTACTGAACTAACACGATTGTCGGCTTTACATGCTGTGTTTTTATCATCTTTATGTGAGCAGTTTGTGTTTGAACACAAAAATTAAATCTTAAGCGGTGAGCACTTAGGTCTTTTCTTTCTACCCATGACCTGGAGTCCTTGCTGAGATCTAAGGAGACATGAGAGAAGTTTATGGTCCATGTTAACCCTTTTGATGCCTGCTTGCATGACCACCTGTTTGCACAGGGGTCCATGCCATAAGGTGAGAGTGATTAGTTAGACCGGAGGTGGAGGGATTGTCATGCTACTGTGGAAAAAAAAATACTTACGTCAGTGCTACAGTTTGAATTTAAAACATATTTGTGTGAACTGTGAAGTTAAGTCATGAATTGTGGAAACGAACTAGTGTCGGGTGATTGTATATAGTGTATACCACATTTACCACTATCTAATGCAGAGTTGCAATGCAAAGAGATCAGCTAAAAGTAGTTGGATCTGTATGTGCGTTATAATTAATCTAAAATAGATTTTAAAAAATCGATTAATCGAACACGAAAATTTTAATCAATAACAGCCCTAATTTATTTGTCTAGTTTACATAAATCTATGAATCGGATATACACAAAACAGCAAGTTTTCCTTTTAAATAATGTGGCTTCAAAATTAAAGTGTAACTCCACTTTTGTTGAGAAAAAAGCATTCCCCTCTGAGTGCTCTATGTGCATTACAAGGATTTTAACAAACTTTGTTGCAGATTTTTACCTTTTGTTATTCTGAAGAAATCCATGTGTGTTTGTCAGTGTCAATGTGGGAAAATGTATCTAATGGGAGTGGTTCCATAATTATCAATCAGTTGTGCACCTGCAGGCCATTAATGAGGAAATCTGCTGGGTCTGCATCCCTTTAGACGTGTTCCTATTGGGAGTATCTCACCAAAAAAGAAATGTTTGTTCCAGGGGATGCCTGAAATCCAAATTGTATCTTAGACAGGCCATACATGGGTTGCATTTCAAAAAAAATTTCTTTAAAAAATCTTATCTAATTATCTTATCTAATTTCGTTCGTATTTCGCAGCATTAGTGGGCTGCAGCAACAGCCGATTTCTGTGCGGCCATCGAATTTGAGTAATCGAACATATTGGAAATTTTTTGAAAAATTAAAGATTTTCTAATCATTGATGGGAGAATCGTATGAGAAATGTAATCAAAAAAGAAATGCGCATGTGCAAGAAAAGAAAAGAAGATTCCCAGCCACGAAAAATCTTTTCTGTAGCAACAGGCGGTGAAATTGAAGGCTCAGTTGGCCGAATTTCGAAATCAATGGTGGCATCATCCGATTACAAAATGCACACATTTTCTGATTTTCAAAAATAATTATTTTGAAATTTGACCATGCCAGCCTTAGTGCAGACTTCTGAGAAAATCAGAGAGCCAATCACACAAGCAGGAAATTATGTTTCTGGGGGGGGGGGGGGCGTTCTGTATACATTCTGTGTACAGAACACCCCCAGGTAGCCATATTGCATTGCATTTTCAGAAAATGACAGAGCTGAAGATTGAAAAAGAAAGGTAATTTTTAGTAACATTCGATTACAATATGACTTGTGTCGCAGTTATATATGCTATACTATTTATTCTTTATTTTCTATTTTTTTTCCCCGACAAAAGTGGAGTTACCCTTTAAGCATATAATAAATAATATCATGAACCACAGATCTGTTTTAGCCAGTTTATTTTAGCAGTCGAGGTCTTGTTTTATAGGCAAGCAGAATTCCTTGTAAAGATATAATGTAACAGATATCTTTTGGATTGAAGCTACACTGTTTGTACAAAGGTTCTGTACTTCCCACTTTTGTGAACACTTGACACCTAGCCTTTAGTGACACCGCTATATCCTCTTGAGGCTTGACAGTGAGTATTAACCACAGGGGCACCACGTGCATACCATGCCCCCTGAATAACAAATGTTTCACCGTAACTTGTGAGGGATTACTCCTCTAAAGGTCAAACATGGGATATTAAATTATGTTTTTATATATTAGTTCTTATAACATTGCAGTTTGTTTTTAAAAAATACACAAGAATGACTGAGCATTGGTCACTACAATTACTTTTATATTATGACTACCTATGTGGTTGTCCAGCATTACTAACATCCAGGAATTTGATGTCAATTGTTAAGGTACATTTTTTATTTCTTTTGTCATTCAGATTGCTGTCAGATATTAAGTAGTTCTTTAAATTATTAAGATATAAAAGGATATTTTTTGTATCTATTTCAAATGCTGTTGAATTACCTTACAGAGTGTAATCCTCCTTGATCTTGTTAAGTTTGCCTTTCCATTCAAATTAGATGGTTCTCATAGCACTGGCTACGATGTCCAGATTTCGGTTGGCACCTTTGCCTTGCACTGTCTTATGGAGACACCTTTACATGTGTGCCCCCAGCTGGCACCCATAGACACATCCTCAGAAATGGATAGATTTTGGTTTCAGTAATAATGTAGCAGCTGTGTCTTCACTGTATCTTTTCTGTTCCTGTCTATACAGTGCTGTTCATATATATGTTTTAGACAAGGGGTTAAGTAACTGTTCAAGGTTCAATCTCATCCCTATAGGTCAGGTGCTCTTCAACCAGGGTTCTAAGAAATACTAGGGTTCCTCCAGAGATGGCTAGGGGTTACTTGAGCAATAAGCAATTTCCATTTCTCAGATAAGTTCCCACTGACACCACTGATCGTTTTAGCCATCTGAAAGAGGGTAATGCCCTGTACACACGACCGGTTTTCCCGTCGGAATAAACTCAGAAGGTTTTTCCGACTGAGTTCCGATGGAGTTCCGCTGAAACTGTCTTGCGTACACACGATCACACCAAAGTCTGTTCGTCAAGAACACGGTGATGTACAGCACATACAACGGGACTAGAAAAAGGAAGTTCAATAGCCAGTAGCCAATAGCTTCTGTCTCATACTTGCTTCAGAGCATGCCTCCTTTTTGGTCCGTCGGAACAGCATACAGACGAACGGTTTTCCTGATAGGAATTGGTTCCGTCGGAAATATTTAGAACATGTTCTATTTATAGATTCGTCAGAATTTTTGAAAAAAAAAAAGTCAGATGGGGCATACACATGATCAGAATATACGATGAAAAGCTTCCGTCAGACCACAAGTGTAAGGAACGTTCTTCCCACTGACCATCACATCAATGTATCATGAGTTGTACACAATAATATTTAAAGCGGGAGTCCGGCGTTTTTTTTTTTTTTTTTAAAAGCCAGCAGCTACAAATACTGCAGCTGCTGACTTTTAAAATAATGACACTTACCCGCCCAGCGCGCCCGCGATGTCATCACCCGAAGCCGATCTCTCGATCGTCTCTCGGGTGCTGCCGCCGCCATCTTGGGTATGGGAATCAGGAAGTGGAGCCTTGCGGCTTCATTTCCCGGTTCCCTACTGCGCATGCGCGAGTCGCGCTGCGCAATAAGGATGGTCCCCGCTGTCTCTGGGATCCGTGTGTTTCCCAGCAGGCAGCGGGGGACCTTCGGAAAGGGGCGTAGATTCTGCGGAAAGGGGCGTACCTTCTGCAGAATCTACGCCGGAAGTGGGTGCAGATACCTGTACTGTACAGGTACCTGCACCCCCCTCCCCCCTGAAAGGTGCCAATTGTGGCGCCGGAGGGGGGGGAGGGTTCCAATGAGTGGAAGCTCCACTTTAGGGTGGACCTCCGCTTTAACAGGGGCCACATCAGAAAGTTATTTCAAGGGTTCCTCCGTGTTGAAAAGATTCAGAAAGGCTGCTATAGGTGTTTGCAGATGAACAGTCACATTCCTGTTAGATGTGAATGCTCAGATCAGTTATCTTAAGACGGTGGAACTAAAAAGATTCCTTGTGTATAACCTCTGTGGGCTGAGTGGCACTTTTATAGTGAAGTTTATGCTTGATATGTGTAGACAGACACTGCCAAATGGTTATAATGTTGGACATGTGGAAATGATTTGTAGGACTATGGAAATAAAAAATAAAAGCACCGGATTACCAGAAATGGTTCTATGAATTTAAAGGCAATGAAAAAAAAACATAAAGGCCACAACAATCACAAACGAATGTTTTAGAACTAAAGAGTGCAGAAAATGGCAAATACATTAATACATGACATTTAGGACTTCAACTACGAGGAAATATTATCTAAACTGAATTTATTCTTTCTTTAGAACAGACTATTAAGGGTGGATATTATTTCCTAGTATAAATACATAATGGTCCACCGTAGTAAAGCATAAAGTCATTTAATTTAAGGCTCCATTCACATCTTTGCATTGTGGGAATACACTACCTGTAAACAAGTGTTTCTGTTGTTGGTGCGCTGAGGCGTCTTTCATGTTTAAAGCCACCCAAATGCATGTGTGTTGCAGAGCACATCATTGCATGGTAATTTATTGCCATGCGTTGTGGTGCACTATGTTTTTATAAAAAGGTACATGCCTTTCTTTTGGTGCGATTTTGGTGTGGTAGGCGGCCCATTTAAAAGAACGGGCTGTCCTAATATAGTGTATGTATACGCAATTAAACATGTATATCAATGCACACGAAACACTGGGCATAGATACAAACCTAGCCTAAGTTTTTGCAAAACTTGAAGAACTGGAGGAAAAGACATTAAACCTCTACATACAGAAATAATTCTTAATAGTAAAAGCTGTGAAAGCTGTGAAGCTTCCACGGGAGGTAGTTCTAGCCAACTCAGTAGATTGCTACAGAAAAAGGCTAGACACGTTTCTAAAATGCACAAAACATAACTGACTATTATTGTTGTTTAGAAATAACATTTTAGATTTGTATCTAATTGCCTTTGGAGATCAGGAAGGAATTTGTAAAGCAAATTGTATCATACGGTACAATGGTTTTTGCCTTTCTCTAAATCCTCTGTGGGTTTGCAGTTCTGAAGATGCAGGTTTTTAACCACTTCAGCCCCGAAAGATTTTACCCACTTCCTGACCAAGCCATTTTTTTGCGATACAGCATCGCATGGCTTTAACTGACAATTGCATGGTCATGCAACGCTGTACCCAAATAAAATAGATGACATTTTTTCCCACAAATAGAGCTTTCTTTTGGTTGTATTTGATTGCCTATTAACTTTTTATTTTTTGCACTATAAACAAAAAAAGACTGACAATTTAAAACATTTTTTATATATATATATATATATATATATATATATATATATATATATATATATATATATATATATATATATATATATATATATATATATATATGTATATATATATATATATATATATATATATATATATATGTTTTACTTTCTGCTATAATACATACCCCCAAAAAAAACAATGCCAATAAGTGTATAGTGATTGGTTTGCACAAAAGTTATAGCGTCTACAAACGACAGGATAGATTTAGGGACTTTACTTTATTTATGTTTTACTAGTAATGGCGGCGATTACCGCTTCTTAACCATAACTGTTTCTTACCAGGCTTATTAGACCCAGGTTTTAAGACATGGTCTCCAGACCGACCCCTTTTACTACACCATGTCCTTTGAGCGAATACCATCAAGCCTTTACCTGAAATCCTCGGCTCTAAACCAACCACATTCCTAGACAAATGGAGGTTCATTCAATTACAACGCTTCCTTCGAACGCTCCCCCAGCCGTTAAGAGGACTTGAAGACTTAAACGACATTGAAGAAGTGTTCAACCCAAAAGATCCACCTTTACACTGCATCTCAATCTTCTACAAAGCTCTTATCAAACTCCAAAACAATACACATCCGTCGTATCTAGCCAAATGGGAATCAGATCTGAAATCTTGTCTCACGGACAACCAAAAAAGCAAGGTTTTACAATTAACCCACGTCTCATTCCTCGCTTCAAAAATGGCTGAAGTCAATTATAAATTACTCACCAGATGGCACTACACCCCATCAAAGCTGCATCAGATGTTCCCTGATCATTCCCCATTTTGCTAGAGGAATTGTGGGATCAAAGCAACCCATGCACATATTTGGTGGACGTGCCCAAGCATCCGACCTTTCTGATCCAACATTATACAACTTATACGGCATATTTCAGGCATCTAACGACCCTTGGATCATCCTTTTCCATGCTACCACGGAACTTATTGGAACATATAAACGCTCACTTGTCCCTCACTTGTTAAACACGGCCAAGGCTTTAATACCCGCCCTTTGGGGCCAACCCAAGATTCCATCAATGAAAAGTTGGTTGCAAAAGGTAACGGAAGTGCACCTTATGGAAGACATTACCCACAACAATAAGAATACCTCACAGAGACATGCTTTAACTTGGACCCCTTGGCTGGAATTCACAGCTACTCCTCACAGATCTCATAACACAAACTCATTGAGATGCGACCACCTTCCCAAAAAATGTTTTGACTGCTCCTTCTGCCCGAAGGTTATCTTTCTCAAAGTCTAGGCTTGATTCTTCTCTTACATGACCCTAAGGGTTTAGTCACTCCTACTCTCCATATGTTGCCATGCAAGCCACGGCCCTACCTCCATTCCCCTTATCCCCGTCCCCTTCTTCCCCTTTCCCTATTGCTCTCCCATTTCTTCCCATCTCACTCCCTGAACTTCTTCTCCTTTTCCTGATAAACTCTATATACCTTCTTTGCCTCGAATATATGCATAGAAGCATACTTTTACCTGACCAAACATCATACACACCGGTGCGGAAACTTTAATAAGCATAGCGTTCACTTGTATTTGCATCTGGTTACTAGAGGCTATAAATTGTTCAGGTAACCTATTGCACTTTACATGTAAAATTTGCATATTCTCTGCAATTGTCTGTAGATTGCCTTTTAATGTTCTAATAAACATTTATTAAACAAAAAAAAGTAATGGCAGCGATCTGCAAATTTTTAGCAGGACTGTGACATTTTTGGGGACAAATCTGACACTGAGTGACAATTTTTGGGGACCAGTGACACCAATACTGTAATCAGTGCTATAAAACTGCACTGATTACTGTATAAATGACACTGGCAGGGAAGGGGTTTACACCAGGGGCAATCGAAGGGTTAAATGTTCCCTAGGGAGGTGCTTTCTAACTGTGTGGGGCAGTGTCACACTGAAGGAAAAGAGAAATTCATGATTCAGCTTAGCTGAATCACAAGATCTTTCCCTTCCTGACAGATCCGCCGTTTGCCTTGTTTACACAGGCAGACAGCTGATTTGTCTCTCCTGTGAACGATTTGTGGGTCTCGGTGGCCATCATGGCCATTGGACCCACTGATTGGCTCCCGCTGTGTCCAATCATAGCGGAAGCAACACATCGGCGGCGCGTGGTACGTGATTTGGGGATTGCCCCGCCGCAGTAAATGTGCGTGGGGTGGTTCGGAAGCGGACAACCTAAAATGTAGGTCTAGAAAAACATATTTTCTTACTTTTGGATAGAGTGGGAAAAGATTATAACCTTTCTATCGGGGGCTCCATTACAAAGATTTTCCACTCACTACTGACAATTGTCAGACAATCAAAAACATCCCTGATGTTATTAAATTATGGATGAGTATCAGCCTATACCTTTCAGTGTTGAGTGACAATCTGACCAAATTTCCAACTCCATGTGCATAAATGCAGCCCCAAACCTGCAATTAACCTCCACCATGGTTCACTATTGCCTGAAGACACTTAACCATGTCTGCTCTCTACGCCTTTGGTGAACAAATGTCCTTTTGTTACAGTCAAACATTTCAAATTTTTACAGTCCAGAGAACCTGCTGTCTATTAATCTGTATGTCATGTATTGTTCTTTTTTGGTATAGGCAAGTTTCTTGTCCTATCTATGTCAGAGATATGACTTTTCAGCCTCAAATCTTTCAAAAATAAAATTTTTGATCAGACCTCCCCAGACTGTTTACGGGTGTACCTGGGTCCTATCAATTTCTTTTAGATCTGAGCTCATGGTGTCATTGGACATCTTCCGATTGCAAAGGGAAGTCAGCATGATGTGCATTAGTTTCCTTTGACAACTACCTCGTTTTCAATGTTACCTCAATGTTGTGTTAGTGTTTTGTGCATCTGCAAAACAGCTTGGATGGCACATCTGGAACTACCTGTCTTCCATGTCTCTAATCTCTGCCGGGGACCTGGAATGGTTCAGGGGGAAGGGTACATCCTTTTCTGGCCAGACAGGATGCATGCTTGTTATGATGTACCATAAAAATTGGTGACTGTGCGACAGCTGCTGTCCTAGCAACCAATGATGCCTTTAGGTGCTATCACAAACTTGAACCTCATCCCTAATCAGAAGGAAGCTCCCGCTACAGCAGTATATGACAGGGGAGCTTGCTACAAAGTGCTGTAAAGATCCAAGGCAGCACTGACACAGTACATGTAGTACTTTGTCCTATCTCCCTGTGACATTATCTGTAATGTAGTGTAGGATGCCTACACCACCCCCCCCCCCCTTTGCCCCTACTTGCTTTGGTGCACAGCCTCACAACACTGCAGGTAGCTAGCAAAAAAATGGCTAGTTTGTTGGTGAGCGCCTAGCTCCAGCTGAGGCAAATGTCAGTTAGATACTGTATATCTGCAAATGTATTTTACCTAAAACCCAGTCTTTATCTTTATGCTAGAAGCAGGTTTTAATTAGGTCCCTCTACTGTAGAGCAAGACTGAATGCTGGACCCCCTTTGCAAGTTACATACTGATGAGCTGTGTACCATTTTCTCTTTGTTATATGATGGGTAGATAATACATTTTATAAATAAAAGGGATTTGTTTATACCATTTCTCATTGCTTGTTGGTTGCTCTAAAATGGTTTCTTTCACGAAAAATTTCAGCCCATGTTCTCAGTGTGCGGTAAAGGGGGTGCTAATAAGCGCTGCATTCTTACAAGAATTAATTGTAGAGGACGTTTATTACCATTTACTTCACTTTTTAACCCATTTCTTTTACTTTCTTTCAACTCAACCTGCCACTTCAATGAATTACTTATTTTTTTTTCTAGTCAATAATAAAAGTAACCTAATTGGTTTTCAATGTTTTGAAAACCTTGTCAAGCAAGCAAATCAAAATCTGTATGAGGATGTCAGCCTATGTTCTGTTGCCACTTTGGCTTTCTTGATTGCCATTCATTTCCACACGATTTCAATGTATCTTTTTGTAAATAAAACCTCAAGATGTTGGACTATATGGTATTTGGCCTTAAGTGGGCAATCTTGTGTGCATAAGAATGGATGGTTAAGAGTGTAAGTTCTCAGAGCCTTCATTCCACTTGATGGGCTTTTGTTGTTCTCAAAATTCTCTGTGGCCTCTGCACGTGAATGTCATTCATATGGGGCTCATACTAAATGCTTTGAAGGAACTCACAAACCTTGAGACGCATTGGAAAATAAGTAATACAAATTAAGAATCCCTTAGATGAGAGGTCCTCAAAACCTTTGCAGTTGTAGGGGCACTAAGGTCCAGCTTGCTGTTTTTGTGTGAGAAATGGATGTGGTTCCCAACAAAATAAATGCTATAAGTATTTATTCTATTAACCACAAAAAAAGGAATTTGGGATTTTAATCCACGGCTGGACACCTCAATTGTGGACAGTTACAGCAGTTATTTTATTACTTTAGTATTTTTAGATTTGTTAATTACAAGATGGTGACAATATGCTTGTCCAGCGTTTTCTATATCTGTTTACTCATGTGTTTTCCATATGAGGTCATATGAAGACTAACTCCAGACAAAACTTTCGTTCTGCATTTTATAGAGTGGGGAAGGGTTCGAACATCTCTAGATTGTTATTACTCTCATTGTACCCATTGAGGGGATTTACTCTCACTTCCCTCGCAGTAATAATGTGCCAGAATGACAGGAATACATATAATATCTCTCAGACAGAAAAGCACACATATTTAATAGAGTGGGGAAAGGTTAAAATATCTGTCAAATTTTCATTTTTGTCTGTTTTCCAATCTCAGTGACACACACCATCCATAGAGTCTCCCAACTATTCTAAATACCATAGATGAACAAATCACCCACTGTTGGCTATTGTATTCTGAAAACTGTCACCTGTGGCTGCCAGAATATCTGAATAGGTTTCAGTCACTGTTCAGCTGACTTTTCTTAGCCAAATTATTTCAATTTCTCAAAATTTACACAGCCAGGTGGTGTTGGCAGGGCAACTGCGACCTCAAATTTCTGCAGTAGGTCTTACGTACTGCCACTGTGTCTGTCTTGAAGAGCGGAATGGGGCCTGGCCAGTCCGTACTCAAGGGGAGGCTTCCAGGAAGCATGGCATGTCCCTGCATATTCCCTATGGAACTTCTCTTTGCTGCCAAACACTGTTCCTGACACATGGGTGACCTGTCCCTACACTACCCACACGCAAAATGCATGCCAAGCCTGGGAGCCAGGGTCTTAAATAGACTTTACAAAAAACACACAGGAGGGCGCAAACGCCTAGTCCATTACCAGAGATTTATTGTAAAAGATGTAAATGAATACTCACAAAAGTAGAAGGCATTAAAACTATGACACATAATCCAGTGTGGAAATCGCGTAGCCTGACAAACAAAACCGTTGTGTTGACCAGCACGTTTTTTGTAGTTTTCACTCTATTCCTTGATCTGAGGAGGGCTGCACTGGTGGAGCATTCCTAAATGTTACCCTTGCCATCCATGATCTTCTGTACTTTTTTGTCTTTGGTGGATATCAGAGCGTTGGAAGTGATTGCATGCTTTGTGTCCTAAATAGACTCTGCCTGACCCAAGATGGTCACAAGAGTCACATGAAGAGCCAGCATCCAATCGGATAGCTGCCCCAGTGACCCATGAACCATAGAGGAACCTTGTTCCTTTTGACTTCCTCTCCCTCTGCAATGTCGTTGCAGTTTGAGAGCCACCTGCAGGGGAAAAAGAAGACTACACCTGCCTAAACACAGGTGAAACACCTAGTGTGCATGTGGGCTAAACATAATAATAACAGTTAAAGAAATCTTTCAGCATGCTTGAAATTGTGTGTGCAATTCATTCAGCGGAGCAGCAGAAGGATAATCATATGACTTCTAATAAGAACTCACAGGTTTGCTGTGGGTATTAGACTGTTCTGATTATGCAATGTTACTAAAGAAATATTTGTTTATGGCTGGTTTAAAGGTAACCCGTGTTTACCATAAACCCCCTCCACTACAGGTAGCCATGCATAACAGGCACCTAGAGATGTCTATGCACAGATCAGATACCTTGTAGACTCCTTGACATATTTGTTATGTATATATTTCGAATAAGAAAGCCTTTGAACATATAGTATATTTTGCATACATGTGTAGTTGTGTAGAACCATCCGATTAGCTCTTCCTTTAGTGTATCTTGAATCTTGGAGAGCACAACTCAGTTTATGTTTATCAACTGTATCGGGTTGATTTACTAAAGGCAAATAGACTGTCCTCTGCAAGTGCAGTTGCTCCAGAACTTAGTAAATAAGGTAAGGCTTCATTTAACAAACGCAATCACGTGCAAGGTTCGGGGAGGTATTTAATAAAGAAGCATTTATCTCTCTTGGTGCTGTGAATTCACTTCAAACTTCAGTGTATATTCCACAGAGGATTGCAAATAGGCAGGTGAGTGCAGGTAAGTGTTGCATGTCTCTTCTGCAATAAATATACTGCCCGTTCTCATTTTTTATTTAATTTTTTTTACATTTAGTTCCACTTTAATTTTTTTTCCGCAAATCTGCCTGTTTATGGTTAGCATGAAGTAATAAACTAGTGTAGCAATGCTGACAGCTGTATTATCTTGTCATACAATGTCACACACAAGATGTATTGCCATCACTCATAATTCAATGTCTGGTTTGGATTCCTTTTAGGCTGCACTCACAGCATAACAGTGTGAACCCAACTTTCACACTTTGAAAAAATGCTCAACATATCTTTGTGCTGCTAATTAGAAGCAGAACCCTGATTCACCATGCCTGTGTTTGTTATGAGGAAATACAAAATAAACGTAAGTAAATAGTTGATTGCATTTATTTTAGTGTACTGGATCATGTGGTTGTTTTTTTAAAGACCCAACAGGACTTAAAGGACTGCTGTAGTCTTAGTACAGTTTATTTATTTATTACAGGTGCTTATGTATAGCACCATCTAGTGGCGGATGGTGCTTAACTGTTTGGGGGGGTGGCAAACAAACCCCCCGAGGTCTGCACTCACCCAGGTCCCAGGTGGCAGCGCCGCCTCCTGTTCTGATTGGCTGGGAGGAGAAGCCAGAAGACTTTAGTGGATACTGATTCGCTAGTGTCAAAAGTGCTCTGCGCCCCAAGCCCAAGCTTTTTTCAAGCCAATTATAGCCTCAGGCTTTAATCATGTGGCTTGCAGAAATACAAAACTCATAGAAACCTCTGAGTCTGGTGCCCAACATGCATCCCCACATGCAAATTAGGAGGGCGGCGCCCCTGCGCCACTTATGGATCAGCCGCTACTGGAGCCATCAATTTATGCAGTGCTTTACACATATATTGTACATTCACATCAGTCCCTGACCCCAAGGAGCTTACAATCTAAGGTCCCTAACTCCCATTTATACATACATATACAAGACCATATTTAGACAGGAGACAGTTAACTTACCAGCATGTCTTTGGAGAGTGGGAGGAAACCAGAGTACCCAGAGGAAACCCACACAGGTACAGGGAAAACATACAAATTCTAGGCATGTAGTGCCCTGTTTGGGATTTTTACTGATGACCCTAGTGATACTAACCACTGTGTTGACTTTTAATGGATGCCTGCACCCCCCTGAGTGCCTGTGTAAAATAGTTACTTTTCTCCCCATTCCAGTGATTATAAAGAAATTTATAATCTCAGGATTTCTTTCCGTGTCATAAATGAAGTTATAAAGACCTAAAACACAATGGGGCTATTAAAAATTCATGTAAACCTGTGATTTTTTCCATTGTTAGTATCAACGTATATGAAAAATTCTGTTCTTATTTATCACATTTGAAGTATATTTGCTATTTCTGCAAAAAAGTCATAAAGAAATATTGCCCTAATGGGTGAAAAGGAAAGTGATGTTAAATGATTAAGCTCCAAGGGGCAGAGTGGAAAATGTTGGGGGCGTGGCCTGGTTGGAGTCCTGGCTGAGGTTGCCACTAAAACATTGATCGTATGTATTTTTCCGATGTGCGGCTAAAGGGAGACCTTTCTCATACCCAGTGATTACAGGAGTCAGGTTGAGCTCCTTCCCAGACTGGCACTCATAGCGGTTGGCATTGAGGACTTATACACCTTCTAAGAGACTCAGAGGCTCACACATTGGGTCATTTGGTTTGAAGTTCAATAAGACCTTTACAATGTTGGAGTAAATTTTTGATTGTGTCACATGTGTAATTATTGTGTCGTAATATTTCTGCAGTAAAATGTGTCTTTGAGTTCCTTTTGGATCTAATATTTGATGCATTTCCATTACCCTCCCAACGTCTCCTAATAGCTTCTCTTCTAGTTGTAAACCTACCTTTTCCCAGGAGAGATACTTGCGATAGTTCTTCTTAGAGTTGTTGTCACAGACGCCTCTAAGCCCTTGTACACACGGTCGGAGATTCCGACGGAATGTGTCCTATCCGACCGTTTTGTCAGATAATCCGACTGTGTGTGGTCTCCATCGGACTCCGACAGACAAAGTTTTCCAACTTGTCCGTAGAATTTTCCGACAAAATGCTCCGATCGGACATACTCCGATCATGTGTAGCCTACTCCGACGGACACGCATGCTCAGATCAAATTCCTAGACCAAAGCTATTGGCTACTAGCCTGAACGTAGTCCCGTCCTAACGAAATAACGTCATCACGTTATGTACAATCGGATTTTCCGACAACTTTGTCCGACCGTGTGTATGCAACAGTTTTGGACAAAATCCGTCGGACAAAATCCAATGGATTTGGTTGTCAGAATGTCCGACCGTGTGTACAAGGGCTAAAACCTCTAACTGTCACTTACAATGAGGGGTTTGCTCTAAAAGTGTAACTAAAGGCAAAATGTTTTGCAGAACACACCATCTGGTAAAAACGGGTTTTAAAAAAAAAAATTTGAGGGGAGGGTGAAGATCATCTGCTTTAAGCTGGCCAAACATGGCTTGAATTTTGAGCTGTAAGTTGCCCTGCAGACACAACCTGGCTTGACAAACTTAGACTGGGAAACAACACTGTATCCTGGCCTAGGCCGACAACTTTGCAGGGGGGCAGCAGGGAAAGAGTCCCAGCCGGCTTGCGCTACACTGTTAGTGTAGCACCAGTCTTATGGGCTGGGCTGAGAGGCAAATTAGTCTAGCACCCCCATAAAGGGCCTCATTGCTTCCGGTATGCAGGCGGCTGACATTCGGCAACTGTGGGGGTGGAGCGCCGCTTCTAATTTTGACTGTCCCCTAAAACCTTCCTCACTGTGCTGTTTTCTGCTGCACCATTGGCATGGATATATCTTCTTAGTCCTCTCCATAAAATGATCATAAATTTGTGCTTAAAGTAGAACTATAAACAACATTTTTATTTTTTATTTTGGATAGAGTAAGGGAGGTTTATGACCCCTGCCAGTTTATTTTTTTATTTTTTACTATCCCATTGCAGAGATTACCTTTTACTTCCTGCCCTATAGCCAAGCAGGAAGTGAGAGGAAATCTATGCAAATTAAGGGTATCCACTGCCCGGTCCTCAGAACTAGTGTCCCTACTCGAAAATTTCAGGGCGGGTCTTAAACAGGAAGGGGTGTGACCTTGATAGGAAGGGGTGGGTCATAATAAAATTAGGGGGTGGACAAATTTAGTCAGGCCTAGGCAGCACAAAACCTAAATACACTACTGGTGGGAAATCAAAGTTACAGGGCACAAAAAAGTTGGTCAAACAACATCTGAAGCCAATCAGCTGCACCCATTGTTTGGGTATTGTAACACTTGGGGGTGCTAGGTGCCAGATTGCAATAGCCAGCAGCAGAAGATTCATCCATCCACTTAGGTTTAGTGTGGATGGGGGAATCTATGCTTTTCATGTCTTTACACGTATTGCCAACCTAAGTCTTCAGAGACGCAAGTGTCAAATGTCAGATTTAGGCCAAAGGATGTAAATATGGGTATATAAATAACTCACTACTAACTCCCCAACCCTTGCATCAGATTTGAAATAGGTTTCATGAGAACCAGATGAAGGGTGGTTTCATTTGTTTGCAGAGGTGGGCTAGCTGTTCTGCCTGTTGCTGTGCCATACATTCAGGGTGGTTTGCTGTGTTATTCCAGGTGGTGACATTTCTCTTCCAGATCATTGGAAGCTGTTTTTTTTCCCTCTCTTTTTATGAGGTACCAGTAATTCTTAACTCGTTTGCTGCTTTAAAAGTCACAGTGGTTATTTATTTTTTTACGAAGACGTTAATTGGCCTCACAACAACTTCGCCTTATTTACTAAAATTCTTTATGCCCCTCACAAAATACGCTTGTTTATCGCTTAGTGAGCAACTTCAGTTTAGGCAGCTGCATCTACTTTACCATGTACACACTGTTTTCATTTAGGAAACGCAGTCTGGATGTCTGAATAAACAGATGCAGAAAATATTTCCTGGATTTTTTACAAGCTTACTTACTGTTACAGAAGCAGCAGGTCTGAATTTTAGATGTTAAAGGATAGCTGAACGCAAGAGCAAAAATGTAATATACTGCAGTGTACAGTCCTGTGATGTGGCGGCTGAATTTGTTTTCCCTTTTTTTTCACGCTAAGAACATTTTTAGAAAATACAGAAAATGCCTCTTAATCCTGCCAATAATGCAATGTTCTTGTCACTTCCTCTGAGTTGCCCTGAAGAATACGTTCCCCTTCTAGTTGTAAACTACCAATTGCCCTGCCTATGTAATGGAGATGAAGAGTTACAGACGTGTTTGCAGTTCAGGATAGCAGCCTAGTTGTAGCAACCATGGCTTTATCCACAGATCCATAGAGGAGTGATGTAGGGACAGGAACTGTGTTATTTGCAGGATTGCCAGGAGAAAATAAAGCAAAAGAGGCTTGAAAAAGAAAATAAATGCAGCCACCACACCAAGGACCAATAGTCTTGGTTTTGAATTGAGATAAACCTTACAGTGTAATTATCACTGGAGACAAAATTCTGCCAATTGAAGTCCCTTTTTAGTCTTGGATAGAGGAGGGGAAAGTTAAAACCTCTGTCAGGAGACATCAAAGGAAATGACTCCATAGTAGAAAGTTGTCACCAGAACAGATGTCCCTATTGGAAGATTTTGTATTTGCCAGTGTTTCGTCATATATGGCGACCCATCACATTTGGCTCCCCGCTGGACTGTGCATGCACAACGACGCCATATGCGTTCCACCCCTGAGTCCAGGTTCAAGCCCCACCATCCAAGTGGACATAGAGTCAGAATATAATTATGCCCGAAGTGTGTCGAACAAAGCGAGCCCTTGAGGGGCCCAGTGCTGGAACTCATATGGCAGCATCACGCATGTGCACTCCAGCGGGTACCAAAATTTGATGGGTAGCCGAATGTGACATGATACTATCAATTCAGGCATCAAGACAAATAGGGGCTGATTTATTAAAGATAAACTGTTTACTTTGCAATTGAATTTTTCCCCAGAGCTTAGTAAATGAGGGGTTGGCTCTGCTGGTTTCCATAATCCAATCAAGTATAAGGCTTCACTTCCTGGTTCCCTACTGCGCATACACGTCCAAGTCGCGCTACACGTCCTCACTGGTCCCTGCTGTCTTCTGTCTCCCAGAAGACAGTGGGGGAGAACAGAGTAAGTGGCATAGGTCACTGTGAACGACACGGTGATCTATGCCAGGAATTGGAAGCAAATACCTGTATTAGACAGTTATCTGCTCCGTCCTCCCTCCTGAAATTTGTCAAATGTGACACCGGAGGGGGTGGGGGGGGGGGGCGGATTCCAAAAAGTGGAAGTTCCATGTTTGGGTGGAACTCCACTTTAAGTAAATCAACCCCATAGAGAGGTATCTATGTTGCAGTCAACAATAAAAATAATTCTTCAACACTTCATGCATTTGTTTCCCTTTGGGTTAAAGCGGAAGCAAAGTCCGCAATTCTCACCTCTCTTTCAACATTTCATCAGAAGTACAACTTGAAAATATAAAAAACCCAAAAAATTAACTATTTTAGCTGTAATACCATTGCACATATTACCTGAATATATGACCGACATTAAATATAAAGAAAATAAAAAAAGAAAATACTTTTTCTTAATTTTTTTTTTTGTTTCGTTTAGCAGCTTAGTATATTCATATGTGGCAGTGCAGTGTTAATTTTGACGTCAAATTTCAATTTAGTTTTAGTCATAGTCTTTTGATTAGAATGCCATTTTAGTTTTAGTCCTATTTTATTCTTTTGACTAAAATGTTATTTTAGTTTTAGTTGTATTTTAGTCATTTCAATAGTTTTAGTTTCAGTCGTATTTTAGTCGACTAAAATAGAATAATTTAGTCAATGAAAATATTTTAGTCAATGAAATTAACACTGCGTTGCATAGCCATTCACTGACAAGCTCAGTGTGCTGCTTATTCTCCGCCCCGCTCTAATGCAGCTGAGAACAAAGGGAATGTGATCACTTATAAAAAAGGGAAAAGCATATTTAGAAAGTTTTTTGTTTTGTTTTTCTATATACAAAAACGTTTTGCCTTTCATTTATATTTTAAGCTGAAAAGGTCGTTTTACAAGGTGATCATTTGCAATCACTTTAAACTGAGACCTGAGTTCAACTTTAAGTTATGAGACCAATCGGTGACTGATTACAGAGGTTCCAACATGTTTGAAGTTTGTGTGTGTAAGATCATGAGGATGGCCAGGGACAGGCAGATCAAGGATGAGCACATAAAAAGATTGTAAGCTCCTTGAGGGTAGGGACTGATGTGAATGTATAATGTATATGTAAAGCGCTGCGTAAATTGATGGCGCTATATAAGTAACTGAAATAAATAAAATAAAATAAAAATGAAAGTAAAGTCGCTGTAGATCTGAGGGGGACATGCAAGGAAAATAAAAAACAGCATTTTAGCTTGCACATGATTGGATGATAAAATCAGCAGAGCTTCCCCTCATTTCAGATCTACCCCTTAGATTGAGAGCAACTGCAATTGCAAGTGTACTTTCAGTGCAAAGTGATTTGCCTTTCGTAAATAACCCTCACTGTACCTTTTCAGTATGAGGTCAGCAAATGTCAGTCTTTGTATTTTCTTTTCATTATTCTTTCCTTTTAATTAGAAAATATCATCTTAAAGTGGTACTAAACTCTGTTACACCATCTGTACCTACAGGTAAGCCTATAATAAGGCTTACCTGTAGGCACTGTGAATATCTCATAAACATTTTAGGAGATATTCAGAGTGCATGTAGCTAATTACATCATCAGCACATGCGCTCTGAAGATCCGGCTTACAGTGCCGGTGTACTGTCAGATGAGCGAAGCCGTCAGATAATGTAACGGAAGTGATGTTCCGTGAGCTGCGCATGCATTCCACCGCTACCAGGTTTGCTAATCTGACAGAACACCTGCAGTCAGAAGAAGGCAGCGGACATCTTACTACACCCAGCTATGTGTTGAATTTCAGAGTAATTTTAGAAATAAATTATTATTCACAATTTATATAGCGCCAACAGTTTACGCAGCACTTTACAATGTAGAGGGGGTACAGCACAATTACAGTACAGTTCAATACAGAAGGGACAGGAGGGCCCTTCTCACAGAGCTTACAATCTAAAGGGAGGGGGTGGTGGTACAAAAGGTAGTAGATGCAGGGAATGATGGGGGTGGCTCAGGGACAGTTGTTAGGTGGGTATGGGATAGGCTTCCCTGAATAAGTGAGTTTGCAGAGTACTCCTAAAGGTAGACAGGTTAGGGCAAGGATCCTCAAACTACGGTCCTCCAGCTGTTGTGGAACTAAATATCCCATGAGGCATTGTAAAACTCTGACATTCACAGACATGGGAATTGTAGTTCCTGAACAACTGTAGGGCCATAGTTTGAAGACCCCTGGGGTAGGGGCTGAGCGGATATACCGGGGCAGGGCAATAAAGTGAGCGTATATAAATAAATATAGTATTGATGCATATATTGACATCTGTGATGCACTGAAGTGACATCATCGCGCCCCTGGCCACACATGTAGCCAGAGGCCACGAACCCAGAAGGAAGACAGAGGGAAGATGTCAGCCATCTCAGCGTTGACATCGGGCGCAGGAGGGCTTAGTTCTAAGGTAAGTTTCTCATACTAGCACATTATGACATTGCCTTAGTAGGATTTTTTTTTTTTTCATTTAGCCACCAGCGGCTTACCACTACTGTATGTGGAATATCAGTGCTCTTGGACTCCCAGACTCTTGGGTAAAATACATTTGCAGGATACTTGCTTCAAAACACGTATTTGCATGTTACTGGCAACTACATGAAAACAGAGAAGATTGGAAATATATCTATATGGAAAAAAAAAGATTTTTTTTTAGAATGGAAAAAATATTTGATCTTTCGCTATATATATATATATATATATATATATATATAAAGGAAAGGACTTGCCAGCATATGGAAAGCATACGTCTTCTTTAAAGACACACCACAATGTCATTAAGGGCACCAGCTTGAATTGTTTGGTACCAGTGGAAGCTGATTGCTTCCACACACTGTTAATAGGACTAAGAAGTCTTTCCAGACGGTAGTTACAAACTAAAGCCAAAACAAAAACTTTACTATAGTTTCTAATTGTTTAGATCTCTCAATATAACCCGTTAGCAATTTTGTTCCAGTTTCTGAAAAGTGGAGGGTATCTAATATGCAAATCTACTGATCTCCTGTACCAGACAGGCAGAATAATGTGCTGCCTGTGCATGCTTTGGTTTAAGATCAATGTGAGTCAGTGGGTGACGTGACACGTCTGTGGCCCTCCCCTACCTCTGACAGCTGACGAGACAGAATGGCCACACACAGCCTTATTTTTTTTTATTCTTCCACTGTTGGAACTATAGGAATCACTTGAAGAAACAGCATTTTTTTTTTTTTTTTTGCAGAAAAGGTTTGATTTTTCTCAAGTTACAGCACATTGTTTTGTCAGTTTAGATGTATATAATGATTAACATTTTTTGAATCTCCTATAGAGAGACAGACCGCAATTAACTGCTTCAGTCCCAGAAGATTTTACCCCCTTCCCAACCAGAGCACTTTTTGCGATTTGCACTGCGTCGATTCAACAGACAATTGCGCGGTCGTGCGACGCTGTACCCAAACAAAATTTACGTCCTTTTTTTCCCACAAATAGAGCTTTCTTTTGGTGGTATTTGATCACCTCTGTGGATTTTATTTTTTGCGCTATAAACAATTTTTTTTTTGAAAAAACACAATATTTTTTACTTTTTGCTATAATAAATATCCCCATTTTTTTTTAAAAAAAGCTAATTTTTTTTCTCAGTTTAGGCCGATGTATTCGTCTACATATTTTTGGTAATAAAATTTGCAATAAGCATATATTGATTTGTTTGCGCAAAAGTTATAAAAATAGGGGATAGATAGGGGATAGATTTATAGCATTTTTATTATTATTATTATTTTTTAATAGTAATGGCGGCGATCTTCGATCTTCGATGTGGACACATCGGACAATTTTGACCAATTTTTGGGACCATTGGCATTAATACAGCAATCCGTGCTATAAAAAGTATTGATTACTGTAAAAATTTCACTGGCAGTGAAGGGGTTAACACTAGGGGGTGATCAAGGGGTTAATTGTGTTCCCTGGGAGGTGTTCTAACTGGAGGGGGAAGGGGATTGTCTAGGGAAGATGACAGATCGCTGTTCATACTTTGTGTCACTTCTCCCCTAAGAGAACCAGGATCTCTATGTTTAGACACAGAGATCCCAGTTCTTGCCATGTTACAAGCGATCGCGGGAGCCCAGCGGCACTCGCAGAGGCTCCGGGGGCGAGCTGTGGGCGTAGTGGCCACCAGAAGGAACGACGTAACATGAAGGCGATTCACCAGCCCGTATCATTCTGCCGTAGTACAATTGCAGCGGCTGCTTGGCAGGAGGTTAAAAACCAAAGTTTACAGCATTACCCCACTCTGCTAAAAAAAAAAAAAAAAGTGTTTTTTCCAAGTTGTTGCCCCTTTTAGAGAGACACATCTTCACGTTGGCTAGGATCACGCTATTGTGGCCCTATTGTGGCCCTGTGAGTTTGCATGAGCACAGTATCCTATTTATTTGAATGAACTGCTGTACCTGTGAGAAATGCAGAAAAAAAGATTCCCAAACTTTTTCCCAAAACGCACCCGTAGAGCAGCCACAGGGAACTGCGCGGTGCTGCGGCACCATGTAGTTTACACACCCAAAAATGCAGCATGTTTTTAGATGTGTGGGGGTGTCGCATTAAGAATTTATGACACAATCGCATGTCTGCTAAACCGAAGAACGTTTTAGCTGCAGATGTGGGAATGCAAGCAATTTACAAGCTCTCTCAGACCCGCAAAATTAAGTAGTTAACCCGCAGACATGAAATCTGAATAAAGCACATATTTCTATTGTTTCTACTTGCCTCTCACCAAACCACTTAGCCCTCGTTCACATTGGAGCCCTTTGACAGGTCAGATCGCATGACAAGTCACACCATATTGCCGGCAATCACTTTGTGCAAAACCGACTTTGCGGTGCCGCACCGATATGAAAAAATAGTTCCTGCACTACTTTTGCTGATTTTGGGAGCGACTTGCATATACATCTGTGCATGAAGCCGCACAGATGTCTTCCAAGTCACACCCATAGTTGGATTGACATGTGCTTTAAATTGTGCAATTTCAGATGGAGTTGCACGTTTTCAAAGCCACAGTCAATGTAAATGGGGGGCAATTCTCTCTGCTGTCTAGTTCCTCTGTTATCCGCATGTGTCACCTCCGCCAACTTTTCCTGATAACAAGAGAAAAAAGGTAACAGGGGAGGGATCAATCTGCGATTGACAGCCTCAACTCAACTGTCAGAGCTCTTGTAAAGTATGTAACTGCAGCTTCCTAAATCTGAAAAATTATTTTAATCTCTGAGTTTTACAAGGATGTACAGGACAAATGGCTGCAAATAAACAGGTCCAACTTATGTAGAAGGATTTGTTTCATCTCTGCGTGTGACCTGAGGCCAGTCACTTCAATGGGTATATATGTGAATTTTCCTTACCATGGCTTTAGCAGGCCTAACCTTTCTATCCAATATGTAACAAAATGTTTTGGCAGTAGTTACACTTTAAGGCTCCATATTTCACATAGGAAATTTAAAGCTTGTGTATAGCCCAAACTTTTTTTTTAAGTTTTGGTTAATGTAAGTAAGTTAAGTTAATAAGTAAGTTAGAGCAAGTCCATACAAAGTATAATAAATTTCCCTCTAAAGCAGTTGTCACCAGAACAGGTGACCCCATTGTGTTTTTCCCATCACTTTCTGTCTCAACGATGATACCGGTAGTCACCAGGACAAAAACAGGGGTGACTCTCCAGTACACAGACAGTAATAAAAAGCTGACAGGGGTTTTGATCATCCATCCCTAGAAAAAAAAGTTTGGGCTATACATAAGGTCAGAAGATATTATTTGGCCAACAAAGTCAATACGGTGTTAACCCACTGTGAGTTGCATAAATGTAATTTTTTAGAATAGGGAAAAAATAGAAACTGCTAGACATCCTTTCTTCCATCAGTAAGAAAATCTCGAAAATAGTATGGATGTGAAATATCTAAACACCAGACAACAGTAAAATTTTAGGAGCCAGGGGTTCCTGACCCCTACTGTGTGTCTTCACCAAATTAGTACCACATGCATCCCTTAAGCAGATGTCAGATGGATGCTTTACCCAGTTTTTGGTGAGGCAGGAGTTTTCTACAACAGATTCCGCCAATTCTATTATTAAAGTAGTGTTAAAAGCTCAGTTTTTATTTCTTAAATAAATTAGTATAGACAAATTCAGCACAACACAATGGGGGTTATTTATGAAAGGCAAATCCACTTTGCACTGCAAGTGCACTTGAAAGTGTAGTCGCGCTAAATCTAATGCTGCGTACACACGACCAGACTTTTCAATGGACTAGGTCCGACGGCCTTCCTGATGGACTTTCGGCGGAGGTTCCGACGGACTTTCTGAACGAAACGGACTTGGCCACACACAACCGGACTAAGTCCGTTCGAAAGTCCATTCATTTTGAACGTGATGACGTAAACGGACTAAACAAGGAAGTTCAATAGCCAGTAGCCAATAGCTGCCCTTGCGTCGTATTTGGTCCGTCGGACTAGCACACAGACGAACGGTTTTCCCGATTTTTAGTCCGTCGGACTTGAATCCGTCGGATAGATTTGAAACATGTTTTATTTCTAGGTCAATCTGACTTTTGGGAAAAAAAAGTCCGCTGGAGCCCACGCACGATTGAATTCTAGTCTGCTGGAAAGTCTGATCATGTGTACGTGGCATAAGAGGTAGATCTGAAATAAATGGATGCTCTGCTGATTTTATCATTCAATCACGTGCAAGCTAAAATGCTGTTTTTTATTTTCCTTGCATGTCCCCCTCGGATATACAGCGACTTTACTTCCAAGTGCACTTGCAGAGCAAAGTGGATTTTCCTTTAGTAAATAACCCCCAATGTATGCCTTGATAAAAAAAAAAATAAGTTCTGAAACACTTACTTTTATATTTTATTACTGCTGCAGTTTTGTGTTTCTGTGTGCGCAGCTTCCCTGAACTTCCTGTCGGGGAGTGCACAATTATTACTTCATTAACAGCCACCTGATCCCCCTCCTTGGACATGTCCTATGCCCCTTTCAGTCACTTGCCATGTTTATGTGTCTAATGCTCTCTCTCTCTCTCTAATGACCACTCATAGCGCCGGAAGCTGCGATACCTGGAAGACACGCCGAGGGAGCTGCGATACCTGGAAGACACACTGGGTGAGATGTTGGAGCCTCATTCTAAGATAAGTGTGGTGCATACTAGCTCATTATGCCTTTTGCCTTACAGGTCTGGGGAAAAAAATTTCAGCGTGTTTACTCCCACTTTAACCCCCCTGACGGTATTCCCGAGTCTGACTCGGGGTGGATTTTTCATACCAAAAGCGGTATCCCCGAGTCAGACTCGGGACTGCATCGCTGGATCCAGGAGGAGGTTTACTTACCTTCTCCCTCGGATCCAGCATTGTCTCCCCGCTGTGCAAGCGAGCCGTGTCTCGCTTGATGCATTACATCGCCGATCTCCGTGCCCTGCGAGCGTTGCGACGCACGGGGACGGAGATCAGCGCCAAATTCAAAAAGTGAAACAAACAGTAAACATACAGTATAATGTAATCTTACAGATTACATTGCTGTATGTAAATATTTCACATCCCCGTTGTCCCTAGTGGTCTGCCCAGTGTCCTGCATGCACTTTTATATAATAAAAACTGTTCTTTATGCCTGGAAACTGGAGATTGCCCATAGCAACCAAAACTGTCACTGTACATCAAAAATGATTTTAGACCAGCTAGAAAACAGCGATAATAAATTAGAATCACTCGCAGAATTGAGCGATAGCGATTTTTGGGGAGATCCGTCATCAAATACTGAAAAGTAATGACAGTGACAATTCTGCAACTGAGCAAATTTCAGTGTTTTTGATTTGATTACATTATTGAATAATTTTTATTATTGTTATATTATTATTTGGTACAATTATTTATTATTATTTATTATATTATAATTTATGATTTAATTTTTCAAACTTTATCATACCCGGGATGTCTGCTAGACTCTGGTTTGGACAGATTTAAGAGAGTTATTCCTAAGAATTGCAGGACTACAATATAAAACGCCAAATTTTCATGCAAAATAATGGTACCGCTTTTAGCACCTAAAATCCGAAATAATCGTACCGCCAGGGAGGTTAATTGAGTAAGCTCAAGTTAGAAGCTGATTGGTTATCATGCACAGCTGCACAAGATTTTGCAAAAATTTTAGTAAATTAACCCCAGTGTGTGCAAAAGAAAAGCTGGATGCTAACTCCCAGAGCAAGCTTCAAATTCTTGCTCGTGGAATTACCCATCCTGTGAAGAAACTGTCAGGACTACTGTGGTCTCAGAATGAACTGCAGGCGTAATTTCCAATTTCCATTTCCAAATGTAAAAATAAAAAAGTTTTTATTAGAGTAGGGAAGGTTTCCAACCTCTGTCAAGTTTTTATTGCTGTCTGTGTCCCTGCTAAGAAGATTCACCTTCTCTATTTGCTTTGGTCACCACAACAGAAAGTAAGGAGAAATTCAACATTTTACAGTTGTCACCAGAACAAGTGAAAATCTTACAAAGTGAACAATGGTTCCACTAGAAATTGTTTTAAACGGGAATTTGCTTATTGCTCACTTATTAGCCCATACACAACTTGGTGATCTGCAGGAAAGACCAGGCCAAACAGAGCTTTCCATAGAGGAAACAGACTCGTTTTCATATTCAGTACCATTTGTAACTACTTTGAGAATGGAAAATGTTACCCAAAATAAGAACAATAAGGATTATTGGATTTTGCTATGATTTTTCTGTATTTCCTAAACCCGTAATGGGTATGTTTACTATAATTGTAGCGATAATTCAAGATCATAATTATTTGTGAGTTTTTCTAAACAGAAAGTTGTATGCATAGATGTCGTAATTTGATTGAATCCCTAGATAAATATATTGGTGAAAAAAGTAGTAGCATAAGCAACGGCATAAGGCCCTTGTTTTAAAACTGAATACAGTGAGTACAGTATATATACAGACATAATACAAAAAAAGGTGAAGTGTAATTTCAATGAAAAGTTTTATCTTCAAGTGGATTTTTCATTAAAGCCAGGGAATTATACTTTCCCCTGGTTTGATTAAACCCATAAGAAAAGATTTAGCATGTGGAAGAATAGGCTAGCCATGGGGAGAAGCAGGTTGCCGTAATGTATGATGGAGTAGAATATAATACTGCTAAGCCTGGGGTAGCCAGTGAATGGACGAGGCCGCTGAGGAATTGTTCATTACAAGGAAGGGTCTCAGCATTATCGTCTTTGATCTTCGACTTAGAGCATTTTAAATGGCTGGGAGAAATGTTAATCTTTTAGACCACACCTTCTGTCCATTTTCCTTTGCTGTGGCACATAAGTAGAGGACAGAAGGTAGCCTTTTAGCGCTGAGGAGAAATCACTGATAAAGTCTTTGTGCTTTAGCACTATTACAATACAATAATCAGGGATTAATTTACTTGAAAGTTTCTCTGCTACGTGTGTGTTTTGGAGCCAGTGCCTGCATCATGTTGGCCACAAAAATGTTATTTAAAGGCATATGCCACCTTTTCTAAAAAAAAATAATAATAATAATAATAATATAATAATAATAATAATAATAATAAATGCAGCCATATTGCAGATAGAAAAATTGTGCATTTACATAGTTACATACATAGTTATTAAGGTTGAATAAAGACACCAGTCCACCCAGTTCAACCTGAGTGATTGTGGGTGCGTGTCTACAATTGTCCCTCACCCTGTACACTGTGTCTGATTAAGATGCTCATCTATTATATTATTATTTATTTAAGGTACCCATATAGCGCCGTCAATTTACGCAGTGCTCCACATATACATTGCACACTCACATCGGTCCCTACCCTCAAGGAGCCCACAATCTAAGGTCCCCAACTCACATTCATATACTAGGGCCACTTTTGGACAGAAGCCAATCAACCTACCAGCATGTCTTTGGAGTGTTGAAGGAAACCAGCGTAGGAACAGGGAAAACATGCAAACTCCAGGCAGGAGTGTCATGGTTGGGTCGTTTATTATCTTTTTTACATTAGAGCCTGTAGAACATTGCAAGCGTGATCAGTGCATTGTGGGTGTATTACAAAGTTTCCAGCCCCAGGTTCAGACATAGGTAAGGACCTTGGGATATGGAGCTGCAGGAAGTAATCAATCGACTATAAGTGCGATAAAATCACCACACCTGTGCTATTTGAGAATTACAAGTTCCTCTGTAGTGAAGGCAGATGGTACTTGTAGTATTCACAGATCGGTGTGAATGGATCTGTTAATGAATGGCATGGTTGTGCAGGCAGAGCCAATCACAGCCGAGCTGAATAAAAAAATAATACAACATTACAGGAGAAGAATCAATTAATTTACTTTCTGAATTAGGGATGGCGTACAAAGAATAAGAATATCCAATAAGGCACTGCAGAAAAGACTTTATCTGGTTAACTGATTGACTGAATGATTCTAAATGCTTGATATGGCATGTTTGATGTGACTCTTCTGTTGATGGTTTTGTTAGAGTTGTAGGTGTTGTATTTTTGTTGAATCTGTTGCTGCTATGTTTTCAGTCTAGTGTGCTTAGGGCGTATGCACTTTAAATACGGACCTGCACAGCGAAAGGAATAGAAAAAGACATGCAGAGAGAGACTGAAGGCTCTTAAGGGTAGACCAAAAGGGAACACATGGTTTTCCTAAGTAAACAAAGCTGACAAAAAAGTAAGATAGCACAAATTACACTCCAGTATAATCAGTAAGAACATAATGTTGCGTGCAGTGAGTCCCACGAAATAGAATTTTGTAAGCAAATCTCTGCTATTTCCAAAAAACCTTGTTAAGTGCCTTAATTACACTAATCTGATGGCAAACAACCATACATAGTAATCTGATAAGCAGATATTTTTTCTGTAACTGCATTCACATGCATTTCTTGTATATATGATCAATATTCGAGTGAATGCCTCTTTTAAGTGGCATTAGTAATACAAATTCTAAGAAGTTACTGGTATCTATGTTTTTTTGATTTATCTTTTATTCTAAGTGTACCATTAGTAAAACATTAACACAAATCAAAGGAGTGAGAGGAGTGAGGGATGTTCACATGTACACAGTCTGTGTCCCTTGTTATTTGCTGAGGACAAAAGCTAGCCCCACCTGTTCATCTATGCGTGGATCACTTCGGTGACATCTAACAGACCAGGTGGTGTCTGAGTTTCTATGTGTTTTCTCACCATCGTTTACATCTCCCAGGTGAGAGACGGGCTACTAAACAGCCACTGTCCTCAATATAGGACAATGAAAAGGAGGGGCAAGTGTAAGCTTCTGCTCAAAATGGACATATGTTACTTTTCCACCTCTAAATCTGGCCACATGCTGTAGATAGCAACGAGAGTTTGAAAGGATAGTGTCTGTGTTGGTTATAACAATCAGTTTAAACTTTTTTTTTCTCTAGTGCAAGGTTTACAAAAGAAATGAAGAACAGGATTCTAGGGGCAATGCTGCAAGTTTGGAGATTGAGGGATCTTGAGTTATTAAAGATGCAAGCATTTAGAATAACTCAGATCATCAAGCTATTTACATTTAGAAATGTACAGATAAAAAAAAGCCTGATGAAGGGATCTGAGTTATCCTGAAAGTTTGCATAAATAATAACCAGATTCTCCAAAAATAATCCGTACGCACTCACTACTGAATGACTCTGTAATCTATTTTCCATAAAATTGTTTATTACTGTGTTTTTATGAACCCTTGTAACATCCTCTGTGAGTTTCCAAACCTCTCCTTTTTTGTCTTGTCACTTGTGTTTGTTTGGAATGAGCAGTGCACATTAGTTGTGGGCATGTGCATTGCTCTATGCCAGTGATGGTGAACCTATGGCACGCGTGCCACAGCTGGCACGCAGAGCCCTCTCTGTGAGCATGGGAGAAAATCCTATACGAGATATATCTAGTCCACACTACACCCCCTCCCATAGAACTATATCTCCCAAAGGGCTCTGGGGCCGGGGTGATTACTGGACTGTGGAGATCATTGAATAATGGACTTTTTTTAATATGGCGTATTATATACTGTATTTGTTAAGGGGCTACACATATACATAGCTATAATCAGATCACTGCTCCTCATCAGGACACAGCCCAATGATTTCTGATGTGTCCCATGTTCACCCCCAGACATCACAGCACATTCTCATCAAGTTCTGTATACAGTATGTTGGCACTTTGAAATAAATAAGTTGGTTTTGTGTTGCAGTGTGGGCACTCGGGCTCAAAAAGGGTTGCCATCACTGCTCTATGCCAATGTTTCTCAATCATTTTTCAGTCAAGGCACCCTTTAAAATTATGGACAATCTTGAGGCACCCTCCAAAATTATGAACAGTTTTGAGGCACCCTATTCTAAAATGTAAAAACTATTCCGATTTTTTTTGGTTTTTCATAATGCACCAACATCAATATTCTTCCAAAGCAAATACACTTTTGCAAACTGGTACTGACTAGTATGCCAATATTTCTCTTCTCCCTTGGTTTTTCTTCATCACTTAACTAATGAGACACCAAAGCTGACGGAGAGATAGAAGGGAGGGTCAAACAAGGATAATATGCAGGCAACTGACATCCTCCTCAACTGATAATGTAATTTTTCGTTAGGAGGTTGACAGCTAGGAAATTGTAATGGTGCACCATGAAAACCTGTGGCTTTTTGTAACTAAAAGGCAGGTTTCACCCACTCACCCACTTGTATACAATTTGAGGGCAATTTTTAGGCATTTTGTCAAGGCACACCTGAAGAAATCTCAAGGTACCCTGGTTGAAAAAGGCTGCTTTATGCACACTACAAATTTACTAAATTTACTATTTACTAAATTTCCATAGTACAATGAGCAAGAAAGGGTGGCTACATTCCTACACGCTGTGGGGTTGGTTTACTAAAACTGGAGAGTGCAAAATCTTGTGCAGCTGTGCATGGTAGCCAATCAGCTCTAACTTCAGGTTGTTCAATTAAGCTTTGACAAAAAAAAAAACCCTGGAAGATGACTTTCAGAGCTGCACCAGATTTTGCACTCTCCAGTTTTAGTAAATCAACCCCAGTGGGACCATGGAGAATGAACATAGCCATGCTCTAACAGGAAGTTAACAGCAAAAAAAAAAAAAAGGTATCTGGGGATTTCAAAGAGACTGAGAGTAATAGAAGGTACTTTGTTGTAGCAGAGTTCAGTGTCTCTCAAATAAAGGTATCCTCTAAATGTGCCCTCAGATATAGTAAAAAGACCAAATCCACAATTCCCTAACTGGTTATGGAGAGTGAAAACAAAACATCAACAAAGATGTCAACTGGTAACAATGTGCACTAACAAACCTATGCAGCCAAATTGGTATATTATTCTTATTTGTGACTTTTCAACATGTATTTGAAATAACGACTTCAACCATGTCTAATGCTGTTTCTGCAATAGGAAGGGACCTGCAATACATTTATTACTAACCGCAGAGTTTAATATGTAGGGCTTGTCTTGACTGATACCGTAAAATGTGAAAAAAAGATATCTATCTCTGTTATACCAAAGTGTTATTTAACCAAAGTTATTTTGGCTATACTTCCCCTATGAATCCCAGGAGTGCAATTTGTTCTGTACGCCTGTGATCCACTTTTAGCCAACAAGGGACTAAAGGGCCGAGGCCTGCTGTCTTCTGACATCACAGAGCCGGTCCCGGCTCAGAAAAAAATTCCTACCATATGGTCAGTTTTCACCCAAAAGCCTGAACCAGTACCTGGCTCAACTTCTCAGCGATCCACTAAGAGCCTGAGCCAGACCCTCCCCTCAACACTGCCCAGCATTCCAGTGAGCACTGGAGGGGGGAGCAAAGAGCAGCTGACTGACATCCATGGCTCTCTGCTCAGAGTGGGGGGGGGGGGGGAAGAACTGAGCAGTGTTTGATCAATCAGTTCTCACTATAGAGCGGGTGGGGGACAGGTACAGCATTGAATCGATGCTGCATCCAACAAGGTGAGTGTTTTTTTTTTTTTAATCCTGAACTTCTCTTTTAATTCTTCTTTTGAATCAAGAGAAAAACCTTCGATTTAAATAACCTACAGTATTTGTGGAATACTTTGTCATGTTTATACTATATATTATAAATATATATAATATAAAAAATCTGTTTAAATATGTATAAATAAAATATAACAAAATTGTCTCAAGTAGTGAATATTAATTTAACCATTCACTGGTGATGAATCAATCCCTATCATGTAAAGCATGTACTAGGAAGGTTCTCCTGCAGTATATGTTTGGTGAATGCCAGCTTTTTAAATATTCCCCTAAAAGTCTATGATGTAATTTTTACATTTTTGCAATGCATGCAAAAAATAAATTAATTACTATGGGCAACACATTCATTTTTTTTTTTGCTGTCTCCAATTATTCAGCATGAGGCCCTGCATATATGGTTAGCAGAGATCCCTGGAAAGGACGGGTGGGATTTTTTGTTAATTCAGGATTCAGGAATTCATCAATTATCATACCAATATCACAATACAAATGCCTAATGACAAGAAACAAGAATATAAAATGGGAAATCATCTTAAATATGAACACCTCTAACCATGCTATAACAAGAAAAAAAAACGCGAATAAAACAAATTCTGGACACTATGAAAAAAAAATGATAAGCAAAATGTATTTCACAGCAGATATTTGGAAGTGCCAAACATTTGTAAACATACGACAGACCTTGTTTTGTGCCTCTAGGTTCATTTATGAGTATTCATTGGCAGTAGCCCAGGGCAAACACTAGTGCAAATAAAATGCACTGAATGCATTACTCTCTCAGTAAGTCTTCTTGCGTTCCTTTACTTGGTAAATCTTGTGTTAGTTGCCTTTGCTTTGCAGCCAATTTACAGGAATGAATAGCTCTACAGTGCTATTAGTCCTTGTTTAGATATGAGATAGATTTAAATTTTTCAGAAATATGAGCATGACCAAAGTCACATCATTTGGTTCATGTTTTATATTTAGAAATGTGTTAGGAAAACAGGCGCATTGAAAAAATATTTGACACATTTCAAAGTACAAATGAAGTTCAGTGCATACAAAACTGTATTGTGGAAAGTTTATGACTTAATTAGAATAAGTCTTCAAGCAACACATATTAAAATAACATAATACAACGCCTCTAACGTTAACTCAAAAATTCTTTGACAATAAAAACTCTCTTGCCTTAGATAACTAACTGTGCATTATAGTTACATAGTTAGTAAGGTTGAATAAAGACAACAGTCCATCCAGTTCAACCTGAGTGAGTGTCTACAATTGTCCCTATCCCTGTACATTGCACACTCACATCGGTCCCTACCCTCAAGGAGCCCACAATCCAAGGTCCCTATTCATATACTAGGGCCAATTTTGGACAGAAGCCAATTAACCTACCTGCATGTCTTTGGAGTGTGGGAGGAAACTGGAGTACTCAAAGGAAACCCACGCAGCACGCAGGCACAGGGAGAATATGCAAACTCCAGGCAGGTGGTATCGTGGTTGAGATTTGAACCAGCAACCCTTCTTACTGCTAGGTGAGAGTGCTAACCACTAAACCACTGTGCCGCCCAGCACAGTAGTATTATGATATGCTGTACTAAAAGTCTAATGCCCCGTACACACGAACGGATATTCCGACAACAAATGTTTGATGTGAGCTTGTTGGCGGAAATTCCGACCGTGTATTTGCTCCATCAAAAATTTGTTGTCTGACTTTCCGCCAACAAATGTTGGCTAGCAGGTTCTCAAATTTTCCACCAACAAATTTTTGTTGTCGGACTTTATGATCCTGTGTACACAAGTCCGTCGCACAAAAGTCCACGCTTGCTCAGAACAGAAGCGGCCGGTCTTGTAAACTATCATTCGTAATGGAGAATTAACATTTGTGACGTGGCAAATTAGGAAATCTCCAGATGCAGCGCACAATTCTCTTCTTTAATGGGATAATAATGAAGCTGCTTTGCTGGTGATACTGATGGAGTTATTGCAAACAAATTTTCAAAGCCTTTTTTTCAAGTGATATCAAGAAGAATAATAATAATTATAATAATAGCGCAAAATAAAAACCACAAAAATAAACTTCTACTAACACTAAATTAGCAGAAGGAGCCCAAAGGGTGGAGCTAAAGACCTGAAAAGCCATGTAGTACATTTGGTATGTCACCAACGTTCGTAATTGTTGGCCAACATTTGTGTAACTGTGTGTATGCAAGACAAGTTGGAGCCAACAACCTTTGAACAACATTCCACGGTTTTGTTGTCGGAAAGTTTGATCATGTGTACGGGGTATAAGGTTGTGTGTATTGCTGGCTTCAGTGTTGATCAGTACAAGACAAATCATTTGAAACTGTCCCTATCTCTGTATGGTGTGTAGCTGCAATTTCACATAGTTGTAGCACCACATACAAGTCAATAGAACTGCTCCTCCCCTTTTATATATCATATCTTTACACATAAGAGACCATTCAAAGGCTATGGAGCCCAGAAGCACAAAAGATGCAGAGCTGTCTGGCTACATAATGTTGTATGTAGGTTGCATTAACATTTGGCAAATACATTTGAATAAAATGAATGTAAATATAGTTAGGTAATCTCTATATTATTTCTATGAAAACAATTAATATTCTGTATCACGAGAGGATTTGATTTGAGATGAAGATAAGAAATAGGGAACCCTTAGCCCTTGTACACACGGTCGAAGATTCTGACGGAATGTGTCCTATCGGACCGTTTTGTCGGATATTCCGACTGTGTGTGGTCTGCATCGGACTGTTTCCGTTGGAATATCCGACGGACCAAGTCTTCCAACTTGTCGGTAAAATTTTCCGACAAAATGCTCCTATCAGACATACTCCGCTCATGTATAGCCTACTCCGACGGACAAAGTGCCACGCATGCTCAGATCAAATTCCTAGACCAAAGCTATTGGCTACTAGCATGAACGTAGTCCCGTCGTAACGAAATAACGTCATCACGTTATGTACAATCGGATTTTCCGACAATTTAGTCCGACCGTGTGTATGCAACATCACTTCCAGACCTCTTCCGGAATTAATCCGTCGGAATTACTCTGACGGATTTGGTTGTCGGAATCTCTGACCATGTGTACAAGGGCTCAGACAGATTGGTAATGGGGCCTCTACACACTATATGCTTATAGCCCTACTTGTAGGTTTGGCACAAATGCCATTATGCCCCTTTATTATACAGGCACTATTTTTATTGGTTGCCAGTGAGCTTATGAGGAAAGGACAGATAACAATGGTTTGTAGAATCTCGTGTGACACACATAAACTTGTGATAAAAGCCTTCTGAAGGGAAAGGGTGAAACCACGTTGTTAGGATAAAGGCCCCAGAGGACATCTGTGGACAGCAATGTTTAGACTGTAAGCAGGCTATGGTAAATATGTTATATTCCTGTATAGCTGGGGCCTGCAATGCGCTCACAGGGTAACTGTTGCTTTATACCCTAAACTCCTAGCAGCTGTTCCTTCTACTGTAGCGTAAAATAAATATATAATATTGATATAACCTCTTAACAATCATGTTTATTTGTAGCAGTCATTCTACTTCAATGTTTTTAATGGAACCCTGTAGTATTTTCCTTGTTCTATAACTGACGGTAGTTATGAAGAAATAAATGAGATAGTGATCAGTCATACAGTGTAGCTTTACTGAGGCTTTTTTGGCCAGAGAAGTCGTGCAGGGGCCTCGGGACACCCTTGTCAGCAAAATGTGGTCATGGCTACGCTGCACCACTCACCTTTTAATAACATGGCTAACTTCAGCTAAAACTAAATTAAAAGAGAAGTACAGCCAAAGCTCATTTGGCTGTATTCCTCCTGTGGATCACAAGAGTGTAGTTTGTTCTGCACTTCTGTGACCCATTTTCAGCAGACAGCGGGCTGAAGCTGTCAGCTGACATCACAGAGCCAGTCCAGGCTTGGCCATGATCACATTAATGAAGTCAGGATCCGCCCACGTGTTTGGATCGCCACCCGGCTCAGCCTCTTAGCGAGTCACTAAGAGCCTGAGACCACTGCTCCCGCCCCTCCACAGCCCAGCGCTCCACTGACGGCCACCGGCTCTCTGCTCAGGGAGCCATTAGAGCTGAGTGATTGGCGGTGTTTGATCACTCGGTTCTCAGTGTTAAAGTGGTTGTAAGCCCTTTACAACCACTTTTTACTACAGGCAAGCCTATAATTAGGCTTACCTGTAGCTACACTGAATGTCTCCTAAACCTGCATGGTTTAGGAGATATCCCCTGTATTTGCATGTGCCGACGTCATCGGCACATGCGCATTTAAATTGGGGTGCCCCTAAAAAAAAATAAAAAAATTTAAGTCAGCAGCTACAAATACTGCAGCTGCTGACTTTTAATAATCGGACACTTACCTATCCCAGGGTCCAGCGATGCGGGGGAACGAAGCCCCCCATTGTTCCCCGCTCTGCTCGCGGCGCCGTCATTCGTACTGTGGGCACCCGGCTGTGGCTTCACAGCCGGACACCCACTGCACATGCGCGAGCGGTGCAGGGCGCCGTGATATGCTGCACAGTCACCTGTGACACGTGACAGGTCCCAGATGACTGTGCGGTGCGTGGGGAAGTGATGTCACCAGCCCGGGCAAGGAAGAAGGTACACTACGAGGACCCCCTAGCAACAGGTATTTAGAGGTGAGTAAAACATTTTTTTTTTTTTGCCAATTATTATTTTTTTTAACAATTTTAAACACTTTTTTATTTTTTGGTGGCAAAACCACTTTAAGCAAACTGAAGCATTGGCACTTATGTGCTGTTGCTTCAGTTACACTGCCGTGCGCGGGAGTGAAGTCATCGTGGCTCTGGCCAATCACAGAGCTGGAGCCACGTAACCCCCAGGAACGATGTCGGCCGCCGGAGCAGTGAATGAGGACTGCTGCGGGGGATTTGATCTCAGGTAAGTAATTCATAATGAGCTAGTATGCTATGCCTTTGTCTTGCAGTTTTTTTTTTTGTTTTTTTTTTAGGATTTACAATCACTTTAAAGCTGACGGGGGACACCTAGGTAAGTATGATTCGGAAAAAAAAAAAACATACTTCTCTTTTAATAACACATTTAAAGATAAATTTAAAAAAAAATATTTTGTTGCAGTATTCACCTTCAATCCAGAGTTCCCCCCAAAAGTACTCCTTTTCCGTTACTAGATGTCCTCAGTCTGACATCCAGCATCAAACAACCAGCTTCCTCTGGGCCCAGGTTGTCCTGGACCTGCCCCATCCTGTTACTGTAAAATGAAAGGAGAAGCAGTACAGTGATGAGCTCATCTCTCTGTTTCTCTTTCTCTGTCACCCTGCTCTTTCCCCCTATCTGCATGCTCCTGGTCAGCACATGAACTGATAGTTGCTCATTCTTTTACCACATAACAGCGCTGGTATCAAATTTACATTTTTGTCAAAAGTCAAACGCTTAACCACCTCTCCGTTTCTAATCACCGCCCCCACCCCCCGGCCACTAACATATGCCTACTGCTTGCACTGAGTAGTAACTCATGACTGTCATGAGAAGGACAGATGTGTCTTTGACATTAGGGCTCTGATTGACAACTTGGCTTTGCCTTCTTTTTGCTGTGCAAGAGGCAAAAAGAAAAAAAAATAACACAGCCTATGACTTTGTGTTTCCTCCTATCTTTTCTAAATTCTAGAAACATTATTATGAGCTGAGTCATCTTGTTTACGGATGGATTTGCAGCAACTTCCTACATGTATTAGACTGCTGTAGGCCAGCTCTGTATTCATCAAAATCTTTATTTTTAATTTTTTAGAAATTTCTTGAAATCCAGCCTTTCCTTGCCATGGGAGATAAGCTAATACGCAGCTAAGGATGTGACACCCTGATAAATATCTATATATGTCTGCATCTTACTGATTTACACACCGATTGCATAAAGCATGTGACAGCTCAATTTGCATTATTGGAGTTTACCATTTTACTGGTTTAGACCTGCTCAACTGAGGAGGAGACGGAGTGATTGCAGACTTTTTTTTTTAAATCCTTCACTCATATGTACCTTTTATATTGCTAATAAAGTCAAACTCTGGCAAAAATTTTTTTTTTTAGTTCTAAATGAAGTAGAAATCTGTCTAATTTTTCCTGTGTCCGCCTTTTGAGAATTAAGGCTCGGTTCACACAGGGACTTACAGCGCGACTTTGCAAGGCGATTTGGAAGGGACTTCAGCGCGACTTTAAGCAACTTACAACGCGACTTAAAGTTGCCTCCAGGACAGGCGACTTATGCTGTGGCCAATCACAGAATAATCAGCTCTCTGGGAGGGAGGGGTTTGCCTGGGTAAACTCATTTATTTTCCTGTAAAGTTGCTTCAATATAGATGGAGATCCGACTTGGAGGCAACTTCCATTAAATTTTATGGGTACAAGTCGCCTAGAAGTACAGGAACCTTTTCTGAAGTCTTGGTGACTTCTGTAGTGTACTGATTAAGACGGCTCTCATTGACTATAATGTAATTCCCAATGTCAAACGACTTGGGGCGACTTGAGGGCTGACAAGTCGGATCCCAAGTCGCGGTAGTGTGAACCAACACTTACTCTCTTATTATGTCCTGATGATATTGTCACAGGGACAGGAAGGGAAGGAAATCCCTTTAATGGAAACAAAGAAACGATAACACTTTTTGTAGCACAGAGAATGACTGGCTGGCATATGGAGCCCCTTCTCTGTGGTCAATATACTGGAGAGATCGACGTTGTTATTGGTGGAGAACATCGTCCTGTTATTTTGATTTTGCATTGAGTATTTCATTGTTGTTCTTGAGAAATTTTTTCCCCAACTTCCTGAAGAAGCTGGCATTGGCCCAAGAATTGTGTTGAAGTTTGATTTCCCGATACATATCTATTATGGAAATATGTATATAATGATCTGTAAATCAAGGTATTGAGAGATCAGAAATGTAAAAATTATGTTTTTTCTAAGATGTTTATATAATAAACAGCATATATTTTTTAAGTTTTACATTGAAAAAGTAAAAAATTAGATTTTGCAAAAAGATTAATGTATAGTTTGCTATCTAAAGTCCTGTAGTTCTTTGTAGGATAGGGAGTTTTTGTCCGAATGTGGTACCAAAGCTCTGGCCATACGTCTCCTGTAATTTAACAGGAGTGTACTTAGTTCTGCACTCTTTTGACCCAGATTCAGCCGACAGCAGGCTACAAGTCAACTGTTGAATAACATCACAGAGCTGCTCCAAGCTCTGTAGGGATCCTGAAATTAATGTTGGGATCCACCCACATGCCTGACCGGAAGCTGGCTCAGCCTCTCAACATGTGGCTTAGAGTCAGGGCCAGCCACCCCACCCCCTCCACAGTCCAGCACTCTAGTAAGCTCTGGAGGGGCAGAGCACACAGCTGCCCTGTGCTCAGAGTGGACCATGAAAACTGAGTGATCAGTGGTCTTTGATCGTTCAGTTCTTGTGTAGAGCTGGCAGGGGACAGCTGCAGCATTGGATCCATGCTGCAAACATCTAGGTGAGTATGTACATTTGTTTTTTTTAGGACCCTGCACTTCTCTTTTAAACAAATTTTAGGTTTTGTTAATGCCACCCCCCTTCTTCTTCTGTTGCATTTCAAATACTAATACCAGACACTCAGTCCTCAGTGCATCTCAATATTACTGAGCTCCTTCCACAGCCTCTGCACCCATAATAGATAGATGAGGAGTTTTGCAGTGGGTTGGATAGAGACAGATAGTTTTCCGTCAGGTCTGCGTTGCCTATGATCGACAGTGCATGGTAGTGGACAGGTATGTAGTTGGGTGGAGGCTGATGGGGGATCAGGCAATGTCCCCATACTCTTTATTTGAATTCAGCTTTTGGCCAAGGAATCTCCCGGCTGGAAGCTGAATAGGGCTAGGGATGAGTCATCGGTTGGTAGGAAGCCATGGGTCATCAGCACCCTAGCTAGCATATGCACATTCATGACAGCTTCCCAACACCAAATGCCCCACTCTGGGCACTGGCGTCTCTCTGTATGCCGGCTCAGAATTGATCTTATTTGCTACCAGTTTCCTAATATGCCAACTGACAGTAATTCTTTAAGAATCTGTTGGAGCCAAAGTGACAGCTTCTTAAAGTGTTGGTAGTAAGTACTACCTGAATTAGTTGCATATATACTGTTACAGAAACTGTTGCATATGCTTGCTTGAGGTAGGCACAGGTTTTGAAGGGACCTACTGGCAGAAAAATGCTGTGAATGCTTTATCGAATTTCCCTGGGTTTAGTAGGGCATTATGACACTGTTGGACAAAATTACTTCTTATACAGCCTCTCCCACATCCTCTAATTTCAGCAAGGTTGCTCCTGTTCGGCAGGTGTTTTTGCCCCTTTTTTTTAAACCAAAATTCAGCACTTTTTTACTTCAACATGTTTTGTTAACATTTTCCACCCTACTTTTTTTCATTATGTCAGATAGGATCTTTGAACCTTTATAAAGCCCCATACACACTATCAGATTTTCTGCTGATTTTTGTCTTCAGATTTACCAAAACCATGTAGTGCAAGGGCCTGCCTGATTGCATACACATTGAAACTCCTAAGGTATGACCTCATATTACATGGTTTTGGTAAATCTGAAGCAAAAAATCAGCAGAAAATCTGATGGTGTGTATGGGGCTTAAGTGTGGAAGAAAACATCTAGCATACAAAATTCCAATACGTGTGAGGAAATAGAGTAAAAATAGACCCCTTCGATTTTTTTCATCGTACTTTGACCACACTGGTGTGCAAAAATGATCACAGCAATAGAAAGTTTCTGTGCTGTTCAGTGAAGGGCTTCACCGAACCAATCTGTATAATAAACCACAAACTACTCACATACTTAAAAAAAAAAAAAAAAAAAAAAAAAAAAAACAAGGCTGGCACAAACTCCATAAGTAGATTTTGTTTTTGTCCGTAAGTCTGCCTGTCTGTCCTCCTTCACTGCTCATAGCCTGGTATTCCTGGAGGTGGAGGTACATCCCCCTTCTTGGCAGGCAAGCTGAGGAGAGAGTGTGTCTCATTTTGGATTCTTGGCTGGGGAACAGGCAGGGGAAGAGCTTGCTTGCGTCTGAAGGCCTCAGAACTGCTCTTAGATTTATGCCCATAGGCTTTCAACTTGTGTGGCCTGCTCTGCAACATGAAGTCAAAAGCTGGGAATGTTACAAGTTACAGCCTTGCCTGTGCTACGCTGCTTGCAAGTGGAAATGGGTGTGTGTTTATGTGTGTGTGCATATATATATATATATATATATATATATATATATATATATATATATATATATATATATATATTTATATATTTATAAATGCTCCTTTTTTAGCATAAGTCATTTCAAGTCAAGTCAAATAAATCACACACGAAACAAGATCAAAGTAGAATCGAAGAAGAATTATGTCTCTAAATTTCATGTGCCATGTTGCCAAGTAATCAAAAATGTAAAGTTTTTTTCCTTGGACAGAGCTGGCAGCTTTGAATCTGAACACTTCAGATAAATGATTTAAATTACTTGCCCAAACCAATAACAGCATTTGTCATAGAGCTTTCTCAAGATGAGAAAAAAAGATCCTTTTCCTCCACACACGGCAAATGAATCATTGTTTTAGTATAAAGAGAAGAATAAAAGTATGGGCCTTCACAAATTGTCACGACATTCAGATACATATTAATGTCAGGGATCTACCTATGTCTCCTCTTTGCAGCATATTGTTAGATACCAAGTTAAAACACCTGCATTGGTTTTCATTGGTATGTGGGTAAATGTTGTGCTAGTCTATTGACAGAATGTAAAGTTACCTGCACAAGAATGAATGTGTTGCATCTGTGATATGATCACACTAAGTGAGATCATACAGTTCTCTCTACATGTGTGGCCTGACAAGAGTGAAACACCATTCATTATGACGCAAATAATCTTAAAGAGAAGCAGCAGTGTTTTTTTGTTTTTTTTTATGGAAATGCATTACAAGTTGTTAGGCCTCCTTCACATTGCTTTACTTGTGTACACCTATGCGAGGGTTGTGTTTTCCCCATTGGTGGCACGTTAAAGGCTTCTGCTCCCAGTTTGACATCCGCGTGTCCCCAAACTGTAGGCATTAGGGACATGCACCCGCATGCACCTGGACTGAAAATTTGGGAGCATCTGCTGTGTCCATGCAGCCGTTGTGCCCAAACTGATATGAATGGGACTACCTGCACAGGGATGCTCCAAACCCCTGTGCATTTCTGAGCAGGAAAAAATGTCTCTCACATTGGTGTACACTTTTGTATGACTGTGTAAATGAGGCCTTATTGTTATTTTAACCATGCTAATATGCATTTTATTCTCTAGTTTGATGCATTTAAGATAGAAGCACTACTACAGTTTTGTTCAGGTCCTGCTGAGTTGCCCAAAATTCGAACTGTGGGTAGTCCTGTTGGCACCAATTCAGCCAGCTTGGCAAAATTTGATCTTAAAGTGGTTGTTAACTCACTTCTATAAAAAGCTCCTGTGCCTGTGTTCTATAAAAAATATGCTTATCTGTACCTATAACACAGCGTTCCCCAGCAATCAGGTAACTTCTCGGCTCTCTCCTCTGCCTGGCTGACAGCTCCAGTGGGCGGGGCTGAGCACTGCAGCTGACATCAGCTGGGGAGGAGAGGAGAGAGAGAGATCCGAGGAGTCATGTGATCGCTGGGAGCCGCTGTGTTATAGGTACAGATAAGCATTTTTTTTTATATAACACAGGCACAGGGACACAATTATTGTTATATTACAGAGGTATAGGAGAATTTTATATTAATTATGAGAGCAACAGGAGCAGAGGGGGTGGGCGCTAACACAAGCAGACTGGCAGGGAGGGAGGGGGGAGAGGACAGAGGAGGACAGAGTAGGGCTGCGGATGATGGAGGCACGTAAACTGACCACAGTGTCAGGGCTCAGCAGCCATGATACACCATGTTCAGCTTACGGGGGGAGGGTATACCCAGGCAGGATGAGCCAGGATTTTTAGGTGTTACAGGGGGCCAAATTGCCCAGCACAAGCACTGTGCTGTAAAACATGCTTTAAGGGAACAGGATATGTTTTTTTTTGGGGGGGTTAACAAATGCTTTACGCTCTCCGTACATTGTAAGATGTCCCTCGTTTAACCAACAGTAAATGTGCTCTGCATTTCTGTGTGATCCCAGTGCAATTCTGGTCCAATTTTCAATTCATTCATTTGAATAGGCTGAAATAGCACTGGATCGCACCGAAAGTAGTGTTACTACTACTTTTAAAAACACATTGTAATTGGATTGCATAATGCTATAGTACCATGAGACCTGGTGCAGGCAAAAGCATTGTGTTTGAGACCTGCATTTGGGATGTAGTAAGGATTACACCGACACCCACAGCAATAGATCCTACACCCAGAGCGTTTTGTACACAGTGCAGAAAACATGCACAGGAAAGTGGTTTTACCACAAAGCACCCTGGTGTGAATGGACCCTATCAAAGTGGATGGAGGAATCTCCCCATACCATTTATTGTATGCTGACAGCTGGCACCCATAGCTGTCAGTGTAACTGAACATTGACTGGAACTGACTGGATGCAGCCGCTTTTCAATTTTCTACTCAACTCCTTCAATGTTCAGAGCAGAGCAGATCAGGCAGTCAGCTTTCCCAAGGCCATAAAAAAATTCACCAGGAATTGGCCAAAATTATCTACATGTATAGCCAGCTTTAGATGTGACCGGTTATCACCTTTTCTGACAAAGTCCTGAAATAAAATAATTTACTGGCCCCGCCACTTAGAATGTATTAACAGAGAAAATGACATACATAAAGCCACAAGAGCAGAAAAATACAATCGGTGCTATATTACTAAGCAGGAAGCAGACGTTGCTTTAAGCAGAAAATATTCACATATATATTTATTAAATAATAATAACAAAAAGAAAAGGCACTTTTAGGCCCCATTCACACCTGAGCATAACGTTTTCAGGCAGAAAATCAGGAAATTTTACCGCGATTTTGCAGCGTTTTCTGTCTGCGTTTTTTACCACGATTCTGAAACATTTTTTACCGTGTTTTGACACGATTTTGTGCAGGGCGAAAGGTCACTAATGTAAAAAGAAGAAAAATGTCCACATCTGCCCGATTCGAGTGACAAAAAAGGGTCCACAACTTGTTTGAGCTTCAGGCGTTTGGCTTCAGGCGACTTGGAGTGGAGATGTGAACCATCTCCATTGAGAATAATAGATTTTTTCCCCTCCAGCGTTTTGTAGCTTTGGACTTCAAGCTACAAAACGCTCAGGTGTGAATGGGGCCTCAGACAATTTAAAAATAAAATGTAAAAGAACTATGTAGCATTATAGCTGTTGTAAGCTGACAGAGGGGTTGATTTAACAAAGGCAAAAAAGACTGTGCACTTTTGGAAGTGCAGTTGCACTCTGCAAGAGCAGTTGCTCCAGAGCTTAGTACATGAGGTAAAGCTTCACTTTGCAAAGAATACCCAATCACATGCAAGAAAATAAAAATAAAAACGCACTTTTGCTTGCACTTGATTGAATGATGGAAGTCACCAGAGCTCTCCCTCGTTCACTAAGCTCTAGAGCAACTTCACTTGCAAAAGTGCACAGTCTATTTGCCTTTAGTAAATCAACACCATAGTGTCTTCCCTTTGCAGGAACCAGGAGCTAGGCAGTGCCACCTTGGATGATGTTGTAATGGGCTCCCTGCAGTATTCAGTTACTTTTCAAAAAATTGAACAGTTTGATCATATCACCTATCCCCCAGTCTGTGGAAGGAGAATAAATAGTCAACAACTTTATGCATTCAGTCTTTTTGAGGGATAAAATAAAGGAGACAATTGTCAACCTACTTCTAGGTGACTAGGTGTATCCGGCTTCCATACTTCCACATGAAAGGTTTCCTATAAAATTAATGTGAATTAAGCATTTGCCTTTATTTATGTACTTTATTTATGTATCCCATAGTTTGGCTATAGCTATTTGTTAGTGAAACCTTGAGATCATATATAGCTCAATGATGGATCATGGTGCCAAGTAACTTCTGGATGGTGTGTATTGACTCCTATAAGCTAGAATGATAAGAAGGATGAAGAAAAGATTTGAGGTTTTGCGGTAGATGTACAAGGGTGACAAAACAACTGCTTAGCACATGTATGTCAATGAAAGTCAGCAGCTAAATGTCAGGTGCTCAGTTTAGGTTTGTGCTGCATGAATAATGCTTTACTTGATTGACTAACCACTGATGAGTCAGTGAAACTCAGCTCAGTTCATTGTTTCAAATGGCTGGAGTTTGATTAAATGTTATGGGGAATTTACCATTTTTTGCTCTGTTACTTATACCTTAGCCCCAGTTGCTGCTAAAATGTTAGTATGTTAAAATATCTGAGTTTTGATTCTACACATCATCTACCATACCCCCCTAAAGGAATATCCCTTTTCTACAATCTCCTCCAAAACAAACTCACATTTATCAAATCTCCGCCCTATCAAAAATGGGAAGCAGACTTGAACAAAACCTACACACCTTTACAATGGCAATCTGCCCTTAGAACAGCCTTTAAAGCCTCCAGATTTTTCAACCACTGGGAATCTTCCCAAAAAATAACACTGACATGGTACCTCATACCATACCGCATGTCCAAAATATCCCAATTTAACTCCTCTCTATGCTGGAGAGACTGTGGTGAGGTATGACCCATTATGCATGTGTTTTGGTCCTGTAAACACTTAACCAGATTCTGGAATGGCATATTCAGGCAAATTTCATCTATTACAGGAATCCTCACTTCTCCAGATCCTAGGAAGGCCTTATTAACCCTGGGTATTGAGAAATTCCCTCCATGCTTTCACACAGTGATTTTACATATCTTACTTGCAGCTAGGTCACTAATACCTAGACCAGTGATGGCAAACCTTGGCACCCCATATGTTTTGAAACTACATTTCCCATAATGCTCACGCACTCTCCAGTGTAGTGAAGCATCATGGGAAATGTAGTTCCAAAACATCTGGGGTGCCAAGGTTCGCCATCACTGACCTAGACACTGGAAATCCAATATTGCACCTAATGTATGGGACGTCCATGACATGACGCAATCTCATTACACTTATGAATCCTTCATTTCTACCAATTATAACATCAAGAAGATATTTGATGAACAGTGGAAGATCTGGAGGGAATTGCTTTATATAGATCATTAATATACTTGCTCTAACGGAATTGTACTGATAACTGCAAGTACACCTCTTCACAACAGCTTTTTCCTATCCAATTAATAGCTTTCTAATGTACACCTCACGCCACCTTCATTGTATATTCATATTGACTCCTACAGTATTTTACTTTTAGATTTATGTTCATTTTTCTTTTTTTTTCCACTTTCTTATTATTTCACTGTTAGTTTGATTTCTATACTATTGCAATACTATTAATATAATAGGATTACTCCCTACATTTATCTGTTCTATAAGAATGACTCTATTATCCTGCCTTACAGAGTTCACTCCTCCCTTTGTACTCCTTATACACTTTTATATTCTGATTTGTATTGTAAGAAAAACTTTCTAACTAAAAACAATAAAAAAAAATAAAAAATAAGTCTGAGTTTCTTTCTTAAAGTTCCACCGATTGTGAATATCATTGAAGGTGTGCACCCATGGACATTTATCAGAGAAAATAGCCATTTTAGAGGTTATATGTCAGTTTGTTTATGTATGGGCCAGCCATGACATTTAAAGTGGACCTAAACTCAAAGTGAAGGTTCGCTAAAGGGAATATCTGGGAATATTCCCTACGCCTAATCATTTTCCTGCAAAAATAGCTTTTTGCCTTGATTTCTCCTGAAAAATAGAAGTGCACTTCCCATGCCTTGAGAATCTTAGCTGTATTCCTGCAATTGGAGAGGCATTTGAGCCTCTGATTGCCAGTCTCATGAGGGTTGGGGTGAGGTTTAGTGATGGCACTACTGTTCTGCTCACTATCTATGGTCAAAATGTAAAATAATATATTAATTTCCACATTGTAATTCAATTCAATCTAGCCTACTTATATTAATTGGAACAATGTTAAAGTTTGTAAACTTATTGTTTGCAGATTCCCACAATGTGATATCTCCCCCACAGGGACTGGACAGCCATAAAAACCTGGCAGGGGCTTCAACCCAACCCCAGTTTATCTAACTCATGTTTTGGGTAGACTTCTAAGATTTTTTGCTGACCACAAACACATTTCCAACCACTGTTCAGGAAACTAAGATGGAAAGGTGTTATTTCTACAGTAATGTTGCCTTCTTTCAGCATTAAAGCCAATGTTTTTTATTTATTTTTTCTAACTATTTATAGAGAGTGCTATGTGTTGCCTAGTTCAGGCCATATAAAATTCTGTAAAAAAATCTAGAGGTCCAATCAGCTATACTACCCGGCTTCCCCCAAACAGACAAATTCTAGTCATGACCTCTGCTATCCTAACAAAACCCCTTGGGGTCAGTCTGATTGATTTAACCTTAGGTGTCCTAGGAATAACATTGTCCTATTTCCATGGCCTGTTATCAGCCCACCCTGACTGGGTTAGTTGACTAGTGACATTATAATGCTATTAATGTAACATAAAGACTGATCATACGCTGTATCTAACGCTATATAATACATCACTGTTCTTGATGTATAGGAAATCACTCAGAAAAAAAGTTGGGTATTTAAATGCAATAGGATCAATTTACAAAGCTAACACACCCAAATATTAGTACTAATGTTAAAAAGTGACAGTTGTTTTCAGTCCAATGAGCTTTGAAAATAACAGTCACATGGTTAAATAACAGAGCCTTGCACTTTCTTTGTGAATCAGGCCTAATACAATGAAAGAAAACAAAAATATAAAACAGCTTCAGAAATGAAAATAATACAGCGTGTAACAGTTGGCTAAATGGGGGTTTGACTTGATTAGTTGCTTAATAAAAAAACATGTTTCTTTAGCTGAAATTTGTGGAAATTAGGGTGGTTGTACATTTGAAATTAGACATTTTCAAAAACCCATTATCAAAAGGATTATTATTATTATTAAGCAGGATTTATATAGCACCAACAGTTTACACAGCGCTTTACAATATAAAGGGGGAAAGTAAAATTACAATACAGTACAATACAGAAGGAATAGGAGGAGCTTACAATCTAAAGAAAGGATGGGGTAGAAAGATTAAGTAGCCTCAACCTTTCAAGTATTGTGAATACAAGTTTTATATAGGTCTTGCAGGATCTCACTGGCAGAGGCTGGCAGAAAGATCCTGAGTAAAAAATTACACATTAAAGTGGTTGTAAACCCGTTTTTAAAAAATCCAAAAAACAAAACTGCAAGACAAAGGCATAATGAGCTAGTATCCATAGCATACTAGCTCATTATGAATTACTTACCTGAGATTGAAGCCCCCGCAGTGGTCCTCATTCACTACTCCGGCGGCCGTCATCTCCCTGGGAGGTTATTACCAGGTATCGCGGCTCCGGCACTGTGATTGGCCGGAGCCATGATAACGTCACTCCCACGCATGCGCACGGGAGCCGCTGGTAATGGCACAGTACATTTCAAGCAACGACACGTACGCGCCATTGCTTCAGTTTGTTTAAGTGCGCATGTGCCGATGATGTTGGCACATGTGCATACAGAATATCTCCTAAACCGTGCAGGTTTAGGAGATATCCAGTGTAGCTACAGGTAAGCCTAATTATAGGCTTGCCTGTAGTATAAAGTAGTTGTAAAGGGTTTACAACCACTTTAAATTATGTTCTGTAAAGGCACTGTGTATACATGTGTACAGGTGTGTTAATGTGTGTTTGCATATACAAGCTTAGAATTCTTTTTCATCCTCTTCTAGCTGCCAATTAATTACTGTACACAAACATAAAATGCTCAATTTTTTAAGGCTCTGAACGTATCGCTGCATTACAGATCTTTATGCAGCTGTTGGCATCTTTACGCAGCTGTGGGCATTGTCCTAACAAAAGAAAAAAAAACAAGAAATGCTACAAATGTGGCTGTTTTTCACCTACATGCAAAAAGCCTAGAAAAATACACCAAAAAGCCTACTACAATCTGAGACAGAACACGTAACTTCTTCCAATTCATTTTTGCTATAAATTTGGAAATTCTCTTTGCTTGTGTTCATTTAGTACCTCCTGCATTGCTGGGGATGACAATGCATATGTCTTTGATGATTCAAATTTTTTTTATCTATTTTCCTGTCAAAACACAAACTGCCTTGTGAACTTTCCTGGAAGTGTGGAAGGTGTCCTATCCTCACCATTTTTTTTACTTCCATGCCCCTCCTAAGAGCTCTCCTGAGCTACTAATCTCTGCAGGATGGACAGCTGCCTGAAAGCAGATTGTGTATGGTTCAGGGAGTCTGTAAGGAATTTGATCCTGTAGAGTAAAGGGGCACAGAGCCAGCGAGTATTCAGGGTGGTCCAAAGAGAAAAAAATGCAGAGGAAAACAGGGATGGTTATGCATGTATGTATCTGCCTCTCTATATGTTATGCTTAAGCATGCAGTATAGAGAAATGAATATGATTGTATGTTTTTTTTTAATTTTGAAAGTATTTGTATGAATTCCGATCAATGTACAGCTAAAGTTTTACAGCATCTGATAACAGTAGAAGTTCAGACATGTATACACTAACAGTAGTCACTCTATTCCCTCCACAAAAAAGGATTAGCATTGCAAAAATTTAAATCAAGGTTTTTGCGCATTGTCATCTGCTAATTCATATAGACAGTTTGCTGTACACAACATAGCATTTAGTTCAACATGAGGTTTCAGTTACATAGTTTTTGCAGAGAATGATAAGCTTATACACCACATCAAGGTAACCTCAAATCACACACATAGATGTCTTTCAGTCTCATCTTTCAGCAAGGCACTTACTTAATACAGGAAGATTGAAAGCATAAAGTCTGTGTTACTAATAGGACATATGGCCCTATGTGTTATTTCTTGTGTCTACAGACAAGAACACAAATTTCATAAGTTAGTTTTCAGTGTTGGGAGCCTAACAATGTTACATTTCAGCAACAGGCTGAAGTAAAGTCACCAAGCTTCCCAAAGTGTCACTAAAGTATGTCTGTAACACTTATCCCTCCTGCTACCCAATGACGTAGCACCCAACCAAGTCCCTAAAATAAACCCTTAACTTTTAAGCCCTCCCCCAACACTTAACCCTTAAACCCTGACCCTAATCCTCCATTAAAAAAATAAATATTCTCATGTAAATATGAACTATCATATGTCAATTCAGATCTTCAATTTCAAACAGCAGGTGAAGCACTATGCCTCTTCTAACGTGTTTACTTGAGTATATTAACGGCTTTGTTTAAAATAATCTATTGTTTACAGATCTCAATAACTCAAACCTTGTCAGAGGAGGGAATCAACACTCATCCCCTTCTTTCTTTCCACTGACTTTCATCTATAGAGAGACAGCCTGAATGCAATTCATTACTGCTGTTCTGTCTCTAGCAAAATTTTTTTTTGCAAAATAAAGATTTTATGCAAAGAGTAAAACAAAGATATACATAGTATCAATAATAATAATATCAATAAACAAAAATGTATTCATATTTAATAACTAAAGTGAAGTCCTTATTCTAAATTCCCCAACACTTACCTGAAACTATAATCTGACACTTATTTTAACCCTAATGACCCGAACAGACGGATTTTCTGTCTGAAAAAACATGGATGGTTTTTCCGATGGCATTCTGGTCAAGCTTAACTTGCATACACACTACGACAAGCCGAGAAAATAAAGTTCAGTGCTTCCGAGCATGTGTCGAATTGTTTCCGACCATGTGTCGGAATTTTGCGCGTCGGAATTTGTACAGACAATCGGAATTTCCGATTGGAACTTTTTCCGACTGAAAAATAGAGAACCTGCTCTCAACCTTTTGCTGGCGGGAATTCCACCAGCAAAAGTCCAAACATGCACACAGTCGGAATTTCCAACCAGAACATCAGACTTTTGCTGGAGGAATTTCCGATCGTGTGTACAGGGCATAAGAGCAAAACAAAATCGTCTGATCCCTGCTCCTAACACTAATCTAACCCCACTATTAAACAAATCCCTAACGCCAAATAACCACTTCTTCTTGTCTTTTCATGCACCAGGAGCCTGTGCACCACATCATCACAATACCTATCCCATGGAGCTAAAAGCTATTGCTATTCTTACATAGCAATGTAGGACATAAGAGTTTTATCCAGAGCTATATTATACAGGTCTTTATCCCTAGTAATTTGAATAATAACATACTTTTGTACACATTGCCCTATTCACCTGCCATGTTTCCTGATAACCAGATTGTATAAGTGAAGGAAACTTTCAATTTGCTTTACATGCAGAGAACAGGACAAAATGGCTGCATATTACTTGAGCAGAGAATAACCTTGTGACTCCCAAGGGGATTCATTGCCCTTTTTGCCACCAATATGGTTGGAAAAGGCTAAAATATAAGTGACAAAAGTATTAGTTGTGCTTTGGGGTTTCCCCCACTGATCTAGGCCAGGGGTCTCAAAACATTCCAAAGGGCCAGTTTACTGTCCTTCAGTCTTTAGGGGGCTGGACTGTGGAAGTTAAAAATGCCCCAGCATCAGTGGAAGTAAACAGTGCCCCATCATTGGTTTTATTAGGAGGAATAGTATCACAGTGTTAGTATGAGTTGGAGGAATAATGCCCCATCATTGTCAATGGATGGAATGGTGCCACATTATTGGCAAGGCAAGCACTGTGGTTGAGTTACTAAAACTGGAGAGTGCAAAATCTGGTGCAACTCTTCACAGAAACCAGTACATTCACAGGATTTTGGCAAAGCTTAATTGAACAAACTGAAGTTAGAACCTGAATGGCTACCATGCACCGCTGCACTAGATTTTGCACTCCCAAGTTTTAGTAAATCAACCCCCTTGTTACATACCAACAACATTTTGAAATACACATGGTTGTGTAATGCCAATCTTAACTGGATTGATGGGTGTTTTTTAGTTCTGTGGTTGATTAGACACACGTAAGGCATGGACTGGATTTAATAAGCCAAGAAACCTGTATAACTTATAACCCTGATTAACTTTCAGACAAGCAAATGTTTACAATCTAGCTTTACAAATTGGCTTTCCATCTAGAGCAAATGTAACTTCATTATGACAGCTAGCTGAACTGCAACCTGAGAGTTCACTTCCCATCAAATTCACCTCCCGTTATAAACCACACAGCGACTCCATAACATCCTCAGGGAAAGGCAAGGATCACACCAGTTGTTCACGCCTTCTCTAATAAGTTGACAAAAGGATTTAGGAGTTTATAATAGAGGGTTTCCGTCCAGATCAGTTTGGAAGGTGTGTGCCACACAATTACTTATCTAAGCATTTACAGCTCATTGGTGAGGGATCATTTGGACTTTTTAAGGGATTCTTGCCTAAGCTCCTTCTCAGGGGGTCCAGTCCTAGTCCTGAAGACCACTGCTAGCCTAGTATTACTTTATTACTAGGATGGTTCGGGATTATTGAACACACTCATTTTAACATATAGGCAAAATGAAGGCATAATGATAAAAACTGTAAAAGCAGTATTTTACTGTGGCCACTCACTGAACTAAATCGAAGTGAATGGTTTATCACACTTTGCACTTAGCACTTTAGGACCTAATAGGGTCTTAGTTAACAAATTGCCTTTCAGAAAGATCTCCTTATTACCACTCAGTAGTCAATCATATTCAACTGAATACTGGAAAATAACAGCTGAAAAAAACTATAAAAGTATGAATCTGGTTTCTCTGAAGCAATGCTGAAAATACTTTATTTAAATGTATAAAAATATACTGCATTTAACTCTAGTATCCAAGCCATTTTATATTCCTTTATTTATGTTTCCCCCACAATTACATGCAGACCTAGCTGTCCAATAAAAGTGACAAGGGTGGGACAAACTATAAATCTGCCAGGGGTGCTTGAGCAGTTTATTTAAAATATGATTTAAACATTATTAATAAATAGTAATTGCAAAGACTGACAGTGTTATAGCTGTCACTGTTACTTTTACTGGGCAAAAATTAATATTATACTAAATACTAACATTATATATATTACCTGCATTGGTTAACCTCCCTGGCGGTATGATTATGTTGGATTTTAGGTGCTAAAAGAGGTACAATGTTTTGCATGGAAATTTGGCGTTTTATATTGTAGTCCTGTAATTCTTAGGAATAACTCACTTAAATCTGTCCAAACCAGAGTCTAGTAGACATCCCGGGTATGATAACATTTGAAAAACAAAATCATAAATTAAAATATAACAAATAACTATAAATAATTATACCAAATAATAATATAATAATAATAAAAATTATTCAATAATGTAATCAAATCAAAAACACTGAAATTTGCTCAGCTGCAGAATTGTCGCTGTCATTAATGTTCAGTGTTTGATGATGGATCTCCCCATAAATCACTATCACTCAATTCTGCTTGTGATTCTTATTTATTACAGCTGTTTTCAAGCTGGTCTAAAACCACTTTTGATGTAAAGGGACAGTTTTGGTTGCTATGGACAATCTCCAGTTTCCAGGCAGAAAGAAAGTTTTTTATAATATAAAACTGCATGCAGGGCACTGGGCAGACCACTAGGGACAAAAGGGATGTGAAATAATTACATACAGTAATGTCATCTTACAGATTACATTATACTGTATGTAATGTGTGTGTTTCACTTTTTGAATTTGACGAGGTTCTCTGTCCCCGCGCATCACAACGCTCGCAGGGACGGATCTTGGCTCCGTGATGAATCGAGCGGAGGACGATCCGCTCGCACTGCGGGGAGACATCGCTGGATCCAGGGGATAAGGTAAGCACACTCATGCTGGATCCTGCGATGCAATCCCGAGTTTGGCTCGGGGGGTTACTGCTAATGGTTCTGAATTTTCACCCCGAGCCAGACTCGGGAATACCGCCAGGGGGGTTAATTGTCAAAAACGTATTGTGCTTCTATGGGCCTGTTAATAAGCCTAGTACACACTGTTAGTTTTTTTTCATTCAGCCCGCTGGGTTGAACGAAAAATAACTGACGGCTCAGGTCGGAGCTGCTGCATTAAAAACCCAATGTTAGTACAGCGATCTCCCATGCTGTATTTTGTGTTCTGACAGATTAGAACACTCTGGTCAGTGCTCTCAGCCATTGTATGAGATCACTGACCATGAGCCAGTTGGCAGACCTTTTTCGGCCATGCCCCTTCGACAACTTCTATCGGACCGGCTACAGTACACACTTAGCGAATGTTGACTGGTTTCTACTGAACCGACTGATGCCACCTGGCATTTGGCACATGTGTATGGGGCTATACAATATGCTATTCATACAGCGCACAATGCAGTCCTTATGCATAGATAAGGCAAATTGCCGTGTTTCCTGATTCACACCTTTGCCTTGCCAAGCTCTGAAATGAGGTAGAACGCACACTACTTTTTTTTTAAATGCAGGGTGTTGCCACACACTGTACCCACATCACAATGCTCCCCTGTAAACAAAATTTGTGAAAAGTCACAGTATGATGCAGCCACTAGTGTGAATAAGCCCTAACGAGGGATCAGCAAGTTGGCTTGAAAGCTGGCTGAAATGGAAAATTTCATAATTTAGGCAGGTTTGCAAGACAAATTGGCCTACATGTAAGATTATATGAACAAACAACAATGCTCTGAGCTCATAGTTTCAGAAAAGAAAATTAGTAGATTACCTTCAGAGAAAAAATGAAATATAAGATGGTAAGCACCACTAACACATCGCAACAATACAATAATACATGGAATGGCAGCAACCAATAATACTATCCATGTATTTTTGAGTACTATTAGGAAGGCCAGAAAATATATCTGTAACAGAACATGGAAGAACAGAAATGTAATCCCTCAAGCTTGACTTTCCAAAATTATGTAACTGAAATATAAATTTTTCTTCAAAGAAATTGTAACCAGTAATCCAACAAAATTTAGGGCATGCGCTTGAAGGCATCGGCTTTTCAGGACCTGTTGATGATAATCACACTATTTTGATATAATAAAACTGGTCCTGTATTTTAGGCTATATCTCTACTATAAACCAGAATTCCTGGATGGACATTTGGCCACAGAGATTTATAGAATGTAAATGTAGAATAAAAGCTCTTTTCTTATAACAGTGATGACATTAAAAAAAACTTTTGATGATGGAAAAGGAATGCTATACTCAGGGCTTTTTTTTCAGGGGGAACTTGAGGGAAATCAGTTCCACCACGTCTGGTTTAGACCCTTTGGTGCCTGCTCACCACAATCACTTGTAAACACAGAAGTCTGGTTTCTGTGTTTACAAGTGACGGCTGTGCACTCTGTATGTAATGCAATCCTGGTATTTAATGCCCCTTTAAGACCTTCCTACTGTTTTTGTGAAATTTGACTAAACACACCCACTATTTGATGTCATTTAAAGGGTGTGTGCAGGTGGAGGGGTTTTTTGGGGCCATGGTTAAGTTCCACCGCCTATTGTTAGAGAAAAAAAAGCCCTGGCTATACTTCATAGTTGCCCAAATCTGAATAGCCTAGTGAATGTAGAAGAGTAGATTGTGTTGTCTGGACATTAGAATTTTTTATAGTCTTACATGAATCTTTCTCTTGGTGGTTGTGGTTTTTTTTTCAGGTGTGTGTGGGGGGATGTACATATTCTTTACCTTATCACGTTAGTTTCATTGCTGAAAAAAACATGTTTCCTGCTTGTTCAAAGACTGAAAGTTGTGAGCAAAGAATTCTCAATGAGCTGTGGAAACTCGCATGTCATAACGGTGGAGGCTGATGAATGAGCTCTGCTCCAGGCTGTTTACAGACAATCTACAGACCCAAAAGAATATACAAATAAAAACATCAAGAAAAGCAACGGAACTAACGTGTATACAGCTATTAGGATAGGTCAGGATCTTTGTACAAAGTTATACTGTATAAAGAACAGAACCACTCATCACAGGTATTTCAAGCTAAATATGACAAGCACACTCATTATTTCTCATCAACAACTAGCTATTAAACCTACCGACAAATTCTCTGCTGAGCTTTACATTTATTTGGACTCCTATAACAGACCTATAACACACTTGTCCAAACTTGGGCTAATTACACTGAGATGCTGGATGCAGAAGCACATTTAGCGCCAGGAGGAAAATGGTGGTGATGCTTTCAAACACTTACTTTATGGGAAAAGGTTCATTCCTCAGGAACAATGCTAATGAAAGAGGAATGTAGTGTTGGAACCAACAGCTGATGCCCTTTGTGTTTATTTCAATATCACACAGTGAAAGTGAAGCTGAATGCTCATAAAAACTCTGAATATAAAATGAATACATAATATATTTTGTCTACACCTGGCCTTAGGATGCATTCAATGTGGAAATCAATTGCCATATTTTTCAAGATATTGGCCATAGTTGTCAAAACAGGGGACTCTTTGTCCCCTATTTGACAACCATGGCCAATATCTTGAAAAATATGGGACAAAGAGTCCCCTGTTTTGACAACTATGGCCAATATCTTGAAAAATATGGCAATTGATTTCCACATTGAATGCACCAAGTGTATGAAAGAAACAGAAGAAGGAAATACCTGTGCTCATAGATAACAACCAAACAGATCATACTGTATTTGCTTTACTAACATGGAAAAATAAGACTGGATGCCAAAAGAGGACAGGCAACATATGTTTTAACCCCCTTTTTATACACAGTTTTGGCTTACTTTTGAGGGAATTACTTGATATTGCGCACTGCTGCTTAGCCAGCACTCCCAAATATTTTGTTTTCCCAACTGTATTGCATTGTGCATGGGAAATGCTATTGCAAAGGCCTAGGTTCATTAAAGCAGACCTTCAGTAATTATTTCAATTTTCCTTCTATTAAATCTTCTGCCCTTGTTGTTTTAACTTTGGATAGTAAAACATTTTTTTCTGCCAGTAAATACCTTATACAGTCTACTTCCTGTTTCTTGTCTGGTAAAAAAGTCTAGGCTTATGAAATTATGTACAGCTCTCTCTCTCACGCTTGTGAGAGTTTGCAAGGAAGGGGGTGGGGGGGTCTCATTAGAGGGCCAATGAGAGTTGCAGTGCTGCAGAGCTGGAGGTGTGCCTCTGTGTGTCTGTGTAAATCCAGAAAGTGAACAGGCAGCAGCTTCAGCTGCCCACAGTTAAAATGGATGCAGCCAGACTCAGTGGAGGGAGATTTCTGCAGCATATTTGGCAAGTACAGAATCACAGTATATATAAAATAATTTGCAAAGTGGTTGGAGGGAAGCTTCAGAATGGCAAAGATGTTTTATAACAAATTGTATGAGCCAACTGCAGTTCCTCTTTACGTTCAGATTTTATCTACAAGTTTAACTTTGCATGCTACCATTTTCTCAAGATCTTTCTGTAATATTGCTCCACCACATGAATCAAAATAATTCTGCCCAGGGTTGAGTCAATTTTTGTGAAAAATAGAAAAGCAATTCCAATTTCATCCACCAGGTTGTTTATTTAAAAGAATAAAAAACAATTGATCAATTACTGATTGTTAATCACAATTTGGCTAAAGTGAGAACATTTTGAATATGTTTATTTTCTGATGACTGTTTGGGGTGATTTACTAAAGGAGTAGCAGCTGTTTACTTAGCAAACTGAATGATCACTCTACAAAATGTATGCTCACTTAGCTTAGTAGATTGAGTGAATATGTGTTCACACTGAGTACCCAATCATATGCATGGAAAATACCAAAAAATTGGATTTTTGCTTGTAAATGATTGGATAATTCAAGCAAACACAGCTTAACCTCATTCCTTAAGCTACGTAAACATACATTTTACAAAGTGAATATTCTATGTTCTATTCCTGCAGTAAATGTCTTCTAAGTTTTATTCAACAGACATTCTTCCTTAGTCCCAGCATCCACAACTTCTAAACCAAGTTTTATGAGGGAAATATTGAATGTTTTTCTAGCTTATGTATTGTAATTGCCAATTCATAAAATACAATCATGTCAGTAAGACATGAGGAATAAGGAACTCCTGTTTCTCTGCCATCAAATTATTATCTGCTTTGTATTTTTTATATAGTGCATTGAAAAAGTATTTTTGTCATGTTACAACCAAAAACCAAAAACCTAAATGTATTTTATGGGAATTTTATGTGATAGACCAACACAAAGTAGCACATAATTGTGAAGTGGAAGGAAACTGATACATGGTTTTCATTTTTTTTACAAATAAATATGTGAATGGTATGGTGTGCATTTGTATTCAGCCCCCCTGAGTCAACACTTTGTAGAACCACCTTTTGCTGCAATTACAGCTGCAAATCTTTTCGGGGATGTCTCTACCAGCTTTGCACATCTAGAGAGTGACATTTTGCCCATTCTTCTTTGCAAAATAGCTCAAGCTCTGTCAGATTGGATAGAGAGTGTCTGTGAGCAGCAATTTCAATTCTTGCCACAGATTCTCAATTGGATTTAGGTCTGAACTTTGATTGGGCCATTCTAACACATGAATATGCTTTGATCTAAACCACGCTATTGTAGCTCTGGCTGTATGTTTAGGGTTGTTATCCTGCTGGAAAGTGAACCTCCACCCAAGTCTCAAGTCTTTTGCAGACTCTAACAGGTTTTCTTCTAAGATTACCCTGTATTTGGCTCCATCCATCTTCCCATCAACTCTGACCAGCAACCCTGTCCCTGCTGAAGAAAAGCATCCACATGTTTTACGGTGGGGATGGTGTGTTCAGGGTGATGTGCAGTATTAGTTTTCCGCCACACATAGTGTTTTGCTTTTAGGCCAAAAAGTTAAATTTTGGTCTTACCGGACCAAACTGCAAACGGGACTTCTTATGGGTTTCTTTCAACAATGGCTTTCTTCTTGCCACTCTTCTATAAAAGCCAGATTTGTGGAGTGCATGGCTAATAGTTGTTCTGTGGAGAGATTCTCCCACCTGAGCTGTGGATCTCTGCAGCTCCTCCAGAGTTACTATGGACCTCTTGGCTACTTCTCTGATTAATGCTCTCCTTGCATGGCCTGTCAGTTTAGGTGGATGGTCAGGTCTTGGTAGGCTTGCAGTTGTGCCATACTCTTTCCATTTTCGGATGATGGATTCAACGGTGCTCTGTGAGATGTTCAAAGCTTGAGATATTTTTTATAACCTAACCCTGCTTTAAACTTCTCCACAACTTTATCCCTGACCTGTCTGGTGTGTTCCTTAGCCTTTGTGATGCTGTTTGTTCACTAAGTTCTATAACAAGCCCCTGAAGGCTTCACAGAACAGCTGTATTTAATAAGAATAAATTGCACACAGTGGACTAATTATGTGACTATTTACTAATTATGTGACTTCTTAGGGCAATTGGTTCCACTACATTTTAGTTAGGGGTATCGATGTAAAGGGGTCTGAATACAAATGCACACCACACTTTTCAGATATTTATTTGTAAAACAATTTGAAAACCATTTATCATTTTCCTTCCACTTCACAATTACGTACCACTTTGTGTTGGTCTATCACATAAAATCCCAATAAAATACATTTATGCTTTTGAAAATATGTAAAATGTTAAGGGGTATGGATACTTTTTTCAAGGGACTGTAAAATCCATATACACTATATATATAGTAGATAGTAGTATATAGCAATTTTTATTAAAAAAACAGACCTTTGGACTTGTTTGATTTCTTTCCATGGACATACAAGCATCAGCTCAATCAACATATGTTATATGAAGATTTCTAAATATTTTTTTTGCAAAACGCATAAATGTGCTAGAAGACATATAACTGCAGGGCAAAATCACAAAAACATATCTGGTGTCTAATACATACATATCAAAGGGCCTCTAATATTAAAGAGTCCAAAGAAACGGCAACTCACTTTATTTTAGGTAGTGATGTATTTTATTTATTTTATCATCTTCAACTCTCGTTTTCTCTTTTTTTCTCAACTTTTTAAAAATATATTTTAATACGATTTGCTCATTTCAATAAATCGTTCTGTTGGTGGCATATAGAAAAAGAAATACTCAAATTGAAATCCGTAAATGTACCAAGTAACTTTTTTTTTTTAAATTGCACATCTCATTAAAAGTAGGGTGGCTGTCATAAGGGAATCTCACTGTATATAAGAATAGGATGAGTTCCTCAACGCACAGGTCAGCAAAGAGGAACTCTGGCAAAGTGCCACTTAATCACTTGCCTTTAAAAAGCGATAACTTTACTGCAAAAGTATATAAGAAAGCAGGTCAACAAAGAGCAGAAGAGAAAGCTGCTTCCCTTGTTGGTACTGAGTGTTTGTTGAAGGACTTAGCTCTTAGTGCTTGCAATACAAACACAAACACAGCACTCATAGAAGTGAAAGTTTCCTCTAAAATAACCTCTCACACGAGTCTTCTGCTGTGAAGACTACAGCTGAGGGCACAAAGAGGAAGAGCGGATATTTTAAAAGACATCTACAATACATGGAGCTGGAGTATAACTTTCTTCAGAAAACACCATGTCATTAAAGATGGACTTACTAAATAATAGCGTAGAAATATCAAATGCGTATTGTAACAATAGCAACCAGTCAAGAATTAGCATTCATTAGCCTGCCAACGTTAGACTATAATTAGCTAAAGTTACATGATTGCTTTCTACTCCTACGATTTCATACTTAAATTCCAATGAGATGCTGGAGGGTCTTCTCCCAAAGTAAGATGCATGTCTTATAGGACCGGTACATTTTTTTTTTTTACCAACTTCCTCAAATCTGAAATGATGGAGCATTCATCAGCCATGTGGGAAATTTTTGAATAAAAAAAGTGTAGACTGAAAATGTCTCCTTTGACTTAGCCGTCAACAGTATTAACATTTACCCATCTGTGTCCAATGACTGTTATTTAGGGTTATTTGCAACAATAGAGGTAATAGTAGACATATAGCAAGTTTCAATCATATAGTATGTTCAAATCATCTGATTAATGGCAGAATACCCTAGGAATACCCATTCTATGCATGAAGGTAAAAAAAACTTCTGTGTGCAGCAGAATAATACTTACCTGAGCCCCACCTCAATCCAGTGATGTGCACCAAGAGCCTTGGTTCTCTGGGGACTTTCCCTACTCATTGGCTGAGACAGCAGTTGGAGCCATTGTCCCTGCTGCTGTCAATCACAGCCAGTGAGCCAATGAAAAGTGAGAGGCGGCAGGGCAGGGCCGAGCCATGCCTCTGTGTCTGAATGGACACACAGAGCAGCAGATCGGAAGCGAGCCTGCTTGGGTTTCCCCTCAGCAAGCTGTGTAATCTGGGAGCTCTTGGCAGATGGGAAGGGCCAGGAACATGGGCGGGGGGGGGGGCAGGAGAAGAATAAGATCCATGCTAAATAACTGCACAGAGCAGGAAAGTATAACATGTTTGTTATTTTAAACAAAACAATTCTACCTTTAATAATACTTTAAGTTTCCTTGGCCGACCACTGCATCTACAGTCCTCAGCATTGCCAGTTTATTTGTGCTCCTTCAAAAGAGCTTGAACAGCACATCTTGAAACCCCAGTCTGCTTTGGAATCTTTGCCTAAGAGAGACCTTTCTGATGCAGTTTACAGGCATACCCCACTTTTAAGTACGCAATGGGGTTTATTTACTAAAGCTGGAAAGTGCAATATCAGGCTCACTTCTGCATAGAAACCAATGAGCATCCAGGTTTTATTACAAAAGCTTAATTGAACAAGCTGGGGTTAGAAGCTCATTGGTTTCTATGTAGAAGTGAGCCTGATTTTGCACTTTCCAGCTTTAGTAAATAAACCCCATTGTGTACTTAAAAGTGGGGTATGCCTGTAATTACCTTGTGTCTTGTTGCTGTGCTCAGTCTTGCCATGATGTATGACCTGTGACATGAAACTGTCTTCCACAACCTCAGCTTAGTAGCAGAGTCTGGCTGTTCCTCATCCAGTTTTAGGCCTCCCACACAGCTGTTTCTTTTTCAGTTAATGACTGTAGAGTAATTTTTTTTTGAAAAATCTGGTCCCCAACCAGAAATGTCAACATTTGTCAACAACATTTGTCAACATCACTGACCCCATGACCCCGTGACGCTGTGCGCCGGCGACATGGCGCTGGAGTCATTTAGCGGGGTTGAGGGGTATTTATAGCGTTTTTTCCGCTACCCTGTATGCCGATGTGACCCGGTGAACCTAGGGTGTGTTGTGATCGGTAAGCTAGTACAGTCTGGATTGGGCGCTATTATGGTGATCTTCAATATCAAGTAATGTTTTATAGACTGACAGATTACCCTGCTAATGTTTATACGGATGACTCCCCATATATAGAGTACTTTGATGTCGCGGATGTTCTTCCATTTTGTACACTGTTCGCGCTAGCGGGGTTGATTTGCTTATCTATCGATGGGTGGACAGCCCCGTTACCCCCTCCGGGCCCTAAAGGTACTAACGTGTATCATTTTATGTATAATGATATTGATTTCTTGCCCCTACCTTCGTAGGTTTCACCAATATCTCACTTATCATATTCTGTTCTCACCATACTCATGGGGTATTTTCTCCTATATTCCCCTTTTTTTTCATCATTTCTGTTTACATCTGTGGTTTTCTATCATGGTCTGTCTTATACACCGTTTATTATGGGGTTGATTTTCTCACTTTGGCATGTGTTCACCTTTTCTCACGTGTTCACACTCACAGCTATCTCTCATGATGTGTTCTATATTTTTTCACACCACTTCTCACCTATGGGTAGCCTCAGTTATGTGGTCTTACTCATTGTTCACACTAATTTTTACCCGTGGGCAGCCACGTGGTTTTTCCTATTTCACAAGCACATCTATTTTCTCTCAACCATATTGGTTCATCTTTGGTGGTTGAGATGATTTTTACACTCTTTGTCACTCGAGAAATGTCTTGAGGCAAGTTTACGAATCAATAAGTGTCAACATAAATATCTTTACACAGATATCGGCTAATGTCGGGGTTAATACCTCTCCCAGCCACCGGGGGAGGCTTCCCTCAGTCACCTGAACTATCCTGGGGGCTTGGGCGAGTTGGTAAGACCTTGAATGTAATTTAGAAAAAAAATGTCCCCCTCTATTTGATTGTACCTTATTATGTTGTTGTATATTCAATTGTTCTTGGGTTTAAATATGCATTATATGTAGGAAAAACATCTTTAAATATCTATGCTACTGGTCATCAAGCAAGTTAAGATCATAAGCTTTTAAATAATATTGAATACATGTGTTAAGAAAAAGATATGTACTGAGCTATGCTTGTCATATGTCTACCTTACAACTTCAATATCACTGTACCAATACATGAATTTATATTTATCTATCGGTGAATAAATAATGATGTCTCACCCTTCCACCCTTCATTGACACTTCATTAAAAGAAAGGCAAGGTGCGCACTGCAAACAGCGTTTAAGAAGCCTACAAAAGAAGCTACTGTAACTTCCCATGGGTAGATTAGAGGAACCTGAGCTGCTTCCACTTGTGATGGGAATTTGCAGGGGTAGGTGAGAAAGGAGAGGAAGGACAATGCATTACTTTACTGGGAGGAAGAGAGAATCACTTAAGAACAATACACCTCATTAACATAATAGCACGATGGAGAGATCCCAGACACTTGTATAGGGGGATTCTTCTCTGTGTCATATAGTAAGAAACAATTGCAACAGCTGAGTAAACACTGTATATTGTTTGCCTTCTTTGGGTATTATCATTATTTTTAATTATTAGCAACTGGTAAAAAAACTTGCATTGTCTACAATATAGTTTTTAAGTATAGGCACAGTTTATACCATGACAGTACAAGAGTCACTGAATAAAAAAATTAGCAAGGAAAAAAGTGGTGTGACAACAGCAGGTTTGGAATCTAACAGAAATAATGACTGTGTAATTCATTAAACTGTGAATAATTACCATACCTGTGCTCTTACCTAGAAGCAGAGAAAACAAGACCCGTAAGCTGTGCCTCGGGAGCAGAGTGTACAATCACACCAGAAATACCGAGTTTGTTCATTTTAATAGAACCTCTGAGTTCTATTACATTTATAAAGCAATCTGCCTAAGGTCTATTTACTGTAGTTATTCATTTTGCATGATCACACAACACTTTTGTTCCTATAGGATGCATTGGGTTTTATTTACTAAAACTGGAGAGTGTAAAATCTGGTGCAGCTGTGCATGGTAGCCAATCAGCATCTAACTTCAGCTTGTTCAATTAAAGCTTTGACAAAAGAACTTGGAAGCTGATTGGTTTCTATGCAGAGCTGCACCAGATTTTGCACTCTCCAGTTTTTGTAAATCAACCCCACTGCTTCTAAGTAATGTTCTAATGGATTAAAGAGAACCAGTCGTGGATGTAAAAATCAAAATATTCAGTCTAAGTATTCAGGAGGCTGTCTAAATTGGCACTTAATGTACATAGCAGGTACTACCGGGTGCCTGCAGATAACCTCTTTCTCCCTAAAGTGTATCCAAGGACCCCTAAACCCTGACCTCCTATAAGTAACAATAAGATGTCCTTGATGCTGGGCCTACCCATTCCTACCTAATATGTTTTATTATTTTTACTTCCCCATTAACCAATAGAAAGACATATAGATAAGTGGGGGCAAATTAGAACCAGCATGAAGGAGATTTAGTCAATAGTTGAAGTTGGGGGGGGGGGGGGGCAGATGCGCTACAGGGGTGTGAAATTGTCCAGCAGATACTTCCAGGGTTGTGTAAAACAGGAACCTTCATGCTCATGGATTTTTTTTTTTACTTTTGCTGCAACTGCTTATGCACCCTAACTGTTTAATAATTTCTCTCAACCCTTGCCACTGTCACTTTTCACTTTTCACACTTGTTTGACACATTGCGGGGATGAATTACTAAAACCAGAGAGTGCAAAATCTGGTACAGCTCTGCATTGAAACCAATCAGCTTCCATTTTTTTTTTTCAAAGCTTAATTGAACAAGCTGAAATTAGAAACTAATTGGCTACCATGTACAGCTGCACCAAATGTTGCACTCTCAAGTTATAGTAAATCAACCCCATTGTGTGTACTAAGCTTTAGAGTGACAGTAACAAAAATGTTACCGGGCATCAGTATTGTTTACAATAATGGGGATGGATTTTTAGGCTGTAAACAGTCTGAGAATTGTGAAATGCATATACCGTATATTTGAGCACTTTTTACAACCAATAAAAGGTGAATATTCACATTTATAACACCAATAAAAACCATAACATTTGCTCATCAACCTAAGCTCTAATGCTTTTGTTTCATTTGATATTCTTTATTGTTTGCAATGCACGTACAATATGTTTACTGTGTGCCTTATGAATACTGTATACATTAAAGACTACAATGAAACAATTCCCTTTACATACGGTATTCATAATAATAAAGAATATAGCTCTTCACCTATCAAACAAGTACTCACATAGGTTTTTGAATTGAGATAGAAAGTCTAAGTAACCAGAGGAAACACACTCCGACAGGAGGACACTCTAAGTATTCAGTATGATGCTTACAATTTACCGTTAACTGTGATCAGTTAAAAGTGCCGTAAACATTTTAAAGTGTAAAATGTACACACTGTAGCTTAATCTGAACATAGTACGAGACAATATGATGGTTTTGAATATAGCCTGTTAAAAATGAAGACCCTTTTCAACACCAATACATGCCTCTAATTTTATCCCTCTGGAGGTCATTTCCTGAACACTTAAGAAACCTGTAAGTGACCTTGTCCCAACCTTTCCCAGCATAGTCTAGCCACCTTAGGAATTCCTGGTGCTTCCCTGGGCAGAGGCCATCCTGTCTAATGCTATCCATGATGTCTATCCATATTCTGCTACCTCCCATCATTTACTACAATGACTCTTCATCTCAAATCCTTGACAACTTCCTTGAAGGGATAACATGCAAGTGGTACAAAAATGGGGTTAATGCTGGAATGTGGTGGGAGGGATCGTCATTAATTTGCAGCACCAAGCTTCCTAATGTAGTCCTTTGTCATACAACTGATGGACATTAGAACACAATAGACCCCTAAGGCAGGACTTTCATTGCATGTCAATAGGTGTACAAATGACTCCAGGTGTGGAGCAACATGGAGTGCCTGGCCAGTTCACATGAGATTTCTAAAGTTTTAATGCTCACTTCCTAAATATGTGGAATAGGGAGAAAGTCACATGCAAATATCCAACAGATTTGCAAACTAACCCCTATGTCCTTTTCTGAATACTCCAATATAATTTGGGAAGTTACTTCAATTGGTGACAGCTTGATCCTAAACATAGAATACATTTTTTTCAAAGATTGATGGTAGCAGATCAGGTGGTTATGTGTTCTAGTTACTTTTTTACTGTAATTATGAGCTTGATTATGTTTAAAAAAAAGGGGGCTAGGCTACATGGGTGATTTCCAGTTGCGGTGAAACTTATCTATGATCATTTGATATATGTAAACCAATTAAACATAATGAATTGAGTTACACAGCAGTAAGAAGTTGAGAATAACTGGGAATTTTGGCAGAAGTGCGCTCTTATGAAGTTGATTGATGATAAATAAGAAAAAAGGGTTATGTTTAAATTCTTTCTGCCTACATATTAGAGAATGTTGGGTATCAGCATGTAATTTTAACTCATGAGAGGAGATTTCCATGTTCACTGTTCAGTGTGGATCACTAAAAAGCTAGCCACATGAAGGAATAATATTGGGGCCATTTCATTATTCCTTTAAAAATGGCATGGCATGAGGCAAGGCATCAGGATGCCATTAAAGTGGTCCTTAAGGCATAAAGGCAGGAAGGTTTTTTTTTTATCTTAATGCATTCTATGCATTAGGATAAAAAAAAACCTTCTGTGTGTAATACTTACCTGAGCCCCATCTCTGTCCAGCGATATCCATGAGTGTCTTGGCCTTCCGAGACTCTCCCTCCTGATTGACTGAGACACAACAGTGGCACCATTGTCTCCCACTGCTGTCATTCAAAGTCAGTTAGCCAATCAGGAGAGAGAGGGGACAGGGCCGGGCCACAGCTCCATGTCTGAATGGACACAAGAAGCTGTGACTCGGCTCAGGTGCCCCCATGGCGAGCTGCTTGCTGTGGGGGCATTTGTCAGGAGGGAGGGGCCAGAAGCACCACAGAGGGACACCAGAAGAGGAGGATCTGTGATACTCTGTGCAAATCCACTGCACAAAGCAGGTAAGTATAACATGTTTGCTTATTTTATAGGAAAAAAAACAAGACTACAATAATTTTAAGTTTTTTTCTACCTTAATGCATTCTCTGCATTAAGGTAAAAGACCTTCTGTTATTAGGATCCCGCCTGGCCCCCCTTATTCTTACCTGAGCCCAATCTCGAGCCAGAGCTATGCCAGAGAGCTCTGGCTCTCTCTGATCTCTCCTTCCTCACAGGAGAGTGTCAGCAGCAGAAGCCATTGGCTCCTGCTGCTGTCAGTCAAATCCTGTGATAAGGGAGCAGGGGGCAGGGCCTTTCTCCAAGGGATCCACACTACCTGAGCACATACAGACAAGTGTATTTGGGATTTCAAAAATGATTAAATCCTTTCAACATGGAGTTTTAACCACTTGCCTCTCTGGTGGCAACTGCATGGTGGGGAACCCGATGCGCGTGGCCTGTGGGCACGATCTCCGCCGGCCACGCACAATTGTGTGCATGAGATGACCTAAATATGCCTGTCTTCTGCATTTGTTGCGTGGGGGTGGTTTTGTTCTTTCCCCATTAGCATATTGGGTCCATATCACTATTTGAGGATTCCTTGTTTGGTATTCTGGTCCGCTTTGGTGCTCGGTGGTTCGGAGGGGGTGTCTGCTCTTTTAATATTTCTGGTCATGTTCATTCATTGTTTATGTGCATTATGATATCCAGCCATGCTCTCTGATCTAGAATCTTTTAAACAAAATGTGTCAACCTTTCACCTGTATATTTTATGAGACTTCGTTTTCTACCCATGATCACCAATATTTTATCAGGACTAATGTATATTGTATTGTGAATATGTCATACTGGAATCACATATTTTAGGATATCCCATTGTAATTACTTCTAACCATGTACAAATGAAATGATGTTCTTTTAAAGATGTTTAATTTTGTTTGGTTGCTGCCTCAAAGTCCCAAGGGGTATTGGTAGACAGCTTGGGCCGAGCTATGCTTTCTGTGTCTATGGAGATTGAGATTGGTTGCTGCCTCAAAGTCCGAGGGGTTTTGGTAGACAACTTGAGCCGAGCTGTGCTGTCTGTGTCTATGGAGATTGAGATGCAGTGACTTCCTATGGGGCACTCGCCGAAGAGGAGTAGACAGGCACAGTGGCGGGGGACCCCAGAAGAGGATGATTGGGAAAGCTCTGTGCAAAACCATTGCTCACAGCAGGTAAGCATGACATGCCTATTATTAAAATAAATAAATAAGCTTTAGAATCACTTTAAATAGGGTGACTTCACTGATTCTCTAGGCTGTGCCAGGAAGATCACCTTCCTGGCCTAATCAATGCTGAGTAAAAGAGTGCCAATCTGTAAATTGCTTATTGAACATATTAAGCTGGGTGTTGAAAATTTTGACAATAAACACCCTAACCTTTGCTTAAACGCTGGCTTCCATTTAACTTATGACAATAAACTGTCCACTGGTCCACCCTAAAATGGACCTTCCGCTCATCGGATTCCTCCCCCCCTCCGGCGCCACAATTGGCACCTTTCAGGGGGGAGGGGGGTGCAGTTACCTGGATAATACAGGTAACTGCACCCACTTCCGGGCTAGCTCTCTGCGGAAAGGGGCGTACGTTACGCCCCTTTCCGCAAGCGCCCGCCCCCTTCAGCAAGTGCCCCGCTGCCTGCTGGGAAACACACAGCTCCCAGAGGCAGCGGGGACCGTCCTCATTGCGCAGCGCGGCTCGCGCATGCGCAGTAGGGAACCGGGAAATGAAGCCGAAAGGCTCCATTTCCTGATTCCCATACCCAAGATGGCGGCGGCAGGACCCGACAGACGACCTAGCGATCGGCTTCGGGTGCCGACATCGCGGGCGCGCTGGACAGGTAAGTGTCACTATTTTAAAAGCCAGCAGCTGCAGTATTTGTAGCTGCTGGCTTTTAAAAAAAAAAAAAACGCGGAGTCCCGGTGGACTCCCGCTTTAAACAAGCAATCTTTAAATGTGCATTGCCCCAAAAAATAATAGTGGTAAAAAAGCCACCAAAATGCAAACTTATAACTATAGTTTTTCCTGTATGATGTGAGAAATATATATATATATATATATATATATATATAGCTGGAGTTCAGCTATCATTATCATCTTTTATATAACAGACTGTTATAGAAGCATACAGGTCTGTGTTCAGATTGTGAAACTGAAATTGGTTTCTCTTACTGAAAGGGTTACCTTAGGGCATGCCCCAAGTTTGGGAAACATTAGATCTGCAACAGAGGTAGGGAAGACTTATTGTCAATAAATGGGAATCTTGTGTTAATGTTAGCATGACAGTAACTAAGTAACCCCTGCAAACCCCCCACCTTCCCCAGACACACACCTTCTCCAATTTCTATGCCTCCTTTTCAGTGGATGCATATAGGCTAGAACATTGTAACTAAATCTGGCTGTGCTGGAAACCTGTGGTGCCAAACTTGTATGATGATATCACATGACTTTCCATTGCGATACAATGCTTATTTTTTTACTTTTTTGGTTTTACTTCAATGAGTCCTCAATTACATTGTACTCAGTGCCCTACTCTTCTACAGCATCCACTTTTTTTGTCAAATGAGGTGACCTATTTGAGCATCTGAGTAATAAGGAGCATTTTTGAAAAAAAAAGATTGTTTGCTATCACTTTCAGAAACTTTGAAGCTTGTGAGAAAATCTCTGCAACCAATCAACTTCTTAACAAAAAAAGCAATGAAACTTGAATAGTACGCAGTTCCATTTAAAACATTAGAGCAGGTCTACCTATCAGCATGAAATGATATATTGAAAAGTACAGAAGCAGCGAAAACCCACTGCAGTATTCACCCAGAATTGGCCAACAGGTTGATATGTTGATACAGGTAGCAAATGCATGGTGAGCAATGTTAGAGCTTTATTTATTTTTTGGAAAAGGGCACAGTTATCACTTGCTCGTATAGTGATTTATAAACATCTGGATGCACTTAGCACTTTCAGCATTCTCAGGCACAGACCTGATGAACACATTTTACAGATAAACACAACCTAAAAGTATACATTCTCAGGTAGAATACCAAAACTGTATTAACATTCAATATAAGTCATAATTCAAAATGATATTTTTCTCTAAAGCCCCCCTTTGTTGAAGTATGCCCATCAGCTATCTCCATCCCCTCTCACTCTTCAATATCGCAGATGGCAGAATGAAGCCACGGGGATAGGCTTAAGTTTTATTTAATGTGAATTTATTGAAGATTTTTCATATCACAAGTCAAGGGTACAGAAGGAAGAATGAGTAGGGGAGGGTGGGGGAGTAGAAATGGTACAGTATGAACAAATCATATGTCATAGCCAATTACATTTGTCATGAGGTATAGGGTCCAAGCAAGACCAGTTTGGATATATTATATTACTTGCATGTCTGTATATCACTGGGTGTATCATAAACTCTGAAGGAACCTATACTTGAAAATCGTGTCACACATTTATCTAGATGACTCTTAGCCATTGTACACACGGTCGGACATTCCGACAACCAAATCCGTCGGATTTTGTCTGACGGATTTTGTCCGATGGATTTTGTCCGAAACTGTTGCATACACACAGTTGGACAAAGTTGTCAGAAAATCCGATCGTACTTAACGTGATGACATTATTTCGTTAGGATGGGACTACGTTCAGGGTAGTAGCCAATAGCTTTGGTCTAGGAATTTGATCCGAGCATGCGTGGCACTTTGTCCGATCGGAATTCTATACACATGATCGGACAAAGTCCGATTGGATCATGTTGTCGGACAATTTTATAGCCCAGCTGGAAAACTTGGTCAGTCGGATACTCCGACGGAAACAGTCCGATGGAGCCCACACACTGTCAGATTATCCGGATTAACTTGGTGCATACTAGCTCATTATGACTTTTCCCTTGCAGGTAAAAAAAAAAAAAAAAAGTCAGCGCGTTTACTCCGGCTTTAAGCATTTAATAATAATAAAAAATTGTATGCTCAACACAAAGTACACTTTGGGGTAATTTATATACTATATATATATATATATATATATATATATATATATATATATATATATATATATATATATATATATATATATATATATATATATTATATACTATACTATAACTGGAGCATGCAAAATCTGACACAGCTGCACACGGTAGCCAATCAGCTTCTAACTTTAGCTTTAGTTTCTATGAAGAGCTGCACCAGATTTTACACTCTCCAGTTTTAGTAAATCAACCCCTACAACAGACACCAATTATAAAAGGAATATGGGTTATAGGTACCGTGTTGCCTTCAATATCAAATATATTTTGACAAATGCCTATGTTTCTAGACTACTAGATCAGTCTTAGAGCACCCTACATCCTAAAATGACTAATAGTTTTGTATAGAATTAGTGTAATAGTTTATCAGGGTTTAAATTTTCATCTCAAAATTATCAGTTGTCTACCATCAAATAAAGTTAGGAAGATAACAGAACAAACAAGTTTAATGTTACTAAAGCAGAACAAAAATAAAAGATGAAAAGGAATAGATTAGATTAAAAAAAATGCTGCATTCTTTTTCAATTTAGAGATTTACCTTGCAGTATTTTTTATCTGCCATTCAATATTCTCAGTCTGATGGTTATCATCATTCAACCCATTTCCACAGAGCCCCGGTTGGATTGGACCTGCCCTAGCCTGTGACTGGACAGTGAAAGAAAAAGCAGCAAAATGATGAGCTCATCTCTGTCAGTCTATTTTCTCTTCCTATAAGTACACTTCTTGTCAGCACATGAACTGACAGGCACCTTGTTCTACTTATTTTGCTCACTTCTTCGTCTGCTTTACAGGGAATGTAAGAATGCAAGTGGCTGATTCCAGGTCACACTCAGGTACATACACTGTCTGTATTTAAAAAAATACATGTGATGATGTATTTACTGATTGCAGAGCTGAAGAGTGTGTCTTTTATATCTGAATAGAGTTCAGCTTTATCAGTAAAACAAGAAAAAAAAAGGTGTTTCCCTATTTTAGAATGGCTTGAACTCAATAGGACCATACTTATGAGGAGGCCACATAGGCAACAGTCTGTTTGAGGAGCTGCACCCTTTTCCTTAAAGGATGAGTTTACCTTTTAAAATAAAATAATAAATGCACATCTTTTTGCAGGTAGAAATGTGCATTTATATATTTTTTTTATTGGGAACCTGGAAAGCATTGGACAATCAGCAGATTGTGAGTGCTATGCAGGGCTCTTGCAGGCTCTGTGCATAAGCTGTTTGGCCATACATCGTACAGCCAAGCAGTTACACATTAACAGGAAGCATCAATGAACTACTACAGCGCTCAAGAGAGCAGGGGTAGTTCATTGAGAACTACAAGCCAATAGCCACAAAGGCTGCTGGGCCTTGTAGTTTTCAATTCACAGAACACTGCAAATGAGTGACATTGGCGGCAGAGCACCGTGCTGCCACTTTCTTTGAAAATTCTCACAGAGAGCAGGGTGAGAAGATTCCCTGCCGCCCCTGGACATCGTGGGGCCAGGGATGTGCGGGGGATGGTGGATTTGTAACATGTTACATGTTACACCCTGAATATGGGTATAACATGTAGCATGTTACAAAAGGTTTTATTATCCTTTAACCACTTCAGCTCTCGTACTTGTACATAAATTAAAGACCAGAGCAATTTCTGGTACAAAGGATGGCAAAAGTTATTTGCAAATAAAAAACGTTTTTTTTTCCTTCAATGCAACACAAAACAAATGCAAACAAAAATAAATAAATATTAATTGTAAAAGTAGAATTTTTTTTGGATAAAACGAATGGCTAAGGGTAGCAAAGGAGGAAGCGGTAATAATGGCTGATAATTGTTAACTAAGGGTTAATATGGAGTTACTGATCTACATATAAATAAAATAGTAAATACAATTAAAATGGAGCTCCACCCAAAGAAGATCCACTTGTTTGCTTCCTCCTCCCTCCACTGCAACATTTGACACCTTTTGGGGGAGAGCAGGTATCTGTTTGGCAATGTGGCGAGGTCCCCCGGAAGTTTGCCGTCCTCCTCCTTCCCCCCACCGCCGAGCCATTCACAGAGCTTAGCGTGATTCGGGCATGAGCAGTAGGGAGCTGGCTGTGAAGCTACAAGGCATCTGGGTACAGTGTAGCATGACCATGCAATTGTCATTCAAAGTGTGACAGCACTGAAAGCTGAAAAATTGCCTGGGCAGGAGCAGGGGTGTAAGTGCCCTGTAGGCAAGTGGTTAAGATTGGTGGGGTCTAGTGAGGAATGGGGTTGACGAATGCATGTTTTATAGAGTTTGGTAAGCTGCCTGAAGAGAAGGAGAGATTGAAGATGTAAGTTAGGGAATGTAGAATAGAGCTAGAAGGTGAACGTAGCAATTGTGAGGGAACAGAGTCCAGGGGGCTAGTAGAAAGATGGATGTAGGAGAAAAGTTTAGAAACCTTGTCTATAGTGGCGGGGTTGAATGAGGTAAGTAATGATTGGACACGGGGTGTTAGGTGGAGAAGGCATTTGTATAGTGGAGATCTCCTCGCGAATTGCATCAATCTTATGTTTGAAGTGATTGGTGATCTCCTGGGCAGTAAGTGAGTTAGTGGGTGGAGGTAGTGGAGGACGAAGTAGAGAGTTGAAGGTAGAGAAGAGTTGACAGGGACGGGATGATAAGTTGTTAATGAGAGTAATAAAATAGGTCAGCTTGGCAGTGAGGGGCAGGAATTGTATTTTTGTAGAGCAGATTTATAATGGTTGAAATCTTTCTGAGTCTTACGCCACAGGTGTTCAAGTGCGTGGCTATGTTTTTTCAGACTTCTAGTGGCATCTGTTTGCCAAGATTGTAGGGGACATTGCCTAGTTCTGTGTGTAGTGAGGGGGGTGAGCTTGTCTAGGAAGGATGACAGTGAAGTGTTGTAAATAGAAAATAGACATTAATACAAAAAGAGAGTAAATCTGTAAGGGGCTTTTTCCACTTTTTTTTAGACCTTACAAAAGGTTTTGGCCTTAGATACACTTCAATTATTATTGTTTCAAAATTACATTAACGCACATAATATTTTTGGAAGCAAATAAGCATAAGACTAAAATAAATGCTACATTCACTTATGTATACTTTATGTTTATGTACTCATTCATCTTGTTTTAATCTGTGCAGTCGAAAAGTCATTGATATGTTCCATATTCCCATAATTCCCATAATAATTGTATAGATAATTTAAAGTAAATGCTCTGCAAGTTCTCTCTGTGCAGTCTCTGGCACATCGCTTGAACTGTTAACATGTATGGTTAATATATTGCTGAGAGGTGGTGTTCTCCAACGAATGCTATGGGTACATTTTTTAAGTCCAGACAGGGTTTACAAAAATGAAATGACATTGGTTGTGGTGTAACAGAGCTCATAATCTACCACTTCACAAGTGAATGGTCTAACCACAAGGCCGCCAAACCTATTCCTTTAAAGCTGCTGCCATTTTCCTTCTAGAATTAATTCCAAGCCAGCCGCGTGTACTCAACATGACGCACTTTGTGTTTGTTTATGCTTGGAATTTAGGCATATTTCCTGCAATGTTAAAAAAGAAAGGTTCGGCTTTAACCCTATGCTATTGGCAAGAACAGGATTATTTAAAGCTGAACAAAACATGAAGAGAAACATAAAATGTCCAGCAACTGTGACAATCATAAAATATAGGAGCATACAGATGTTTTGTTCTAACGTGTAACCAATCACCAAATAGTGTTGTTCTGTCTATCACAAGTGAGGTAATGAAAGCTTGATTCTGATTGGCTGTAGTAGTTACATGCAAGGTGCAGCTATTTACATGTCTGATTAAGTCTTGAAATAAAGGCAAAAATAGTACAAACAAATGCTTTTCTGTCTTACTTTAACTATGTGCACAATTATGTAATACTGCGTGAGAAGACACTTTGGAGACTTCACGTGTACAGTTAGTTTTGAACTGAAATATCTAAAATAAAATATTTTACTGATGGGCTGTAAGCTGTGTGGTCTGAAAGCTATTGCAAAGAATGCAGCGGAAAACACTCCTATATGCTGTTCCAAATTCACTTCAATGGTGGCAAGTGCTTTTTGTCAAATATAGTATAAGGTACATATTTCTGAAAGCTACATTTTCAAACAAAATTGTTGTCCTTGCAGGAGATCTCCAATGTATAGCTTCTATGTCATCAACAAACAGAAGCAGGAATGATTAGTGATCAGTATTAGATGAAGTGTCAGCTATCTGGATTAGATCAATGCTTTTATCTACTGTTTCCTGTTCAAGTATTTACATACAGCATACTATAAGTGTCTTACAAACACACTCCACATAAATGTTGACAGAACAAACAGCATTGTCAAGAAACATGCTAATATTTGCTTTATTACCATTTTTTCAATAGATAAAAAACTCTCTATGTGTCAGTATAAATACATGTGGATTTGTACTTATGGTGTGCGCTGTCTACATATGACAGTTCTCTAAGGATAAATGACTGCAATTTTTAGGCACTCTAATCTGACGCCTTACTATTCAGATACTGAAAAAATGAACATAGGGAAAATAGGTAGGGAAAGGCCTTACCAGCTTAACCTATCACATTATGTGCAATTAACTTACAATATTAATATATATATATATATATATATACATACATATATATATCCTGTATAAATTATCCAGAAGTTGCAGCATCAACATAAAAAATGTGTTGATCCAACATGCAAGCAGATACGCATGAGCAACTTGCATATTGGATTGATACATTTTCATGTTGGTGCTGCAGCCTCTGGATGTATATTCCTCTATACTTTCACTTACTTCTCCATGGTGACTATGTATTGAGATGTTAATATATATATATATATATATATATATATATATATATATATATATATATATATATATATATATATATATACGTATATATATATATATATACGTATATATATATATATACGTATATATATATATATATATATATATATATATATATATATATATATATATATATATATATATATATATATATATATATATATATATACACAGGCATACCCCACTGTTAAGTACACAATAGGGTTTTATTTACTAAAGCTGGAAAGTGCAAAATCAGGCTCAATTTTGCATAGAAAACCAATGAGCTTCTAACCCCAGCTTGTTCAATTACGCTTTGGTAATAAAACCTGGAAGCTCTTTGGTTTCTATGCAGAAGTGAGCCTGATTTTGCCCTTTTCGGCTTTAGTAAATAAACCCCATTGTGTACATAAAAGTGGGGTATGCCTGTATATATATATATATATATATATATATATATATTTGCATTATCACCAACTCTACATTCCAGCAAGATTTTATGAGCACACAATGATTTGATCAAATTCACATGCATGTATAAAAAATATTAAATATTGCAGTTTCCCTGCAAACAAATTCTGTTTGAGTCAAAATATAAGGCTATGAGGTAGGCCGCTATTTCTTCATTACAGAGTACAGTGTAAGGGCAGTGACATAACTGAATTTAGTATAGAGGATCTGGTAACGACTGATTCAATCACATTTTTTTATACACATGATTATCTTCTTTGGTGGTAGGTTCCCTTTAACGACAATTTTGAGTGGGTGTAGTGTCTGGACGCCCCACACCAAAGAAGCTATTGTTGCATTTCATGTACTGATGAGTCCTTATAACTCAAAACAGCTGTATGCAAGCTGAATATTTGGCTCACTATATTTGGTTATCTGTGTAAACCAATTCTGTATACACAGTTGGCCACAATGACATTTGCATGTTCACCCACTAGTCCTTAAACAAGTATTTGATCTTTTATTTTCAGACTGGTAGGGTAAGGTAGCACGGATATGACTTCTCATTCTTGAACTTTGTATTTAGGATATATAGCCTTCAAAATCAATGGAGAAAGAAGTAAATCAAAATATAAGTATTGCCCAAGATCAAGAGGCTTAAGACAGCCATAGATTAATTGAATTTTGGCAGGGCTCAGCTGAGATTTGATACACCTATGGGCAGGTTGCTTGTACCCAAGTCAGTCCATCGACCAGCCTGTTGGATTTCTTACATGCAAGTACTTCTGATGGCTATTGCCGCTAGCAGTAATCATTGTTCTCTGCCAGGCGGGAAGACTTCTGCTGACAGAACACAATAGCATTGTGGGAGGGATTCCCCTATCAACACTGGCTGTAATAATGGGGGAGGAAAGTCATTTTCTTTTCATCTACCCATGGTTGAAGGAAAATAAATTTAGTCATCTATGGCCTGCTATAAACAGAATTGCTGCTTCATTGGAAATACAATTTTCTGTCTAACAGTCTGTAAGACAGCTATGGGCTATTTTTCCCTAATTTTCCTTGTTTATCATATATTGTTAAAAAAAAATGTGGGGTATAATTGCACATATATAAGTTGTAAGGACTGCCTATCATTTTGTGCACAGAGCAAAACTGATAATATGTACACCACCCTAGTGCAAAAGGTAAGAGGAGAGGAAACTTTCCTGAAAGCAACCTAAGCATGTCTTTTTTTATTTCATCGGTTTATCTCCCTTTTCCCTTTTGGCAGTTCAACTTTTGCTGGCTGATAATTACAAGATAAGCCATCAAATGTTGGGTCATACTACTTTAAATCAGAGGCACAGTGAAAATGACAAACACATTTCCTTTATAAGAGGGTACCATTATTGCTGAATATCCAAAGCTCCATGAAATTGAAAATACTCTGCTATTTTTTGAAATAGCTATCGTATATACTCGAGTATAGGCCGACCCGAATATAAGCCGAGGCCCCCAATTTACCCCCAAAAAAACTGGCAAACTTATTGACTCGTGTATAAGCCGAGGGTGAGACATGCCTGTCCATCCCTGTGTGTGTGTCCGTCCATCCCTGTGTGTCCGTCCATCCCTGTGTGTCCGTCCATCCCTGTGTGTCCGTCCATCCCTGTGTGTCCGTCCATCCATCCCTGTGTGTGTGTGTGTCCATCCATCCATCCATCCCTGTGTGTGTGTGTCTCCATCCATCCATCCATCCATCCCTGTGTGTGTGTGTCTCCATCCATCCATCCATCCATCCATCCCTGTGTGTGTGTGTCTCCATCCATCCATCCATCCATCCCTGTGTGTGTCTCCATCCATGTGTGTGTGTGTGTGTGTGTGTGTGTGTGTGTGTGTGTGTGTGTGTGTGTGTGTGTGTGTGTCCAGCCTACCTTTGTCCCGAGCCTCCGTCCCGTGCCTTGCCTCCTTGCCTCCGTCCCGTGCCGTGCCTTGCCTCCTTGCATCCGTCCCGTGTCGTGCCTTGCCTTGCCCCCGTCCCGTCCCGTCCCGTGCCGTGCCGTCCCGTGCCCTCTTCGTCGGCGGCCATTGTAAAGTTCAAAAGCTGCGCCGCCGCCTTCGCCTGTGATAGGCGGAACACTGAATTTCCCAGCAGCCTGTGTTCCGCCTATCACAGACGTCGTATCATCCTCGTCCGTAGTACGAGGATGATACGATGTCCGTGATAGGCGGAACACAGGCTGCTGGGAAATTCAGTGTTCCGCCTATCACAGGCGAAGGCGGAGCCGGAGGCGCGGCTTTTGAATAGAATGGCCGCTGTCTGTCTGCTCGACACGCTGATCGAGCGGGCAGACAGCGATGACTCGAGTATAAGCCGAGGGGGGCACTTTCAGCCTCAAAAAAGAGGCTGAAAATCTCGGCTTATACTCGAGTATATACGGTATGTTAAGTTTGCAATATGTTCAAGACCTTGAAATCATCTATTTTAAAAATCAGACTTCTTATTGCCCTTTCCCTAGTCATTTTCAATAATAGATGAGTTTTGAGGTCATAAACTTAGTACTGATTGGAAAACTAGTATGTTGTAGCATACAATAACTGCACATGGGTCACCTTGGAGATCTGTGGCCACATCTAAAACCCTTGGCTTATGGACTTGAGTCCTAATATGGTCATAGAAAATCCATCCACAACGTAAAATATGCTTCCACTTTATATTTTAATGTTTCTTTCAATGTAGTTAAAGGGTATACCTAACTATAGGGATATATGAAATAATAATATGTTGCTAATAAAGGCCTTCTTATTTAGCTATAATGTTTATTGACTTATCAATTTATTTTCCTCTTGTTGGCAAGCTTAACTTTTTACTGTACGCTTATAGACGGTAGACTACAATGACAATGCATGACACAACAAGAATCCACTGCAGGTATTATAAGTCAGCGACTAGCAAGTTGTTTCAACCTATCTATAATATTAGTGCAACATGTAACTGTTACAACCTCACAGTTAATAAATGTCAGTTGACTTCATACTTTATTTTACTAATGCAGTTGGTCTATTTATCCAGTGCCTGCTTTGTTTATTCCCATTTCCATACTGTAAACACAAGGATACAGCACTGCAGTGGGGGTAGTGTGCTTATCAAAGCAAATAACTCTATAAAAGGAAGTCGTAAGACTAGAGAAAGTAGAAAAAAAATCTGAATTAAAGGGTGAAGACTGGGTTATCTTACGATACTAGGAAAGCACGCATATTTGCTTTACTGGCTAGCTAATTAAAATCATGGCTTTTTGGCACTGGGATCTTGGGTTGAATTTACTCCATGGATCCTATTTGTGTAAATTGTAAATGTAACCCCCCCCCCCCCCCCCCGTTGATTTCTTACAGTACACTAAAATCATGTCCCTATCTAAAAAACAGACGGGTGGGTTACCTAGCCCTAGTCTATGTTGATGTATAACTTTAGTAGGGTCATTAAAATGTAAGCTCCTTCTGGGGGAGGCACTGATTGCCTGTGCAATAAAAATAAAATATCTAGGTATATCAAAAAATCCACATTATCTTTTCTTTCCATTAGCAATTTAATTTAGTTAAAATAAAAAAACCTCTTAGACGTTAGCTTTTTCTTTTATAATGTACTTATATAATAAGTAGGCAATACCCTACAAGTGGAGACTTTGCTTTCCAATAATTGACTGCTAATAAGTTGGAGCTACCTCATTACAATAACTGCAAATACCATCACATGTCCTACCTATTGCAGAATCATGCTACCAACTGGTATTAGAAGAAATAACGTAATAAAATATTTAGGAAAACCAACGTTTTTGTTTTTTGTTCTAATTGGTTGAACATTGGTTTAATCGGCATTACGTGCTCATTTTATGAAACTGTCATAGGTCAGACCTCTTGAACAACTTCAGTCTTTAGTAAGGCGTGAGTAGCTTGTTACGAGAGCCACCACAGACACTTATTTAATGCAGAACGTGTGATTTCTATTTGTTTTATGAAAGTGCATTCTTTTCACTCCTTTGCTTCACTGTCTATTCAATATGGTACCTTGGGTCTGTTTTAAAAAGGGGCTTTGTAAGTCAGCAAAAACCACTGAAAAAACAGAGAAGTGGAGAGTCTAGAAGGCTGTAGTATCACTATAAATCTGAATGATAGACTGATAAAGAGGCTGGCCAAGTGGTCCTTATCCTCCTCCAACATCTCGCATAATAGTGACGCACTTAGAAGAGAAAGCATATTAAACACCTCTTGTTTACCAGTCACTGAACCTTCACACTGCTTATCCTCAGTAAGAATTTTGCAGCATTAAATGGCAAGGAACCAAAACAACGTTATAACTGAATTCCAACTAGCAATAAAAGCAAGTCACAGTTTTAAAGCCAATCCATGAAACTTATTTTTTTAGTGAAGACCAAAAAAAAAAAAAACCCTCAACACTCTGGATTTAGAATAAAACCTTGGTTTTATCTGACACATGGACAGTATGTATCCTTCACAAGCACTTTCCACTGATTGTAATATCCTAGCCTTCAAACTGTAAAAGTGAAAAAATTCTTGATGGGCGTCAAGTACTGTTGGAGACTGTAGATTATTGACCATATGCGCTATACTTTCTGACAGCTTTGCTAAGCAGGCCAGGGGATTGTATAATTAGGCCTGTAATAATACATAGCAGACCCCCCTGAAAGACAACAGGTGAAGTTTTACCATCACTGAGACAAGACGGACTATCTGAAATGTACTTGCCAAAACCTAGAAGGCATACTGTCACTGAAAATTTTTTGTAGCTGTTGGTCTGTGTAACAGTTTATACTACCAGGAGGAGTTTAATAAATGTTAGAAACAAAGAAGGTGGTTTCTTAAGGTGCACCTATAAATTTTACTTAAGTGCAGTTAATCTGTGTTTTATTCAAACCCTCAATCAAGCTAAAGTGAAAACTCTTTTTTTTTTTTTAACTCTTCCTTCAGAACAATACAGGTTTGTTAGTCTGGCGCAAAATGTATTTTGACACATAGTAGACACTATACAAAGCAGGTATCTAAAGACAAACCATAAAACCATACTGTATAGAAGTAATCACATGGGGTCTAGCTATAAATGTTTTCACAAGAGTCGCAAATTTCACCCTGGATCTACACATTTTTTCACTTGAATCCATTACAAAATGAGTGAAAGTTGTGTGAATATTCTGTAAAAACAACAATAATAAATATATAATTAAATAAATTATTAAGCAAAGGCACCTACTGATTATAAAGGCAGAATTGATCGATGAACAAACTGACTTTTGCAAGCAATTCAACAATTTCCCATTTGGATATTGCATGAGTCAACAAACAAATGATAACAAAGGCACAGAAGTGATAAAAATGGTTTTATTCTATTGTTAAATTACCCAGCCTCCTGAAACAAATCTGTCACACCAGCATGAAGTTAATGTGAAAAATATGAGAAAAGAAAATAATTGCTTGTGATCAAGCAAAACTCAGTGGGAGAGATTTATAAAAAAATAAAATAAAAAAAAATAAAAACAGAAAAGAAGAAAAAAGAAAGTTCTAGCGAAAATTATGTTGTCACCATGAGCAACCAATCAGATTTTCTTACGGATCTACCCAAAGAATAAAAGCTGAAGCTTCATTGGTTACTGTGGTCAACTGCTCTTCTTTTGCTGTGGTTTTATTTTCCCCAGTTTTTGTAAATAGGCCCCACTGCCTTTTACAGTGACCATTATGACGTAGCGTCCTCAGATCTCTTGTCGTAATCATCTGAAGACGTGCAAAGGATATGGCCAGCTTAACTTCTTCACCGCGCTGATTATGTTTTAACATATCCCGGTACAATATGCAGTCCATACCTTTATCTTTAGAACCTCTCTTACTAGCTATGCTGGTGGCAAACCAGTAGACTATATTAATGCTAAGCACATTTGGCATTGTACAAACAACTTGACTTCACCAAGATAAAGTGTACACCCACGTGCAAATGTGCTTGTCTTCCTGACAAGTGGCATGACTTCATAATTTAACATGTAGTATGTATGACTTCACTGTTCACAGCCATAACAGTTTGAACATCCTAACAAAAAAGAAAAAGTACCCCACTGACTCAAAAAAAAAGTCCTATCTTATCAGCTTGCAAAACAACAACACAGCCCATGTGAGGATGAAGCCCTTCTTCCCTGTCCTGCACAAGTATTGCCAAGTTATCTTACCTTGAAGAAGTAGAGTGGCTTCCAACTTTTCACTCCAGTGTCACTTTGCTTGTCCTCCAACTCATATGAGGTCCAATGATCCTTAAAAATCCACTTTTTGCACAAGTTTAAATGAATGAAACATCCAGCACAAGTATGTAAAATTTGAAAAACTATCAAAAAAACAAAAAATAAAAAATAAATGTTTACTTTTGCGCCGCCTTTGCTCCCTTGGTGTTAACCCTTTAAGATGCAGAGAGTTTTCAGCAAAGTTTGTGCTTGTTTTGTCCTCTGGTTGCAGTTATAAATATTTCATTCTCACAGGAGGACCACCCTGAAGCAGGAGAGGAGTGAGCTGATCTCTCTGAATTCTGCCTCCTCCCTGGGCTCAGGAATTAAAACTGTAACTTTTCCTGTACTTCCAAGCTACAGTTGTCTCTTAACAGTAAAAAAGTTGTAGCATTTCCTCTGCTTTTGGAGTCTTTTGCTCTGATTTTTGGGAATACGTTAAAGGCTGAGCAGTCAGACTAGGCACTGTGTGTGGTTGGGATGGGGAGACCCAGAGGATTCTCAGTTCTCAGCATGCTGTCTGTGGTTACTTGGGCTGGAAAGAAGATGTGGAGTGGATAATATGTGGGATGCGGACTGGAATGCACTAAAGTGAGGGGGAGGAGGAAGCACATTCATTGAGCCACATTCCAATGGGAGAAGCACAGAAAAGGCAAGGCACAGGAACATTAAGACTGCATACATGATACAATTCACATTCATCTTTACTTACATGTCATTTTCTCTGGCTGAGGAAAACCCACTAAAATTGTGCAACAGTTATTATTGTAATATTTTCTGTGTCACAATTACACCATAACCAGAATATAAACTATTAAATATTAATTACAATTCTTGTTATTTTTGTTATTACTATTATTATCATTATTTTATTGTTCTTTGACCTGGTACAAACTTCAGCACACTTTTAGGAATACTACTACTACCATTCTTATTATTTTGTTGTTATTATTGCTATTATGTCATTTTCTTTGGCCAGCAAGAAACCCGCAATTGTAAAATGTGTACAATCACCAAAATGTATATATACATTAATTACAACTTTATATAATAATATTTATTATTATTAATATTTTGTTGTTGTTATTATACAGTTTTCTTTTGCCAGGAAAACAACCCCACATAAAACAAACACTTAACAAAAATAAATAAAATAGGAATACTGTAATAGCTGTAGTAACATTTTGTCTGTCACAACTACACCAGCACAGCAACAATATATTAACATACATTTGTTACACTTCACAATAATATTGTTTTGTTGTTTTTTTTTGTCATTTTTCATTGGCCCCAGAAAAAATTCACTAAACATTTTTTAAGCTAGTAATATTAGAACAGTTATTGTAAATGATCTGCCTGTCACAATTGCACAATCAGTATTATATATACTACTGGCTATGACTTCTGGCTTGTCCCCCCGTTGACTACCCCAGTAGCAAGCTACTTGCTATTGGGGCACTGCAAAGATCATGGTTCAGCCAACCCCCCCCCCCCCCTCCGTCAGTGGCTGTGATTGACAGCAGCGAGAGCCAATGAGTCAATGAGGAGGGAGAGCTGCTGTTCTCATGCACATCGCTGGATCAAGACTGGGCTTGGGTAAGTATAAGGGGGGCTGGAGGGGGAGCTGCAAACAGAAGGTTTGCATGAAGGTGCATGAAGGTAAAACAAATATTCAGCCTTTAGAAGCTCTGCTTATCTGTCTCCTCCCCACTTCTGTCAGACCATTATGCCAACCATTTTTTTGTCATAAAAAAATAAATAAATATATATATATATATATATATATATATATATATATATATATATATATATACATATATATATATATATATATATATACACATATATATATATTGTACATAGCACACTCAATTTCCATATATCAGTGTACCCCAAAAATATGTGATCATAAAAACTTTTTTATATACAATTCCTAATATGTCCCATGTGAAAATCCCATACACCATGCAATCTCCGTACAAACCTCAAATCCGTATCTGATATTTTCTGACAAGTCTTACTGCAAAAACACAGATACAGCACCCGAGTGCCCTTCACCCCACCTCATCGGTATCTCCTCACCTTTATTCTAGAACCCCCTCAATCAAGGTAGGAAGTCAAACGTGCCTGTTTGGTATATCAACCCGTGTTGCCCCTCTCCAGACTTACTTATGTCAGTGATCATCAGACTCCTAGGAGTGAAGGCCACCAAAAGGAAAAGAAGCATAAACAACAATAGTGTAGACTGCTAAAATATTATTTTTATAATAACTTTAAGTATTGCACTCAGGGCCTAAACTGGGGGGGGGGGGGGGTGTAGGGGGGCAAATATCCCTGGCATGGCAACAAAAGGGGCACAATGGGGGATGTCACCCACACAGGGAATCACTGCTCTAAGGGTGCCACTGCCGCCCGATAAAGTCTAATGGACAGGTGGCCAGGTGGCACCTGCTGTAAAGTCCGACATATCCCAGGGAAATAAAAAGAAGAAGGGAAACTGTAAAGCCCCAGTTCTACTCAGAGAAGACTGACCATTGGGGCACTGCTTGAGGGCCCGGGGCCATTCGGGGGCCCCATCGTTTTGCTAACCTCAGTAAATTCATTACTGAGTTCATTACTAAATTCATTACTATCGCAGATTTTTATCTCTGTCTCTGAAAAGTCAGTTACTGTCATCCATTGTCTGTAACAATCCTGAGGCTATAGCTGCTCCGCCTCTGCACTGCTTCCTCAGCCAATGGGAACACAGTGTACCTGCCCCCTTCCCCAGTGTGGCCTATTTGACTTTAGAAGAGGAGATGCTGACTGGTGGAGGACAGGACAGGGAGGAATAGACAGTCTGCAGTGTGGGAGGGGCTGCAGCCTGCTTGGAGAAGGCAAGCTGAGCTAAATGTAATTTTTTCAGTGGTTTACCTTGGTGAGCAGGGGGGAGGGGGAGGCTGTGTTTCATCTAGCAGGGCTTCTCTTGTCTCTGAGGATTGATTTTACGTGTAAGGAGAACTGCACTGCATTGTTTGCCCCAATCTCTGCTACACCTCCCTACTCATTGCCTGATTACCAGTAAACAAGCACAGTCTCCTCCTCCTCTCCTGCACTACCACCTCGCATGTCTGTAAAATGCTGGGGCACTACAAGTCCCAGCATGCCAGGAGAGGTGGCAGCAGCAGTGTGTTTGATCAGCCTGATATTTAGATGAAAGGTGCTGGTGTGTGCATGTATATCTGTGCATGTATGCCTGTGTATGTGTGCATGTACAGTATGTCTGTGTATGTGTGCATGTGCATGTATGTCTGTGTATGTGTGCATGTGTGTGTGTATGTCTGTGTATGTGTGCATGCATGGCTGTGTATGTGTGAATGTGCATGGATGTCTGTGTATGTGTGCATGTGTGTGTGTATGTCTGTGCATATGTGTACCTTGTGTGTGTATGTCTGTGCATATGTATACCGTGTGAAGGGCATATGTATACCGTGTGGAGGGCTTTTAAACTAGGCAACGGGGGGCAGGGTCCAGAGGTAGAGATAGTCAGCGCTGAACATATTCCAGAGGGTAATATTGGGGGCATTAGTGGTAGGTTGACTAAAGCACATAAACCCGAGGTAAGTATAATAACAAGTCCTATTTGCAACCTTGGAACACCCAATAAGAAGACAGTATGCGGGGAAAAAAAAAAAGACAGTAGTCTAAACTGCGTGGCATGTTCACCAATGTTAGGAGCCAGGCGGACAAGATGGGAGAAGTAGAGATACTGTTGTATGGGGAGGATTTCGATTTTGTGGGAATTTCAGAGACTTGGTTCAGCAGCTCTCATGAGTGGCAACTGTTCAAGAGTATTCCCTTTAACGCAGGATAGAGAGGGTAAAAAAGGGGGAGGGGTATGCCTGTATATCAAGAATAATGTACAATGGAATGTGAGAGATTACATCACTAAGGGAGCTACGAAGGAGGTGGAATCGTTATGGGTAGAGCTCCAAATGATGAAACTAAGGGGAAAGTAATAGTGGGAGTGTGCTATATGCAGACATCCAGACATAAACTTGGTGGAAGGAACAGTGCATTCGTCTAAGGTTTGCCAATTCCTAAATGTCTTGCAGGACAATTTCATTGGTCAGATGATAGATGCACCAACTAGAAACAAAGCATTATTAGACCTACTAATTACCAACAATACAGACCTGTTCACGGATGTGGAAATACTGCGCAATTTAGACAGGTCAATTAGCTTCATTATAAACCACACAAATAAGAAACATAACGGGAATACTAAGACACTGAATTTCAAAAGAGCCAACTTCCCTAAACTACAAACCTTGCTAGAAGATATTAATTGGGATGCAATCTTAGGAACAAAGAACACAGAGGAGAGATGAGTTTTCTTTAAGAGCATATTAAATAAGGGCACGAGCCAGTGCATCCCATTGGGAAATACATTTAAAAGAGTGAACAAAAGTCCTGGGTGGCTTAACTCCATTGTAAAAATGCATATAAAAGCAAAGGAGAAGGCCTTCAAAAAATACAAGGCGGAGGGATCATCATCAGCATTCAAACTTTACAAAGAAAACAACAAGCAATGTAAGGCAGCACAGTGGTGTAGTGGTTAGCACTCTCACCTAGCAGTAAGAAGGGTCGCTGGTTCAAATCCCAACCACGACACTACCTGCCTGGAGTTTGCATGTTCTCCCTGTGCCTGCATGGGTTCCCTCCGGGTACTCCGGTTTCCTCCCACAATCCAAAGACATGCAGGTAGGTTAATTGGCTTCTGTCCAAAATTGGCCCTGGTATATGAATGGGGACCTTGGATTGTGGGCTCGTTGAGGGTAGGGACCGATGTGAGTGTGCAATGTACAGGGATAGGGACAATTGTAGACACTCACTCAGGTTGAGCTGGATGGACTGGTGTCTTTATTCAACCTTACTAACTATGTAAGGGTACAATTAGGGCAGCTAAGATAAAACACAAAAGACACATAGCCGAGGAGAGCAAACAAAAATCCTAAGAAATTCTTTAAGTATATAAACAGAAAAAGGGGGGGGACAGACCATATTGACCCCATAAAGAATGAGGAAGGAAATATAGTTACAAAGGATGGTGAGGGTATTGAATTTATTTCTCCTCAGTCTTCATTAGGTAATCGGGGGGCTTCAGTAACCAAAACAGCAATGTTTATCCTCATGACACATCACAAGAAGCACCCTCATGGCTAACAGAGGGCAGAATTAGAAATAGACTTGAAAAACTTAACATTAATAAGTCACCGGGACCATATGGCTTGCACCCGAGGGTCCTTAAGGGAACTCAGTCAAGTAATGCTAATTTTTACTGAATGTCTACTGACTGGAATGGTACAAGCTGATTGGAGAAAAGCCAATGTAGCACCAATATTTAAAAAAAGGGCCAAAATACAACCCTGGGAATTACAGAGCAGTTAGCGTAACATTAATAGTATGCAAGCTCTTGGAGAGGATGAGAAGGGACTATATACAAGATTTTAGTAATGAAAACTATATCATTAACAATAATCAGAATGGATTCATGAAGAATCGTTCTTGCCAAACCAATCAATTAATCTTCTATGAGGAGGTGAGCTGCCATCTAGATAAAGGGAGGCAGGCAGACATGGTGTATCTAGATTTTGCAAAAGCATTTCACACAGTTCCCCATAAACGTTTACTGTACAAAGTAAGGTCCGTTGGCATGGATCATAGGGTGAGTACATGGATTGAAAACTGGCTACAGGGGCAAGTTCAGAGGGTAGTGATAAATGGGGAGTACTTGGAATGGCCAGGGGTTGAAAGTGGGGTCCCCCAGGATTCTGTCCTGGGACCAATCCTATTTAATTTGTTCATAAATGATCTGGAGGATGGGGTAAAAAGTTCAATTTCTGTATTTGCGGATAATGGTATACTAAGCTAAGCAGGGAAATAACTTCTCCGCAGGATGTAGAAGCCTTGCAAGTAGACCTGAACAAATGAATGGGGTGGGTAACTGCATGGCAAATGAGGTTTAATGTAGAAAAATGTAAAATAATGCATTTGGGTGGCAAAAATATGAATGCAATCTATACACTGGGGGGAGAACCTCTGGGGTAATCAAGGATGGAAAAGGGCCTGGGGGTCGTAGTAGATGATAGGCTCAGCAATGGCATGCAATGCCAAGCTGCTGCTAACAAAGCAAACATAATATTGGCGTGCATTAAAAAGAGGATTAACTCTGGAGATAAAATGATAATTCTTCCACTCTACAAGACTCTGGTCCGGCCGCACCTGGAGTATGCTGTCCAGTTCTGGGCACCAGTCCTCAGTAAGGATGTGCTGGAAATGGAGCGAGTACAAAGAAGGGCAACAAAACTAATAAGGGGACTGGAGGATATTAGATATGAAGAAAGGTTACGAGAACTGAACTTATTCTCTCTGGAGAAGACATGCTTGAGAGGGGATATGATTTCAATTTACAAATACCATACTGAGGAACTCACAATAGGGATAAAACTTTTCTGCAGAAGGAAACGTGGCCACTCATTAAAATTAGAAGAAAAGAGGTTTAACCTTAAACTGCGTAGAGGGTTCCTTAGAGCATAAGGATGTGGAATTCGCTTTCACAAGCGGTGGTTTCAGCGGGGGAGCATCGATAGTTTAAAAAACTATTAGATAAGCACCTGAGCGACCAGAACATACAGGGATGTATAATCACACACATAGGTTGGACTTGATGGACTTGTGCCTTTTTTCAACCTCACCTACTATGTAACTACTGTATGTAACCATGTAACTATGTACTATGTGTGTGCGTGTATATGCATACTATGTGTGTCTGTGTGTGTGTGTGTGTGTGTGTGTGTGTGTGTATGTCTATGTGTATGTATACTGTATTATTTATTTGTGCCCACTGCTGATTGACTTCTGTTGAACAGACATATCGGAAAAAAGCTGCTCAATCAGCTGCTGTGTTGCCAACCATCCACAGAGAGGAGAAAAATGCCTTTAAAAATTCACTTATTGTCACTCAGAGCCATCTGATTGGTTAACTGCCAAGCTCAGCCTCAGATCAGGCAGCAGGGCAGGTCTGGGCGCGTGCTCTGCAGTGACATCACAGAAAAAATCAAACGCAACTTTTATTCACATACCCCACTGCCGATCCGAAGCCGACCACAGCAGTTCACCATTCAGCTGGCTCCACAATTGCACATGCGCAATTCAGAGCCAGCAACAGGTAGGTTTTTTAAAGTCTTTTCCGGACAAAGCATAAGGGTGAAAAGGTGTGTGCAAGATGACATTGATATAATGTGGCACTCTGGGGGCTCTGCTGTAAGGTGGCACTCTGGGGACACTGCTGTAAGGTGGCACTATGGGGGCTCTGCTTAAGATGGCACTCTGGGGGCCCTACTGTAAGGGGGAATCTGCGGACTGAGATGTATAGGGAGAATGCTGGGGACTATGATGTAAGGGAGGGCTCTGATGTGAACATGGCACTCATCCTGACTGCTGTACTCTAGATGTTGTGTTGTTTGTTACTTACTCCTGACCCCTGCAATCTATACATTAAAGTGGGTATAGAAAAGAATCACCTCCCTTTAAAATAATCACATGTTGTTGCTTTGCAGACTGAAATAAAGATAGACACAGTTTTTGTTTTATCCAGCTGTATTTACTTATGTCATCCAAGTGAAAGATATAACAATATGTCAGAAAAAAATCAAAATAGAATCACAGAGTTGGAAAAAGGATCACCCCCTTATATGAGTATTTTATTGAACCACCTTTTGGTTTAACCACTTCAGCCCCGGAAGGATTTACCCCTTAATGACCAGGCCATTTCTTTCCACAAATAGAGCTTTCTTTTGGTGGTATTTGATCACCTCTGTGGTTTTTATTTTTTGTGCTATAGACTGACAATTTTGAGAAAAAAAACCCAATATTTTTTACTTTCTGCTATAGTACATATCCCAAAACAAAAAATATATATATATATATATAAAAAAAATTAATTCATTGATATAGACCAATATGTATTCTTCTACATATTTTTGGTAAAACAACTCAATAAGTGTATATTGATTGGTTTGCACAAATGTTATAGCATCTACAAAATAGGGGAAAAATGTATGGCATTTTTATTTATTTTGATACACAGTTTTAGCGCTGATGAAACTTTTTTGACCCTAAACATACAGCCAGAGCTACAATGGAATGGGTTAGATCAAAGCATATTCATGTGTTAGAATGGCCCAGTCAAAGTCCAGACCTAAATCCAATTGAGAATCTGGGGCAAGACTTGAAAATTGCTGTTCACAGACACTCTCCATCCAATCTGACAGAGCTTGAGATATTTTGAAAAGAAAAATGGGAACAAAAATCACTTTCTAGATGTGCAAAGCTGGTAGAGACATCCGCAAAAAGACTTGCAGCTGTAATTGCAGTGAAAGGTAGTTCTACAAAGTATTGACTCGGGGGGTTGAATATAAATTCAGACCACACTTTTTGCATATTTACTGTATTTGTAAAAAAAATTTAAGATCATTTATCATTTTCCTACCACTTCACAATTATGGTCCACTTTGTGTTGATCTATCACATAAAACCCCAATAAAATACATTTACGTTTTTGGTTGCAACATGACAAATAGTGGAACATTTCAAGGGGTATGAATACTTTTTCAAGGCACTGTACGTCTTGGCACACCTTAGAAGATGTATAAGATCATGATCTAGTTAGAGTGCACCCTTTTACCAATGTGCTATGTCAGTGCCAACCTGAAACTTTATCGTCACGACCTCTACCCATGGTGTGGAAATACTTCTGTCTTCTCTGTTGCTCTACACAGACCAGAAACCCTATTTCAAATGCAAGTTCTTTCAACAAAGTTGCTACTCATAAATCATTAAGAAGTTGCACAGTGGGAACTCTGCAAGGGGCGGAGCTATGACGTAGGAGACAGGCGTCCATCTGAGCGTCCGTCCGAGCCTCCTGATGCCCTCGCTCACTCTACCTCCCTCCGCCACGCACCTCTTCACAGCCCCATAGCCTGCACTGCACGCTCCCGAGTCGCGCCCGAGCCTTCCGGACATTGCGGTTCCAGGGAACGAGATCCGACCCTGCCAAACCTAGCTGCAGCTCGCGCTAGTGGAACGGTTGCCCAGGAGTACAGCGGCGGAGCACCGCAAGACGCCGATACATGGCGGGACGGGACCTGAGCTGCATACCCTGAAGGGGGGTGAGGATCCTTGCTAGAACATACTGGAGCACAGGGTGAGGCTGTCTGACACAAGTCCCTACAGACCCGGTAGAGCGGTAAGGCAAGCAGCGGGACGGGGAAGTGGGGGAGTTTCTGCTGGAGTGTCTGCTGGATCGGTGAGAGGCAAGGATATAGACACTGTGCTAGATAAGGGGGTATACCCCTAGGTAAACTGGAGCCTACCCTATCTTCTCTCTTTCCGTGCCTAAGGAATAAGCTGTCCTGACAGAATCCCATATGGAATGATTGTTTGATCTGGCTCTAGATGGTATTGCTGCCAGGGGAGAGAAAAGGAAAAGATATTGTTACCTAAAGGGGGTTCTCTCTGTACACCCCTCCCCCCCTGGTTATAAGGGACAGTTTTTTTATGTATACAATCAGCTATATAAAATCTGCAGGTGGAAACCTGTTATGCTATTAATAACAGTTGCTGGAGGAATCTAAACGCAGCTGTAATAGCCTCTGCTGCTGACAAGAGGATTTGCACTTTCCTGAGTTTTTTTTTTTTTTTTTTTTGGAGGATACCCCCGGAAACATATTCTATGGTTTAGAGAATCTACGATATGGACATATCCAATGGATATTGTTAATTACTAGACGTGCCCAATATAGAAAAGTGGAAGCAGCGGAAAAGATAATAAATCTTGTTTTCCATCAAACGGCCTTCTTGAAAGAAGAAGGGAAAGAAAAGAAATAATCTTTTTTTTGGGGTCACTAGGAATTGAACAACGCTCGAGACATCAGGAGGTTATTGATTATTGAGTAATACCCCCTCCCCCCCCCCCTTTTTTTTTTTTTTTTTTTTTGTGGACATTTTGGTTGATGAAATTGAATCGGTACTGATCACCACCAAACGAATGTAATAATATTGTGATTGATGTTTTTTGGTTAGGTGGGTCTATTGAAGGGGAGGTATATAAAGTGGTGGTAAAGAATTATATCAATATCTTGTCATAGTGGGAAGAGAGTCAAGCTTTGATAGCCCTGCCAGGATGAGAGGGAAAGCAGGCAAGACAAACAAACAAATAACCCCTGCCGCAAGTCCGGTCGGAATCCAAAAATATATGGCCGCGAACATTAGTATAAGGGCAGGTGAAGAGGCTGGCAGCCCCAGGATGGAAAAATTGCTCCGCTCGGGCCCAAGTAGACAGAAGGGAGAAGACAGTAGAGGGACAAAAACCCCGGTTATTAAGCCAACTGAAAAAAAAAATAGTACAAACTCTCAAAGTGGGGATAGTAGTCAGAATGAGGCTCAAGGAAGGGAGGGGTCAGAACATCTGGGGGTAGGAGAAAGGGGTCTAGACAGACAAGGGGAAACCCCCCAGTCTCCACAGATTAGGGAGATGCTCTCAGAGATGTTCATGAGAATGGAGGTCTCTCTAAGGGCAGATATCGCAACTATAAGGGAGGACATAGGCTTGGTCTTGGGGAGAGTAGAGGAGGTGGAAAACAAAATAGAGGCCCAGGAGCATAGAATAGATGGAATCCTAGAACAGGTAACAGCTCTCCGTAGGGGAAATAGAATAATTAGATATAAATTAGAAGATCAGGAGAATAGAAGCAGAAGAAAGAACCTACGAATAAAAGGTCTCCCTGAGACAATTAGCGCATCTACCCTTGGAGAGATAGCCCAACAGATCTTCAACCCCCTATTAGACAGAGAAGCCACAGCCCCATTAAAGTTAGATAGAATACACAGAATGACACGACCTTTTGGAATTAGATCAGAAACCCCCCGAGATGTCATAGCAAGATTTCATCACGTAGCAGAAAAAATGCAGGTAATGAGAAAAATTAGAATACAGCCAGGGGTGACCTACGGGGACGCGGAACTGCAGATCTATTCCGACTTAGCGGGAGAGACGCTTGGAAGAAGGAGAAGATTGAAACCACTAACGGAACTACTGAGAGCAGCCGAGATCCCATATCAATGGGGATTTCCGGCATGTCTCATAGGGAAAAAAGACGGACGATCTGCGGTTCTACGTTTCCCGGAGGATCTCAGAGAATTCTGCGAACAGCTAGGAATACACCCTACTCCACAGATAGAATGGGATAGTGAAGAGGATCTAGGAGGAGCAGGGAGTATGACCCAAAGAAATAAGAGACAGGATAGATCGAGCGATTGGAGACGAAAGAATCCAATTACCTGAAGCTGAGACGAATTAGGAAGGAGGGCAAAAAGGGGAAGGGGGGGGGGAGGAGAGGGAGAGGGCTGGGGGAGTCTCGGACGGACATGGGGGTGAACCCCAGGGATATTATGGGGGAGAGGAGACCACTGGTATTGGCCTTCCAGCCCCATAGGTTTAACAAGAAAAGGGGAGTCCTACCCAGTCTTACGAGACGTTTTGTTATAGGACAGGGGGGGGGGGCGGGGGGTGGGAGGGAGGTTTTGGTTGTGTGGGGTTTTTTTATGGGCTCTCACTCGGTCCCCCTATAGGGGCAGCAGGTATGGTCTCCAACGGGTTCACTAGACGCTCCAACAAAAGAGGGGAAACCCCCACTGGAAGAGAGGTATGGGGATAGTTAATGTTATTACTTATAATGTAAGGGGCTTAAATACAAAAAGGAAAAGATACAGAATAAACGATGAGTTGCAGCACATGGAAGCAAATATAGTATGTCTCCAGGAGACGCATATAACTTGCACCTCTGGGATCAGAATGAATTCGAATGATTTCCCGATATGGATTTATGGGGATTCCCCATCCCCATACTCCAGAGGGGTTGCAATAGGTTTTAGTAAAACAATGAGGTTTAATCTAGAGGAGCGACTGGTGGATCCGGAGGGACGATATCTGTGCTTAAAGGGAATGCTGTTTAACCTTAAATGCACAATCGTAAATATTTATGCCCCAAATGAGAATGCGGAAGTATTTCTAAGGAAAACATTGAACAAAATAGAGGATTTCAAAGAGGGGAAACTAATTCTTGCTGGAGATTTTAACTGGAGTATAAACCCAAAAATTGATACCTCAACGGGAGGACCCAGGACATCGGTACATAAGCAGAGAAAGTTTTTAAGGGCTCTGGCTCTATATCAGCTACAGGATACCTGGAGAGTACTTCATCCAAAGGATAGGGACTATACATGCTTCTCCTCAGTCCATGGTTCCTTCTCTCGAATAGATTATATTTTCTTGGAACACTCATTCCTGAAAGCACTTAAGAAGGCGGAAATAAAAATCAGAACTGTGTCAGACCATGCGCCAGTTATGATTAAGTTGGAGATAGGGGAGGATCATGGACCGAGGGGGATTTGGAGATTGAATGAATCTCTGTTACAGGATAAGGACTCTGTAAGTAGGGTGGAGAGGGAGATGGAACAATTTTTTAGATTAAATGATACACCTGGAATCTCCAGCCCCATATTGTGGGAAACGCACAAAGTGGTAATGAGAGGGGTATTAATAGGGATCGGAGCGGGAAAAAAGAGAGAGAGAGAGAGGAGGAAAACCCTACTGTATGAAGAAATCCAGAGACTGGAGATGGGTAGTAGACCAAGGGGACTCTATGACACTCAGGACTTAGTAATAAAAAAAAGAGAACTAGAAGACTACTTAGAGCAGGACAGGATGGCCGCTTATTATATTTTGGGAACAGAGAGGTATCAATGGGGAAACAAAGCCGGTAAATGGCTGGCCAGGAGAGTGAAGGATAAGAAAAGTAGAACTTTTATCCCAAGGGTAAGAAATGAGGCAGGGGACATACAAAATATGCCGGAGGATATTGTAAATACGTTTTATACATACTATAAGGCCCTATACAATATTCAACAGGATAGCTCAGAGAACAGAGGCCGAGACGCAATAAAGGACTATTTGAAAGGGATAGAGATCCCCAGGGCTAAACAAATAGAAATGGAAGCATTAGAAGCCCCGATATCAAAGCTGGAAGTTGAATGGGCTATCAAAAATACAGCTAAGGGAGGATGCCCCGGGCCAGATGGTTTCCCGATCTCATACTATAAGGAATTCCAAAAACAGCTGGTTCCAAAATTATGCGAGTATTTCAACGCAGTGGGGAGGGATGGAAAATTTCGAGAAGAGACATTACTGGCACATGTGGTCTTGATCTTGAAAGAGGCAAAGGACCCACTTGCAGTGGAAAGCTACAGGCCAATTTCCTTGCTAAACTCAGATATTAAACTTTTTGCAAAAATTATCTCTGAACGATTAAGACCTCATGTGCCAGAGTGGGTACAGCAGGATCAGGTTGGATTTATCCAAGGGAGAGAAGGGCGGGATAACGCATTAAAGACTATTATGTTAAGCCAGGAATCCATAAGGCAGAAGACCCCCACGATACTCATGTCTATAGATGCTGAAAAGGCATTTGACAGGGTTAGCTGGGGGTTCTTATTCGAAGTGCTGGAGCGATATGGATTAGGGGTGAGGATGAGAGGGTGGATTGAAGCTCTGTATACCAAGCCTAAAGCTAAAATAAGAATAAACGGGGCCCTGTCCTGCCCCCTTGAATTGTGCAACGGGACAAGACAGGGGTGCCCGCTCTCCCCAATATTATTTGTTCTGGCACTAGAACCTCTCCTGACGGCTATTAGGAAGAATCAAAACATCCATGGAATACGGGTCGAAGGGAGGGAGTATCGGGTTGCTGCTTTTGCAGATGATCTTTTGCTCTATATCTCTAGCCCGGAGACCTCTATACCGGCGACTATGGAAGAAATAAAAAAATACGGGAAAGTCTCCAATTTTAGGGTTAATGCAACTAAATCTGAAATTCTAAATTTAAATATACCAGTAGAAGAACAAAGAACCCTGCAAACCAAATACCCCTTTAGATGGTGTGGGAGGGAGTTGGCCTATTTGGGAATAAAGCTTACGGCAGGGAGAGAAGACTTGTTTGAGGCTAACTACATCCCCCTACTTAATAAAATCAAGCAGTATTTAGATAAGACCCAATATAAAGCTTTATCTTGGATAGGGAGAATAAACACAGTAAAAATGTTCATTCTACCAATGTTTACTTATATATGTCAAATGGTCCCCATTTTATTACCACAGGGATATTTAAATAAATTAAATATGATGATTAAAAGATTTATATGGAAAAAAAAAATGGCGAGGGTGGCCCTTAATATTTTGACAAGAAGTAAAGACAGAGGAGGATTAGCAATGCCCGATTTCAAAAGGTATCACGAGGCTATACTAATTTCACGAATCACAGACTGGACACATAACAAAAAAGGGAAGGATTGGGTGGAACTAGAAATTAAGTTAAGTAGAAGGGAGCTAGGGGAGATAATATGGATACCTGCAAAACATAGAGAATTGGGGACTAGCACAAGTTTATTGACAAAAGGGGTATTACGAATATGGGATATAATAAATAAGAGAAACAAGTGGGAGCACAATTCACCATTTATGCCACTATTAGACACTAAAATTTTTCCACCAGGTCAAGAGGAATATATATATTACAGTAGATGGGTTAAGAAAGATAAAATTAAATTACAAGAGGTTATGGAAGGGAATAGGGTATGCACATATGAGGAAATTATAGGAAAGTGGGGCCACAAGCCTTTAGATAGGTGGAGATACTTACAACTATATTATTTTACTCAGTCTTCACCACAACCACTACGAGGACAGGAGCAACTTAGACCTCTGGAGAAGTGGATAGGGAATCCCCAATGCTTGGTAAAAAGGATCTCAAAAATATATGAAATCTTAGGGGAAGTAGAAGAACAAAAATTCCCCCCCTATATAGAAAAGTGGGAAAGTGAATTGGGACCGCTGGATAACGACCTCCATAGAAGCAGGATTATTAGACGAACGTACTCGGTTGCCAAAGACCTTCAAACTAGAGAGATGTCATATAAACTTTTAACAAGATGGTATATAACCCCACAGCAAGGAAATAAAATCTGCAGCGAGACCTCCCCATTATGCTGGAGAGGCTGTTCAGTAGTGGGTTCCTTCGCTCATATATGGTGGGAGTGCCCTAAGATACAGTTATTTTGGGAGAAGATTATAAAAGCTATCTTTGAAATAACAGGGGAAGGGATTAGAAGAGACCCATGGGTTTGCTTATTCCATGACTCTGAAAAAGGTGAGAGAGAGTATGGGCAATCCCTGGTCCCGGGCCTACTGAATTCTGCTAAGGCACTGATCCCGCGAAGATGGAGGAAATCCGACCCCCCCTCGATGAAGGAGTGGGTAGAAAGGTTAGAAAGGATACGAAATATTGAGGAGACAATGTATAAACTGGATAACTCAGAAGGGAGATATCAGTATAAATGGCGACTTTGGATACAATTCGGACAAACTGAAGGTTATCTAAAGCTGCTTGATTGTTAGCAAAGGGGGGGACCGAGTGAGGGGGGAGGGGAGGGAGGGATAAGGTAGATCATTCTCAATGAAACGGTGTTGTATTTATTATTATGTGGAATGGTCTATGTTTAAAAAAAAAAAAAAAAGAAAAAAAAAAAGAAGTTGCACAGTACCCCATACAACATACAAGGCAATGCAGTATGTGTAATGTTGTACTGCACCCTGGTAAAACTGCTAAAAGGATTAGCTCATCAGTAATAAATGAAATTGACCCATTACTTACCTGAAATGGTCTGGAATTACAACTATATAGTACATTTCTTAAGTCTAGGTTCACATCTATGCAGTTGTGGTTGATGTGGTTTTAAGGCGCGTTTTGCTGTGCATTTTAATCTTTTAAACCATGCATTTCTGCATGCAGTTTTCATGCATTTTCTTTTTCTCTTTAAACACACTGTATATAGCTGGTTGCTAAGGAGCGGGCCAGGAAGCTGGGCGCCATGTCCTTAACAACCGACAACTCATCAGATGTCAGTGGATCAGCTGAAAATTAAAAAGAAAGAATTGCTGGCAAAAAAAAAACGTGATAAAACGGCTTAGGGACCATTTAGGTCTGGTATGAATTTGGAGGGGAACCCTACGCCATTTTTTTTTTTTTTTAAATGGTGTGGGGTCTCACCAAAATCCATACCAGACCCTTATCCGAGCATGCAGCCCAGCAGCTCTGGAAAGGAACCTTCTGCATATAAACTGTGGCAAGGTGGCTCAGCTGTGCAAACTGATGTACCTGTATGCCAGTCCTTGCATGTAGTATTGTGGGCATACGGATCCCCATTCTAAAAGGGGGCAATACTAAGATCTGCTGTTCCAAGTGATGAGGAACAGCGATCACAGTAAGCCCATTCCCCACACAGTTAGAATACACCCAGGGAACACAGTTAACCCCTTAATCGCACCCTAATGTTAAATCCATTCCCTGCCAGAGTGATACATTGATCAGTGCATTTGTTTTAGCAGTGATCACTGTAATAATGTCATTGGTCCCCAAAAAGTGTCACTTGGGGTCAGATTTATGCAGTCTCACTAAAAATCACAGATCGCCGCTGTAGTGTCATATTTTGCTCCCCATCATAGAATGCTCCGGAAGTGACGTTGCGGCCAGAAATTTTGCACTGCGCATGCGCGATGCGTTCCAAATGCTTGCACCATGCGTTCCAGAGGATTTCCGACAATGTAGTTCAGTGAAACCTTCAGATAATGTCACAGGAGTGAGGGGAGGTAATCGTGACATTAACATTAGACAGAGCGGCGGAGATAGAGCAGGTAACTGTGGCTCAGGGAGGGGATTACCTCCCCTCACTTCTCTGACAGTATCTGACGGTTTCACTGGTCTGCATTGTCGCAAATCATTTGGAACGCATGGAGCAAGTGTTTGGAACGCATTGCGCATGCGCAGTGCTACATTTCTGGCCGCAACATCACTTCCAGAGCATTCTATGATGGGGAGCAAAATATGACACTACACCGCCATTACCAGGGAAAACAAGAAAAAATAAATAAAAGTCCCTAAATCTATCCCCTATTTTGTAGATGCTATAACTTTTGTGAAAACCAACCAATAGATGCTTATTGTGATTTTTTTTAACAAAAATTTGTAGAAGAATTCATATTGGCCTAAACTGATCAATACATTTATTTATTTATTTTTTGGAAATTATTTTTTTCCAAAATTGTCGGTCTTTTTTTGTTTATAGTGCAAAAAATATAAACCGCAGAGGTGATCAAATACCATCAAAAGAAAGCTCTATTTGTGGGGAAAAAAATGACATCAATTTAATTTGGGTACAGCGTCTCAGGACTGCGCAATTCTCAGTTAAAGTGACAAAGTGCCGTATCGCAAAAAAATGGCCTGGTCATTAAGGGGTAAATCCTTCCGGGGCTGAAGTGGTTAACAAGGGGGCACCTAGATCTCGCCCCCCATGTGAATGAGCCCCTATCCATTTACCAAAAAAGTGTAAAAGTGAATAAAGACAGTACAAGAGTTTTTGACAAGCCCGTGATTAAAAAAATGTAAAAAATGTCCCCCGATGTAGATCCATCTTCAATCATGATGCCCGTCGCACCGCCAGATCCAAAAAAAGCTCCGCTCGTGGTTTTGCGCGCTCCGCTGTGTGACATTACTTAAATAAGCTAAGGGTGGGGGCCACCCGGTGATGTCATCTGGTGGCACCACCCCCCTGTGACATCGGTGGCCAAGCATGCATCAGTTGATGATGTCACAGGGGGTGGTGGCACCAGGTGATGTTGCCTGGTGGCTCTGCCCCTTAGCTACTTAAGAAATTTCACACGGCAGAGCAGGCAGACCGTGGGAGCATTCATCATGAGTGGAGCTTTTTTTTTTAAATGTATTACAGCAGCAGTGGGCATCATGATTGATCTACATCAGGCGACATTGTTTTTTTTGTTTTTTGTTTTTTTTACGAAGGGCTTCTCAAAAACTCTTGTGCCCTCTTTATTCATTTTTACACACATTTGGTGCACGGTTAGGAGTACTATGTATCCCACACTTATTCACATGGGGGGATGGGATCTGGGGACCCCCTTGTTAAAGGGGGTTTCCAGATTCTGATAAGTCCCTCACCCTATTCAACATGGGGACAAGGTGCATTGGGGGTGGGGGCAGATAAAAAAAATGCAAAACACATGTGAAAACGCATCGAAAGGTCAACACTTGTGGTTCTATTGAAGTTTATTACACGCAAGTGCAATCTTCTCTGGGGAAAAAAAGTCCCTGGCCCTTTCCAAAAACGCACCGGCTAAAAAAATGCATAGATGTGAAGGTGTACTATAGGAAACCATGTTAAATGGACTGTAGTGTGTTTCTGCAAATTGCAAAATGCACTAAAAAACACATAGATGTAAACCTAGGGTTATACTCACATGGACAAAAATGCTAAATGCGGATCAGAGTAAAGTTATTTTGTAGGAAGTTGTAACTTTTGTGCTTGTACGAATATAGTGTTTTCAGGCTGAACTCTGACTAACCCATAAATACTTTCTGACACATGAACCATTCTGGCAAATGGCAGGACTGGCATATTACCAGCCCAGGCCTGAGCCATAAGCTACCAGGCTTATTCAGTAAACAGTACAAAAGCCAAACATTTTGTGTAAAGCACAGTAACCCATGAGCAGCCAGTTGGAGTTATGTTAACTATGGTTGCATAAATAAAAACATAGCTTGCATATCTCTCTTTGCTTTACTAATTAAGCCAATCATTTTTTCTTGTTATTCCTCTACAGAAACACACAAAACAGTTTTTTTGTCATATTGGATAAAAGCTTGTATTATAGACCCAAGATGAACGGTCTTGGTGGATAGGATGAATAGAGGTTAATAGAAGGGTTAAAATCAAGGGCATACCTATAGCTATAGCAACCAGTGCAGCTGCTGTGGGGCCCAGCGAGCAGAGAGCAGAGTCCATGACTGAAAAGGGAAAAAATGCTGGTTCAGAGGTTTGGTGCAGACATTTCTGAGGACAGATTTGTGAAAGGAGAAGCTCCCATACTTGACGGAAACTCAGCACAGCAGCAACTCATTATAAGCTGCTCAACTCTGACCACTAGTGTTACCAGGATGTTAATTATAAGCCACTTACAACTGATGGCAATCCATCAAAATTTTGCTTTAGGACCCTGTAATTTATAGATACAACCTAAAATGAAACACTTTATTTTCCTGAAAATTAAAGTGGATAATCCAATATGCTGTGTGCTATGCAATATTATTTAAACAATATAAGGGTATGCTTGTATGACAACATAAGTGTTTCCAAGTATAATGTGTTTATAACATACCGGTACATGTTATGTTTTAAAGATTATTAACATGTACCCCTGAAGAAGATCCATCGAAACGCTTTGAGTCTACATGTGGATTGTATTGGACCTAAACAATTACTTGAACCCTAAATTCAGTATTTTATTTTTTGTTCCTGGTTTTGCTTTCATCAAATGTTATAATGAAATGTATGTTTTTTATATAAGCAGTGTTGTTCTTGTCTCTACTGTATATGGTCCTCAAAAAGTCCTTGGCTACCACTATTGTTGTTTGTAAATACTTTCCTGAAAACACATGTTTCAGGCTCTCTGGTTATATGAAGAATAGGTGATCATGCGATCACATGATCTCTGCTGAATGAAAGGATTATCCAATCAGAATAATATAATGAATTACATTATTCACAATACAGGAAAATAAATCTACACACCCCTATTAAAATGTCAGGTTTCTGTGATGTAAAAAAATGGGACAAAGATAAATAATTTCAGAACTTTTTCCACATTTAATGTGACCTATAAACTGGACAACTCAGTTGAACAACAAACTGAAATCTTTTAGGTGGAGGGAAGTAAAACTAAAAAACTAAAATATTATGGTTGCATAAGTGTGAAAACCCTTAAACTAATACTTTTTTTGAAGCACCTGTTGATTTTATTACAGCACTCTTTTTGTGTATAAGTCTGTCAGCATGGCACATCTTGAATTGGCAGTATTTGCCCACTGTTCTTTGCAAAAACACTCCAAATCTGTCAGATTGCGAGGACATCTCCTGTGCACAGCCCTCTTGGAATGGCCCAGCCAGAGCCTGGTCTGGGCTCTGGCTGGGCCATTCCAAAACTTTAATCTTCTTCTGGTGAAGCCATTCCTTTGTTTATTTGGCTGTGTGCTTTGGGTCGTTGCCATGCTGATAGATTACGTTTCTATTCATGTTCAGGTGTCTAGCAGAAGCCTGAAGGTTTTGTCCCAATATTGACTGGTATTTGGAACTGTTTATTTTTCCCTCTACCTCAACTAAGGCCCCTATTCCAGCTGAAGAAAAAAAGCCCAAAACATGATACTGCCACCACCATGCTTCACTGTGGGTATGGTGTTCTTTTGGTGATGTGCAGTGTTGTTTTTGCGCCACACATATCTTTTGGAATTATGGCCAAAAAGTTCAACCTTGGTTTCATCAGACCATAACACATTTTCCCACATGGGAAACATGGCAGACATCAGATATGTTTTTGCAAAATTTAGCCAGGCTTGGATATTTTTCTTTGTAAGAAAAGGCTTCCGTCTTGCTACTCTACCCCATAGCCCAGACATATGAATAATACGGGAGATTGTTGTCACATGCGCCACACAGCCACTACTTGCCAGATATTGCTGCAGCTCCTGTAAAGTTGCTGTAGGCCTCTTGGCAGCCTCCCTGACCAGTTTTCTTTTCATCGTTTCATAAATTTTGGAGGGACGTCCAGTTCTTGGTAATATCACTGCTGTGTCATAAAATCTTAGTAAATGTTAAACAATGTACATGCAATTGCATGGGTTAAATGGGTGCAGCTCTAAACTTGACTTTTTTTTATGCTGGTTCACCTTTATGTATTTTTTTAAGGAGATATGCACACAGGTCATGTTAGTATGTCACGTTGCCAACATGTGACATGCACCTTGTTAAAATTATGTAAAAAGACTCTCGCTCCTCTAGCTCCTTCTAAAAGGGCATTTAACATTTCCCCTCTAATTTCCATGGGCTAACTTTTGCTTTTAAAGGGGAACTCCACATTCCATTCTCCAATGCTCATGTCTCCCCTCTGTAACCCCTTGGATTTCCATGGACTAAGTTTGCTTTTAAAGGGGAACTCCACACTCCATACTCCAATGCTCTTGTCTCCGTCCTCTAGCCCATTGGATTTCCATGGGCTAATGTTTGTTTTTTAAGGGTGAACTCCACACTCCACTCAATTCTCAAAAGGCTGTGAGCTGCCCTCCCCAAACCAAACCACATCCTTTTTCAGAGCATACAACAGGGCCAGCTAGGAAAGGACCATACAAGGCCACATGCACTCAACAGAGCTGGCTGCCTTTGAGGTATGTTCAGCTCAGCCCAATACCAACCATAAATCACCTTGCACCAACTGGTTTAAAGGGGATTTCCACATTCTGTAAAGCCCCCTGTCTTCAGCCCCCCACAACCCCAGCCTAGGGTTGTACAGAAGAGGCCCTTGTCTCCCTGAATATGGGAATGAGCTGGTTGACTCTTGGGATGCCAGAGCCTCTCCTGCCCCCAAGCATCCACCCCCCCTTTCATGGGCTGGCTTGCTATGTGTTTGGCTAGGGGTTTATTAGTATGTGGGAGGGGCACAATATTTTTTTTGTTTGGGGTGGTATTTTTAATAAGGGGGGTTCTCATTTTAAGCCTTAACAGACCCACATGACCTTGTATGTATTGGGGGGGCAGGCTATTTTTTGTTTTGAGTTAAAACCTTGCAGCTGCAATGTAGATTTGTAAGTTTTCTCTAAAGCCGTACATCTTTGAAGCAGCATTTTGGATACATGCTACAGATGCACCACTTTACAGGCAGAGTAAGCCCCCCCCCCCCCCCCCAGGTTACTAGCTTTTAAACAATTTTGCATTTTTAAAGGCACTTCTCATTGTTTTTTAGTTTTTAGGGTAGTCCAGATTGGTGACATTGATAAATGTGCATCAGGTGGGAGCTGGGCCCCCATACCCATTTTAAGGCCAATAACTACCGTATATACTCGAGTATAGGCCGACCCGAATATAAGCCGAGGCCCCCAATTTACCCCCAAAAAAACTGGCAAACTTATTGACTCGTGTATAAGCCGAGGGTGAGACATGCCTGTCCATCCCTGTGTGTGTGTCCGTCCATCCCTGTGTGTCCGTCCATCCCTGTGTGTCCGTCCATCCCTGTGTGTCCGTCCATCCATCCCTGTGTGTGTGTGTGTGTGTCCATCCATCCATCCATCCCTGTGTGTGTGTGTGTCCATCCATCCATCCATCCCTGTGTGTGTGTGTGTCCATCCATCCATCCATCCCTGTGTGTGTGTGTCTCCATCCATCCATCCATCCCTGTGTGTGTGTGTGTCTCCATCCATCCATCCATCCCTGTGTGTGTGTGTCTCCATCCATCCATCCCTGTGTGTGTGTGTGTGTGTGTGTGTGTGTGTGTGTGTGTGTGTGTGTGTGTGTGTGTGTGTGTGTGTGTCCAGCCTACCTGTGTCCCGAGCCTTTGTCCCGAGCCTCCGTCCCGTGCCTTGCCTCCTTGCCTCCGTCCCGCGCCGTGCCTTGCCTCCGTCCCGTGTCGTGCCTTGCCTCCGTCCCGTCCCGTGCCGTGCCGTGCCTTGCCTCCGTCCCGTGCCAGGATCGCCGCTCTTCGTCGGCGCCTCGGCGGCCATTGTAAAATTCAAAAGCCGCGCCTCCGCCTTCGCCTGTGATAGGCGGAACACTGAATTTCCCAGCAGCCTGTGTTCCGCCTATCACGGACATCGTCTCATCCTCGTCCGTAGTACGAGGATGAGACGATGTCCGTGATAGGCGGAACACAGGCTGCTGGGAAATTCAGTGTTCCGCCTATCACAGGCGAAGGCGGAGCCGGAGGCGCGGCTTTTGAATTATAGAATGGCCGCTGTCTGTCTGCTCGACACGCTGATCGAGCAGGCAGACAGCGATGACTCGAGTATAAGCCGAGGGGGGCACTTTCAGCCTCAAAAAAGAGGCTGAAAATCTCGGCTTATACTCGAGTATATACGGTACAATATAAGACAGCCAACTGGGGACTCGCACAATTAAGTCAGTTCCCATAGACTGTAATGGTATTTTTTGTATAACTTTTGTCCATGTTATGCTCTTTGTTTGCCTCCCTGGACTGGGGGGGTGTTTTTCCCATCTCTAATTTTGTAGCATGCTGGATGATGTGCTTCATTTTGGACAGGGGGTGGCTTATTTTGTGCTATCTGCATTTGGTTTGTTCTGGGCATGCTCAGAAACTTTGTTTTTTTGGTGTGTGAAATGCATTTGTGTTGGTCTGGGCATGCTTAGGGACTTTTTTTTTGTGCTTTTTGTGTGTGAACAGCACTTGTATTTTTCTGGGCATGCTTAGAGAGTATGTTTTTTGCGTTAGTAATTTAAGGATATCCTTAACGGGTGTACCCACTTTGAAGTTCTGTCTCTACACTGGGTGAACTTGCATTTTGTGAGTTTCATGGACTGTGCATGTGTTTTCAAGTGCTTCATAAGCACACAAACCTATGTTATATAAAGCTTGCAGATAGCATTCGTTACCTTGCCCTGAAAAGAGGCAAGAGTGAGTGTGGGAAGAGTACATTTGGGTATCCTTAGAGTTTGGAACACATGTATTTTCTCTTTGTATTTTGTTTGTCATGTCTTTGCAAAACAGATGTGTTTTAGAGCAAGTATTTTTAACTTTTTTTATGGGGGGGGGGATATTTTTCACTGAAATATTTTTGATGTTGTTCATCTGTGTTGTTTGTAGGTTATTGGTTTCACATTGATTTAATTGTCAGGACCCACAAAGATCCCAGGCTAAGGAAATAGCAATAGCCAACGAAGATGAGGAAACCAGAGATACAGAAGATAATGGGGGTAATCTACCTGAGGAAGAGCAAACAGAAACAAGGGTGAAAGGCCAGGATCCCATAGGACATCATGCTGATATACTTAGGAAAGAAATGGCAAAAGAGAGACTGGAAAACCCCACCAGGACAGAACAAAATAAAGGAGGTTTTGAGGGGGTAGAGACAGAAAGTATAAACATAGAATGGGACCTTAGAGAGCATATAAAAGCCCTACCCACGAAGGCGGATATCCAACAGCTAATAGCTTCAGTAGAGAAATCATGTAAGCAAGCAGTGGAGGAATTAAGGGAGGAAGTGGAGGCAGTAGGTAATCGAATGGAAGGAATTGCAAATGCCCAAGAAGAGATGGCACAAGCAGTAGCGGAGGTTCAGGATACTATTAAATATCATGAGGAAGTAATGAATAATTATAGAGATCAAATGGATGAATATGAGAACGGGGATCGGCGACAGAATATACGAATACGAGGTCTACCTGAAAAATATCATAGTAGCGACCTGCCAATGGTGGTGCAAAAGCTATTCTGTCAAATTATGGGAACAGCAGCACCCGAATTTATCGAAATGGACAGAGTTCATCGTGTCACCTCTTTTGGAACTCAAAACAAAGACAAGCCAAGGGATGTGATATGCAAATTACATAAGTATACAATAAAGGAAACAATCATTAGGATTGCACGGGACATCCCCACAATTGAATATGAAGGAGCTCATATCCTCTTGTTCCCTGACATAGCTCGCCGAACATTAATGCAGCGTAGAATGGTCAAACCACTGTTGGAAGCCTTACAGACAGCAGACATTAGGTACCGATGGGGGTACCCATTTCGCCTAATAGCATCAAGGAATGGAAAAACAGCAGTACTCCATACCAGAGACGATTTAAAAGAGTTCTTGGGAATATTAGAACTGCCATTTATAGATTTCCAAGATTGGAGAATAGCTAATGTTAAAACACTAATCCAACGACCTGAGCCCTAGTCCCAAGTGGGAGGAAAAGGCTAAGGAAAGATCTTAGTATATTTTTGTATAAGAGATTGGAAGTAGGGAAAAAGAGAGAGACTCAGGAAGCAATAGAAATAAGCGAAGCTAGGAGGGAGGGGGGAAGGATGGGTCAGTTCTCAAACTCGCTATTTAATTTTGTTGAGTGTTTTTTTTTTTTTTTCTCAATTAGGCGGGTCCCGTGGAAAGGGATTGATTAAACTGCAATATGCAGAAGGGGGGGGGGCTCGGGAGGAGCAAGGAGCAACCAAGCGGGCTCACCCTACCGATAGTTGGTACATTTTACTAAGTAAAGTGTTAGGTTGTGGTTATGGTTGGTATGGAATATTTTTTGAGGTCTTCCTGCAGGTGTACGTGGAGGCGGGGAACACGAGATATGTGGTAACAGATTAAGAATGGTATATAACTATCTAGAACAAAGAAATGGCTAAAACATTAAAAATAATGACTTGTAAGGGGATTATGCTCACCCCAAAAAAGGGGCCGTTTATGGCAGGAATTAAATCATCAAGCTGTGGATATAGTCTTTCTACAAGAAACACATTTTATGTCAGGATCTGTACCAAGGCTACAGTTATTCCCATATAATAAGTGGTTTCATGCCGTATCGCCCATTGCAAGAGCTAGAGGAGTATCGATAGCCTTTGGGAACACGTGCCCCCTGACATCCATAGAGGTGAATATAGACCCAGAAGGGAGGTTCCTTTTCATTAAAGGAACACTGCAGGGACAAGGGTATACATTTGCTTCAATATACGCCCCAAATACACACACGGTTGAATTTCTGGGAAAAACATTAAAAGAGCTAGAAAAATTTAGGGAAGGGTTTTTGATCCTGGGAGGGGATTTTAATATTATTGTTGACATTAAATTAGATACAACAACAGGGAAAACACCATTATCATTTAGAGCACTTAAACATGTAAAAAAACTATTTCAAGCCTCACATTTGGTAGATAGCTGGAGGGCATTAAATGGAGAAAGGAAAAACTATAGTTATTATTCAAAGAGTCATAATACCTACTCCAGGCTGGATTGGATTCTGGTAGACCAATATTATTTAGAAAATGTAAAAACAGTAAGTATTGAACCAATAACGATATCAGATCATGCCCCGGTGGTGGCGGTGATCTCCCTTACATACGCGGGTCAGAGGGAACGAACGTGGAGACTAAACGAATCATTATTGGATGACAAAAAAATACTAGAGGATCTCCAATATAAATTGGTGGAATATTTTGACTTAAATACATCAGAGGAAATATCAGAGCAAATGGTATGGGAAGCTCACAAAGCGGTAGTTAGAGGAGAATTAATAGCACATGGAACACGAGTTAAAAGGGAAAAAAGAAAAGAGATAGAAGATCAGATGGAAAAAATAAAGGAATTGGAGAATAAACATAAAAGCACTTGTGAACCAGGAGATGCTAGGCTGCTGGGGATTTTGAGGGAGGAACTTTCCAGGTGCCTGGATAGAAGGGTCAGGGATAAATATAGATTCTTGGCACATAGGTTTTATGAACATGGGAATAAATGTGGCCGATTATTGGCTAGACAATTTTAAAAAAAGAGAGAACTATCCCACGTACATGAGATAAGAGTGAATAATAAACAAGTAAAGGATACAAAAATAATAGCTATGGAATTTCAACAATTCTATAAGAATCTATATGATATCCAACCCATTCTGAGGCAGGCGGAAGATAGGGGGAGGATAGAAGAGATGAGAGATTATATTAGCAGTTCTACAATACCAATGCTCCCCCCTAGGATAATAGAAAAACTAGAAGAACCAATAACTAAAGAGGAAATAAGAAAAGCAATAGAGAACCTACCGAGGGGGAAAAGCCCAGGACCCGATGGGTTAACTAATGTATACTATAAGAAGTTTGCCCAAATTCTAGAAACACCCTTATGCAGATATTTTAATAATATAACTGCCTCAAACCCAATGTGCTCAGAAGCACTGTTAGCATATATAACAGTTTTACCAAAACCGGGGAAGGACCCACAGGAATGTGCCAACTACAGACCCATATCATTGCTTAATACGGACACCAAACTAATAGCAAAAATTATAGCTACTAGAATACAAGAAGAGGTAACACAATTGGTCCATCGTGACCAAACGGGCTTCATGAAAGGCAGAGAAACTAAAGATAACACCATACGAGCCTTAAATATACTCTATTGGATGCAAAATGGCCCAGACGAATTACCCAGAACAATGCTATCAATGGATGCCGAAAAGGCATTTGATAGAGTGGACTGGGAATTCATGAAGGAAGTGCTGAAAGCAGTAGGTATGGGAGATCGAATGATGGGATGGATAGCAGCTCTATATGCAAAACCTAGAGCAAGAGTGAAGGTAAACGGTACTCTATCAGGCTGTTTTGAAATACGAAATGGCACAAGACAGGGGTGTCCCCTGTCTCCAATACTGTTTGCCTTGACTCTGGAACCATTTCTGTGTAGGGTGAGAGAAAATAAGGGAATAAAAGGGATAAGAATAGGATCTGAGGAGCATAAGGTATCAGCATATGCTGATGACTTACTATTCTATCTTTCAGAACCACAGGGATCAATAATGGCACTAATGGAGGAGGTCCAGAGATATGGAAAAGTGTCCAACTTTAAAATAAACATGGAAAAATCCATAATATTACCCTGTCACATACCCCCATTGATGTCAATGGTAATGAAGAATAACCTTCCTTTTAAATGGGAAAAAAAATCATTATACTATCTAGGAGTACATATCACGGCGGAGGCTAAATCTCTATATGAACTTAATTATGAGACACTAATAACAGAAATAATTAAAGATCTAAATAGGTGGAAGGGTTATTCATTGACATGATTCGGAAGGATAAACACCTTGAAAATGAATATATTACCCAGAATAATATATATCTTAAATACTGTACCTATAGCAGTGCCTCAGGTCTTTTTTAAAAGAATACATAAAATGTTTATATCTTTTATATGGAATGATAAAAACCCTAGAATAGCATATGATATCCTGCGTAGAAATAAGAAGGAAGGTGAAATAGGGCTTCCAGATGTCTTTATGTACTATAAAGCAATGTCCATGGAACGAATACTAAACTGGTGCCATGATTCATTAAATAAGGCATGGGTTTCGGTAGAAGAAAGTATGGCGGGCAGAAATTTATGGGGGGGCCCCATGGATACAGGCCACGAATAGAGCTCTATCAAAGTGGACATCACCACTAACACGGAATACGTTAGCAGTATGGGACAGATTGAACAAAAACGAAAAATATGGGCGCGGCGGAGATGGCAGCCTGAACGAGGAGCTCCGTCAAGCCTGAGGCCCTTAGCACCTCTCTGCCGAAAGCCTAGCGAGGATGAACAAGCAGTTCCGCGGGTCTCAGCACACACGATCCCGCAGATCCACGGCGGTGTCTGCGAGAGGATCCATCTCGGAGATCTTCCAGAAACAAACAGCCGCGCAGCGGGCCCAGGCAGGTGGCAAGATGGCGCCGTCGCACGAGGACGGGGATCTCAGTGAGGACTCTCAGTCGGCCTCAGAGGACCACAGTAGGAGACCTGCTCGTCCCGATCACCCCCTCACATATGCAGACATGTCCGGCTTCGCTGCCGACATCAAGGCATCCTTTTCTGCGGCCATAACGGACCTAAAAACCAATCTGCTGGTTCTAACAGAAAAGATGGCCGCGGCGGACACTGCGGGGAAGCTCCGAGACAGAGCAATACTCAGACTGGATACAGTTACTTCTTCACACGCTCAACACTTTATTGACCTGAATAGACACATGGAGGACCTTGACAATAGGGGGAGACGGAACAACATTAGGGTCCGTGGAGTGCCGGAAACGGTGACTGCTGACCAGATTATGCCTGCCCTCCAGAGGGTCTTCAACAGCGTGCTAGAAAGACCCGAGGACTCAGCCATCGAATTCGTCAGGGCTCATAGGGCCCTCCGAGCTAGGGGACCCGATGCTCAACCACCTCGCGACATTATATGCTGCTTGCAGAACTTTTCGCTAAAAGAAGAGATTATGTTTAAGGCGCGCAGGAATGACCACATCGTGTTTAACGGTGAGAACATTAAACTGTTCCAGGATCTCTCGCAGATAACTTTGAAAAACCGCAGAGCCTTGCGCCCCTTACTAGATGTACTCAGAGCGAGAGATCTTCGTTATACCTGGCGTTTCCCTTTTGCTCTTTCAGTGACACACAATGGCAAGCAATACCTGCTCCGCACTCCGAGCGATCTCCCAGAGTTTTGCAATGCTCTACACCTCGACCCTGTGGACCTCCCAGATTGGTATCAGGAGTTCTCCCTACCGCCTAGAGAGAGGAGTCCACCCCACTCTCCTCTAACTACACCTGACAAGCGCCTCGCCAAAAAGCAGCGTTCAGCCTGGCAGGATGGTCCGGGCGCAGGGACCCCACGCAGCAGAGCGCATTCTTCTAGACCACCACCATATGATTAACTGTTGGCACTGAGGCCCCCGGTGATCGTGTCCCCCCCTTGTTGTGGTCCGCCCTCACCATATATTTCCTGGGCTAATTTGTTTTTGTTTTACGCGACTCCCCTGAGACCTTTTGTTCCAGACTACAGATCTCACTGGAGCTTGGCACCACTAAGGCCCTATGACTTTTCTGATTTTGGGAACTCGCCCAGAGTTGCTCCTGAGCAATGGGGATTTTAAGTCAGTTGACACATTGTTGCAGTTTGGCCATGGATGCACACTTACTACCCACACGTGGGTGAGACCCTTAGGACTTGGGGGGCGGAGGGGGGTTCGCCCCTGAGGCACATGCTCGGGGAGGCTGCACGGGGGGGGGGCGTTTGGGGGGGGAAACGGGCTGTCTTCCCCTCCCTGTCCGGCTGCACCTCTTGGTATCCGACTCTCATTTTTATCGGGTCACTGCTTTGTGCTGAGTTTCTCTTTATGCTTGTATGTTTGTTCTACTCGTTTAAGTTATATATATTTTTATCTCTTTTTTTTTTTTTTATGGCAGAGATGTTTATACGCTTGATATACCAGCTACAGGGGGCCAAGGCTTGGCTTCCTTCTACATGTTATTAGTATACCACACCGTTACTGTTTATTTGCATCTGACAACGGTTGCTATTGAAGCTACGTGTCTCCCTTGTTCCCACACGTGGCCCGGTGGCTGGGCGGGGATTTTTCTCCCCTCCCGGGTGCCGGATTTTTGACCTACCTGGCCGACTTACTGGCTGCCGGGGGTCGTTACCTCTAACCCTTCATTTTACTTTGACTTTTCTGTTTCTGTCCTTATTTCCTTCTCTGTAGCTCTTTCTTGCCTCTCTTGGCCGCTGTAAAATAGATATAGTAGGAGTGTCTCAACATAATAATCTTTGAGTCTTGCAGGTGGTGACTGTAGGCAAAGCCTACCATTTCTCTCTGTCCCTACAGATGGCTTACTCAGCTCTTGGCACGTCACCGACGTTAGTGTCTCACAACGTGAAAGGCTTGAATATACCGGAGAGGCGTTCTACCCTGCTCCGGGAACTGAAAAAAGGTAAACCGCACATTGTCTTCCTGCAGGAGACACATTTCAAAACTGGTCAGGTCCCTAAGCTCACCGACTCCTACTTCACAGATGCACACCACGCAACTAATGATACTTCTAAATCCAGGGGAGTCTCCATTTTACTAAGTAGAGGAGCCTCCTTTGAGCTCACAGACAAAAAGGTGGATCCAGAGGGGAGGTTTATTTTTCTTAAGGGTACCCTCGGAGGGGTCCCTACGACGCTTGCCAATGTATATTTCCCTAACGCCTCGCACTTGACGTTCTGTAGAACGCTGGTGCGACAGCTTGAAGAGTTTGGGACGGGCTGTTTGCTTTTAGGGGGTGACTTCAATATCCCGCTGGAACCTCTCTTGGATACGTCCACAGGGAGGACAGCGGTTTCCTTCCATACCCTGAAGGCCATTAAGCTTCTTCTCCACTCCCTGGATTTAGTGGACGCCTGGCGTTACTTACATCCATCCGACAAAGACTTTACGTTTTACTCGATTCCTCACGACCGTCACTCTAGGATTGACTATGTATTTATTACCCAAAGAGACTTACACAGGGTGCAACAATCACATATAGGAATTCAGTCTCTTTCCGATCACGCTCCAATTTCCATTAGCCTCAATCATTTTGATACTCCTAAAAAGACACCTATGTGGAGGCTGAATTCCTCCCTATTGACTGACCCATCTTCGTTTCCCAAAATTGAATCGACCCTGAAGGAATTTTTTGAGCATAATGTGACCCCAGGCATGGACCCCTTTTCGATCTGGGAGGCCCACAAATGTACGGTCAGGGGGTTGTTGATGTCGTTAGGGGCACAAAGGAAAAGAGATAGGGAGAAAGATATAAGCAGACTTACCCACACAATTCGACGTTTAGAAACTCTTCACAAACAATCTCTGTCGGAGAGGTCAGCGAAGGAGCTTCTTGAGGCCCGGTTGGCCCTCCGACAGACGTTGGACCTGCAGACCAGGAGACTTTTATTTCTGCGGAAGAAGACGTATTATGGACAGGGGGATAAAGCGGGCCGCCTACTTGCCAGGGCATTGAGAGACCTCACCACCAAGACAGACATCCCGGGAATTCGGAACCAGGAGGGACGTTTAGACAGAACGACTGATGCTATAGCCCAACATTTTCATGAGTTCTACACAAAACTCTATAACCTCCCGCCACAACATAGGCCCCCTGACATGGGTAATGGGAGACTTCAAAACATACGGGACTACTTGGAGGGATCGGGTCTACCTTCACTTGCAAAGGAGGACTCGGAGATACTGGATGCCCCTATAGACCAGGGAGAAATCAGATTAGCTATTAAAGGACTTAAAACGGGTAAAAGCCCTGGGCCTGATGGCTACACAGCCATTTACTATAAGACATTTATGGACACCCTGACCCCACATTTACATTCGGCGCTAAACTCCTTGACGAAAGGTGGTAGGGTCCCTCCTGAATTTTTGTCTGCGCACATTGCAGTCATCCCAAAACCGGACAAGGACCCCACACACTGCGCAAGTTATAGACCGATTTCCTTGTTGAACTTAGATGTTAAGATATTGGCGAAAATCATTGCAACGAGATTGTCCCCCTTCCTCAGTAAACTGATTGGACCGAGCCAGGTGGGCTTTATGCCAGGTAGAGAAGCTAGGGACAATGTCACCAAGGCCTTGGATTTGATACACGCTGCCCATGTGCGAAACATCTAGGGCCTTCTCCTGTCTACCGACGCGGAGAAGGCCTTCGATAGAGTAGCCTGGGACTACATGTTTGAGTCATGTAGACACATAGGACTGGGACCTTGTTTGATGAGCTGGATAACAGCCCTGTATCAGAATCCTTCAGCTAAACTTAAAATCAATGGTGCTTTATCGGACAGGGTAGACATAAGGAATGGCACGAGACAGGGGTGCCCCCTGTCTCCTCTGTTGTTTATTATCTCCCTGGAACCCTTTATTAGGAGAGTCTTGGCTAACAGCTCAGTGCGGGGCTTCAGGGTGGAAGGAAGGGAGTTCAAAGTGGGGGCTTATGCCGATGATCTCCTGTTTTTCATTACTGAGCCGCACATGTCTATACCATCACTTGTGAAGGAATTTTCGGTCTATGGGTACATCTCTAATCTCAAGATTAATTACTCTAAGTTGGAGGCGATGAACATTACTCTACCAGCTCCTATATTGCACAGATCAATGGAGAATAGCTCCTTCAAGTGGGTGTCCCATGCCATTAAATATTTAGGAGTGTGGCTAACACCCAAGATAGACTCTGTTTTCGCCCGTAACTTCACGCCTCTACTTAAGACCATTGACAGAGATTTACAACACTGGCATACTAAGCCTATTTCCTGGTTTGGAAGAACGGCCACATGCAAAATGAATGTCCTGCCTAGGGTATTATACCTAATTCGAGCCTTGCCCATTAGGATCCCGCAAAGTTTTTTTAGATCCCTCCAGGCCATATTGCTGAGATTTATATGGGCCCATAAAACGCCCCGTATTAAATTCTCTTTACTAATGAAACCCAAGAGTTTGGGTGGACTGGGAATACCTAATTTTCGGAACTACTACCGAGCTTCCCATATTGCGAGAATTGTGGACTGGCATTGTCATGCTGCAATAAAGGACTGGGTGACGCTAGAGAGGGACTCAGTCCCAGTACCCCTGCCTTTCTCCCCGTGGATTCCGAAAGCCACATACCCCCCGACACTGACGAAACACCCTTTAATAGGGACCACCCTGGAAATCTTTCATCAACTGTCCAAGCTAAACATGCTCTCTTCCCCTGGAGGCCCGCTTACTCCGCTACAACATAACTCCGACTTTGCTCCAGGACTGGGGAATCAAACATTAAGGCCTACCGACAAACGACTTCCACTTTTAGCTATGCACTGCTTTGATAAAGGGGTGATGAAGGACTTTGCGAAGTTGAAGTCGGATAATGACATCCCCTCTCTGCCCCTATGGGCGTACTTTCAAATACGATCCTTCGTTAACAAACCACCACGCAGGGAAAATTTTATTAGAGAACTTACAGAGTTGGAGTTGGTGTGCCTTAAAGGGGAACAGGTATCAAAAACTACCTCTACAGCATACGATTGGCTGCAACACCTGGCGACGGGGACGAGAGATAGGTTCAGAGAGAGGTGGTCGGCAGATTTAGAAATAGATTTCTCAGACGCTCAATGGGAGAAGGCCTGTATATTAGCCCACAAATGCTCTATCAGCACAAGACTGCAGGAAACCGCGTATAAAGTACTTACCCGTTGGTATGTCACACCTGACAAGACTCATAAATGGTACCCCCAATCCAGTGATATGTGTTGGCGTTGTCTGCAGGAAAGGGGTACTATGCTTCATGTATGGTGGAGTTGTGACAAAATAAGTACATTTTGGGATGATGTTAAGAGGCTGGTGCATCGAATCACGGAGACCGTCATTACCTTGGACGCTGCATGTTGTCTACTTAACATTTCTGACTTTTCTTTGAAAAAGCACGCAAATTCCTTATCAAGGCATCTACTAAATGCGGCTAGGTCGCTTATACCTCTATATTGGAAAACCACGCACACCCCCTCTTTGAAGGAATGGTTGTTAAAGGTTTCCCATATATGTGAATTGGAAGATACTAAGGCACAATCAGAGGAAACTGTAGCAAGATACCACAAAACCTGGTCTCCCTGGTTCGAGTACCGATACTCTCAAGAATATAAGTTTCTGGTTGGATGATTTGTTCGCCAGAAGAATGCATATGAATTGCCAAAAATTGACTGGTCGATGGAATCGACCTACATGCCACCTTTCATAGGTTACTAGATGATGCTCCTATGTAATGAACAATCTCACACTATGCGTATGGTTCTCTTCTTTCCACTCTCTCTTTCTACCATTTATTTCTTTCTTCTTTACTCTCTGCATTTCCATTTTCCCAAGAAGTACAGTTGTTGCTCGCAGCTTGGTATTATCACTTTTCGAGTGCCGTTTGGCGTTGTTTTCTGTAACCAATCTGCGCATAGGTATGGCTCCGGGCCAAAAGATAGGGGCAGTTTTACACTTTACTATTGGTATTCTATGCGAATGTTTGGTCTCCTATGTCTATGTCCAATTTTTTCTTTTTGTGCATTTGATGTTGTACACGCCTGTACTTTCTCTTGTATTGACTAAATTTTTGAATAAAAACGTTTTCAAATGTGAAAAAAAAAAAAAAAAACGAAAAATATGCCCCACGTACATCACCACTGGCCCCACTAGGAGGATATCCATGGTTTCCACCGGGGGAAGAAAAGGGAGTATTAGGTTCCTGGGGCTCAGGGGGGGATACAAGGTGTCTAAGATACGCTCCATTGGGAAGCTTACTCCCGTTAACAGAATTAATATCATTATAAGGAGAGATACATATGTCGAGATGGAGATATTACCAAATGAGAGATTTTTTTAATAAATTAGAACCCCAAGTAAGACCATTGAGCTCCCTTACGACATATGAGAAGATGTGTATGAAAATAGAAAAACCAAGTAACTTACTATCCCAGATGTATAAATTAGTTCTTAGTGAACAAAACAGCACAACCCCTTACTTTATAAGAGAGTGGGAGAAAGAACTAAGATGCACATTTAGACCAACACAAATAAAAAAACGTATGGAAATGACGCATGCGACATCAATAAGCGCAGCAATACAAGAAATGTCATATAAGTTTATAGCCAGATGGTACCGAACCCCAGTCAGAATAGCAGAGATATACCCAACAGCGGATGGACATTGCTGGAGAGGATGTAGGGAAAAGGGGACATACCTTCATCTATGGTGGGATTGTCCAAAAATGTGGATTTTTTGGGAGGGAGTGGCTAAATGGATAGGGAGGATAACAGCAAAACCAATAGAAATGACACCCCTACAATATCTGTTTCATGGGACAGAAGGATCCATTAAATCTTATAAAAAAGGAGTTATACCACATCTGCTGAACGCAGCCAAAATATTAATACCTAGATATTGGAAGCAGAAAGCATGCCCCACCCTACTGGAATGGAAGGGAGAGGTGGATAAAATAATGGAAGCTGAAAAATGGATATATGATATAAAAGAACAACAAGGAAAATATAAAAACATGTGGGCAGGCTGGAAGCACTATTCCCAAGAAAAAGAGAAAGAGTAAGTTATACCAGATTAAAAATTTTGATAATCCCTCCTGAGCCTCCCAGAGATCCCTGATAGGGAGAGGGAGGAAGGAAGGGAGAGAGAAAAATTAAGAAACTGTTACGCAGACTCGTGTCTTCCAAAGGTACATCGTAGAAAGGGTAAAGGGGAAATATGAATCCGAACCACAACCTTTAAATTTTGTTGTATGTAGTATGTTTCAAGATATATGGGAAGTGAATAAATGATGGAAATGTAATTGGAGGAGGGGCTTGAGGGAGGGGGGTAGGAGGAGAGATAACCAATGGTGGAGACATAAAAATAAACAACACAATTTTTAGGAAATATAAAGGAGGGCTGAGGACCTCCCTAAGCACAAAACACAAACAATACACTAAGGGGTCACAGACGGAATAAAAGCACGCAATAATGAATAAATGAGAAAGGGTTTTTTTTTTTTTTTTTATATAAATAAATAAAAGGAAGCACAAGGGCACAATAAAAACACATACAGAAGGGGAACAACACAGGGGAGAAATCTAAATTTTCCCACACTCTTTGTTTTTTTTTTTTTTTTTTTTTTTACACAGGTTAACTCTCCACCAAATATCCCCTTCTCTCGGGCCACCACCTAATATTGTTATAGATATGGAATGGAAAGTATGTAAGTAAATGTGAAGACATTGGGGGACTTGTGCAAACCTCAATGCCTCAGGACTGAATGTAAATGTTTGTTGAATCTTTTCTAAGAAAATAATAAAGATGATTTAAAAAAAAAAAAATTGTCTGTGCTGCATTATTTTGCAAAATCATCCTCAAGCTGTTGTGACTACCAAATGTTTAAATCCTTAAGAGACTGTCCGTTTGTGGTTGCAGTCCTTTTAACTCCTGTTAATTTCCTCTGCAAAATGGTCAGACCTCAAAAACATCTTCTGTTGGTGTCTCAAATTAACATATATGTGTTTTTTGCTTTCCTTGCTCTTTTCCAAGTCCTGTTTTGTTGACCAATAAAATTTGTATCAAATTTTAATGTTTTATGTGTTTTGTTAATAATTTGTTTTGCAAATGCATGCTCAATCCAAGTAATGCATTTTACACTCCCCCCCCCCCCAAATGCTCAATCCAAGTAATGCATTTTACGCTCCCCCCCCCCCCCCCTGAACATTTTTCACGCAACAAATTTCCCAGCTGCAGTTTAACTAGGCTGATTGGCATGGCAAAACAAAAAAAGGTGTGATTTGCGTAAAAGCTACTTTCCTGGTGCCTTCATGGTAGCCTATGCATGCGTATGTTGCCATGGATAGGCACCAGGGAAGGAAAATTACAGAGAGGTAAGTATTCAATTTTCTATTTTAGCGCATTGTTCTCAGCCTCAGTCCACAAGTATCCTCAACAGGACATGTTTTGGGAATTTATCTTAGCTAAATAGCTGTCCAAAATAGCAAGCCATTGACTCTGATTTAAAGCACCTGTGCAAGATGAAGGTAAACCTGCAAACATGGCCTGTTGGGGGTACTTGAGGACAGGATTGAGAACCATTTATTTAGAGCATTGAGCTAAAATATAGCTCAAGACAATCCTATTCTAATTGTGGGCATTTAAGGGAAACCAAGTGAGTGTTAGAACCCCTGCTTGTCTTTTTTAGGTTGGGCTGTGTGTCCCTTTCTGAAAATTGGCTTCACTTCCTGTCACAGGAAGTGAGGGTAAAACCCTACTAATATCTTTCCCTGGGGACACACAGGTCAATCTAACTAATGTCACCATTAGGCAAATTGCACTCTAGCTCTTCATTGTGTACACTCCAAATCATTAGGTATTTTGGGGCTTATTAAAGGCAAATCCACCTTGCAATACAAGTGTACTCGCTGTAAATCTGAGGGGAAGAATTTTATCATCCAATCATGTAGAAGCAAAGATTTTTTATTTTTTATTTTTTTCTTGCATGTCCCCCTCGGATATCCAGCAACTGCACTTCCAAGTGCACTTGTAGTGCAAAGTGGATTTGCCTTTAGTAAATAAACCCCAAAGTCCAAGATACCTAATAATTTGGAGTTTTATACAGCAAAATGCTAGAGTGCAATTTACCTAATTGGGAAACTATTTAGATTGACCTGTGTCCCCAAGGAAAGACATTGGTAGGGTTTTACCTTCACTTCCTGTTTGGCTATGTGACAGAAAGTGAATCAATTTGAAGGAGAAACTGGCAAAATTTGGGAGGTGTCTTCACCCTCAGGGGTGAAGACATCCCCAAAAACTGACAAGGCTTCTAATCCCTCTGCACTCTATCCCCAAGCAAAGATAAGAAAGAATTTCATTTAGTTTAAAGCGGGAGTCCGCCGGGAGTTCCACCCTTTTTTTTTTTTTTTTAAAGCCAGTAGCTACAAATACTGCAGCTGCTGACTTTTAAAATAAGGACACTTACCCGCCCAGCGCGCCCACGATGTCGGCACCCGAAGCCGATCTCTCGATCATCTCTCGAGTGCTGCCGCCGCCATTGGTAGGGTTTTACCTTCACTTCCTGTTTGGCTATGTGACAGAAAGTGAATCAATTTGAAGGAGAAACTGGCAAAATTTGGGAGGTGTCTTCACCCTCAGGGGTGAAGACATCCCCAAAAACTGACAAGGCTTCTAATCCCTCTGCACTCTATCCCCAAGCAAAGATAAGAAAGAATTTCATTTAGTTTAAAGCGGGAGTCCGCCGGGAGTTCCACCGTTTTTTTTTTTTAAAAGCCAGCAGCTACAAATACTGCAGCTGCTGACTTTTAAAATAAGGACACTTACCCGCCCAGCGCGCCCACGATGTCGGCACCCGAAGCCGATCTCTCGATCATCTCTCGAGTGCTGCCGCCGCCATCTTGGGTATGGGAATCAGGAAGTGGAGCCTTTCGGCTTCATTTCCCGATTCCCTACTGCGCATGCGCGAGTCGCGCTGCGTCCTGCTGCCTCTGGGATCCGTGTGTTTCCCAGCAGGCAGCGGGGGACTTTCGGAAAGGGGCGTAATCTACGCCCCTTTCCGCAGATAGCTATGCCGGAACCAGGAACAGTGACTGGTGACAGTATGTAAAAAAAAAAAAAAAAAAAAATTTTAATAAATTGTTTTTAACATACTTTGACCAGAGCAAATAATGTTACCATAGTAACATTGTACTACTCTGGGGAAGTGATCAGTATTTTATTTTTCTTTACACATTATGTTTGCTTATAGCAATGACTTTCATTACTATAAGCAAACATTTTACTGAAGGAAATTGATTCATCCGCTTTGTTTTGTGGGGATTAGCTGTGATTGATCACAGCTGATCGCATGGCACAGATAGGCTGTGATTGGCCCAATCTGTACCATGTGATCACTGTGACCAATCACAGCTAGCAACACAATTGTACACAATGGATGACTTGAAAGGAAGCCATCCATTGTTTGATGGGGACAATGGTCTCTTCCCCACAACCCTAGCTGGTGGTTGTGGGGTTATGCAAGCAGTGCGCTTATCAGATCCTGCCCCCCCCCATGTGAATGAGTTTGGGGTACATAGTACCTCTACTCATTCACCAAACAAGTGACAAAAAGTATTAAAAAGACAGAGACAGCTTTTGACAATTCCATTATTAGAAAATAAAAAAACAGTGTCCCCGATGTAAATCCATTGTCAATCACGCCGTATGCCGCACCTGAAAAAAACAAACGCTTTCACTGTCCATGAAGGTTGGCCACCTACTGCAGGCTCCACCATTTGTCAGTTCTTATATAGGAAAGGGCGGGGCCACCTGGCTATGTCACCTGGTGGCACCGCCCCCTTGTGATGCCAAGGACCAGTGCATGCTTATACCCCATACTTAATTTACATGGGGGCTGGGATCTGGGGTTCTCCTTATTAAAAGGGGCTTCCAGATTCCAGTAATTCCCCTGTCTGCATACCCCCACAACCACAGGCTGGGGTTATGGGGATGAAGCCCTTGTCCCGCACCCAACCCCCCCCTCCCATGTTGAGGGCATGTGGCCTGGTATGGTTCAGGCTCGCTCGCCCCCCTTTCCTGACCTGCCAAACTGCATGCTCAGATAAGGGTCTGGTATGAATTTTGGGGGGACCCCACGCCATTTTTTTTAAACTTTTTTTTAACTGTCAGTTTTTTTATTATTCAACTGTCAGTGAGGAAGTCCATTGACTACTGATGACTCATCTATTGTGAAAGACGACGCGGCCAGTTTCCCGACCCCACTCCTTAACATCCAGCTTTTACTGTGCCCTGATTGGGCAAAGCTTTGCCCAATCAGGGCACAGAATTCTCTGTGTGTCGACGCAGTGCATTGGAGGACGTTCGACAAGGCGAACACCCCGCTGAACACCCTGCAAATTCAGGTGTACCCTGAACAGTTAATGTTTGACCCGAACTGATGCTCGGACCAAACTGTTCGCCCAACTTTACTTGTGAGCTGGTGTACTGTACACTATGTCACATTCTGTGCAGCTCAGCAGGTGGTGGCAGTAGTTTTTTGTGTAGAGAAAACCGAATGTGAACTGGCTGAACAAGCCCTGGCATTAAACATTCCTCCTGGTGCCACTGTGGGCTGCCATACTACCTTGCTTTTCTGTTTTTTTTAAGCTAAAAAAACTTGGGAATCGGAGGTACAATGTTACAGCCTCCCAACTTAATTCCTATTATCTGCAATTCTTTTAGTTACAGCCTCCCAACTTAATTCCTATTATCTGCAATTCTCTTAGTAGTCTGTTGTATTGGTGGACCTAAGGCAAATGCCCTATTTGTCCTTTTATTGATATCAATTATTTAAATGTGCATATATGGATCTTCAAACATCTTTTATATGAAGCCTCTTTAATCATTTACCAGTGGTGGTTCTATTTTTAAGACTTATATACGAATTATATCTTTTTTGCCTTTACCTGAAATAGTTTTCTAATAGACATTGCTTTAGATATCATTTGTTTTGATTATGTATAGAAACCCATTTAAGTTTACAAGATGGAGGCTCATGATTAAATTAAAGGGTAACAGGCAATTAATGAACCTCATATACACTGATAATAGAAAATTATATGTTTCTGTGCTGTTAGTCATTGTCTTATTATGAGGCAGAGAAGTCCTGCTCTCACTAATGGAATGCTTACTAATTATCAGCATTGCCCCGGAAAAAGCACAATGGGAAACAAAAGGTATAGTGAATAAATTGGAGTATAAGGACTCACAAAATCCTGCCACACCTTGTTCTTTGCCCAGGGCACTGAATGAGGTGCCAAATAGCAAGCTTAAACCTTGTTATTACAATTTTGTAAGTGTTTTCATTTTTTTTTTGTAACAAGCTATGTGGGTGTTCTGTACATTTCTTTTTCTTGGAGGGCGTATTAATCAACTGTTCCAGTTTTATAGGCAATACTATCATTCAACATGGTCATTAATGTTGGTGGGTTTCTACGTAACCAAGCTTTTGATAAATTTAAAAATATATGTATATTAAAAATGTATATTACTGTAGAGGTTACAAAAAGAAAACTTGTTTTGTATGAAGCTGAAAGCAATTTGTAGATACCAAAATGATGCTAAGACATTCATATTCTCCTGTGATATTGCTTTTGGGCAACCAAACTGCCCGTGTACTTCTACATTTGCTTGCTCAAATGGCAGAAAACATACAAAGGTTAGTAATAAAAAGAAGGAAACCATTTTTTCCGGGTGGGGGGGGGGGGGGGGGGGGGGGGCTCCTAGAAAACCAGACTAATGAAAAGAGCAACCAGGAAAGCAAGCACTGGGTTGGAAATTTAGGAATTAAAGCTACACTTTACCAACAACACCCTGATTTAAAATAATGTTAACATACATTTCACATTAATATTTATGCCACCAAAATTAGTATGTGATGTATATTGCTGGAGGCTGCCATTTTTCTGAAGCCTAGATCCCCTAAGCAGCAGTAAATCTATAGTCTATCAGCAGATTGGCCCCTAGTGGCTCTAATTTTCAGCACAATGCCAAAAATAGAGAGAAACTGAGCATGTGCAGAGCAGGCTTAGACATTGTAGTCCTAGATTTTAAACATTATAGCCGCTTATTTTTAATGCTTTACATAGCTATACTTGAAAAAAGGGCCAGTATAAAGTGATCTAACAGGACTAAATTTTCTGACTAAAGTTCCACTTTAACCACTTGCCGACCGCCGCACGACGATGTACGTCGACAGAATGGCACGGGCAGGCATATGGGCGTACATGTACGTCCCTGCCTTCCCGCGGGTGGGGGGCCCGATCGGGCCACCCCCGGTGCCAGCGGCGGTCGGTTTTCGTTCAGAAGTGATCCGGGATGAGGGGGCAGCCATTCATTCATGGCCACCCCCTCTCGATCGCTCCTGACAAATGGAAGTGAGGCGTGACATCACTTCCTCTCCTGTAATGTAAACACAGGAGAGGAAGTGATGTAATCTCACCTCCATGTCGGTATTTTTCGTTCCGGCACCGAGGAGAGAGGATCGGTGAGTTGCACCAACACGACACTTCACAGTAGAACATGCCAGGCACACTCACACCCTCCCTTCACCCCCCGATCACCCCCCCAATCACCCCTGCCCCCCCAGTCACAGTGACACCAATAGCATTTTTTTTTTTTGCATTGGTGTCATTTGTGACTGTAATAACTGTTAGGGCAGTTAGGGTTAGCCCCCTTTAGCTCTAGGGTACCCCCCTAACCCCCCCAATAAAGGTTTAACCCCGTGATCACCCCCGTCGCCAGTGTCACTAAGGCTGGGTTCACATTGCAGCGGTTTATGAGAACGGATGTGATTCGCACCGCACTGCAGTGCAAATCACATCCGATCTCTGTGCGATTCGAGTTTAGCCATACTGAATTCGCACCGCACCCGCCGCAAATTCGCACGGGACCCTTTTTTTGGTCAGAATCGGATCGCATGGGTGTTCACACCATGCGATCCGAGTTTGCAGATCGCACTGCGATATGCGAACTGATCTGGGGGTGTCATTAACATTTCACTGACACTCCCAGCAGTTCGCATAGGGCAGTGTGAACTGCCGCCGGGAGGCATGCGATGCGGGAACCCGCCGCGGATTCGTGGCGTTCCTGCATCGCTCCAGTGTGAACCCAGCCTAATAAGCGATCGTTTTTCTGATCGCTGTATTAGTGTGACAGGTGATGCTAGTTAGGCAGGTAGGTATTTAGGTTCGCCGCAGCTTTTTATAGCGCCAGGGACCCCCATATACTACCGCATAAAGCCCCCTGATTGCCCCCTAGTTAACCCTTTCACCAGTGATCACCATATAACTGTTACAGGTGACGCTGGTTGGTTAGTTATTTTTTTATAGTTTCAGGGCACCCGCCATTTATTACCTAATAAAGGTTTAACCCCCTGATCACCCGGCGGGTGTCATTTGTGACTGTAATAACTGTTAGGGCAGTTAGGGTTAGCCCCCTTTAGTTCTAAGGTACCCCCCTAACCCCCCCAATAAAGGTTTAACCCCGTGATCACCCCCCGTCGCCAGTGTCACTAAGGCTGGGTTCACATTGCAGCGGTTTATGAGAACGGATGTGATTCGCACCGCACTGCAGTGCAAATCACATCCGATCTCTGTGCGATTCGAGTTCAGCCATACAGATAGTATGGCTGAATTCGCGTCGCACCCGCCGCAAACTCGCACGGGACCCTTTTTTTGGTCCTTAGCAGAATCGGATCGCATGGGTGTTCACACCATGCGATCCGAGTTTGCAGATTGCACTGCGATATGCGAACTGATCTGGGGGTGTCATTAACATTTCACTGACACTCCCAGCAGTTCACATAGGGCAGTGTGAACTGCCGCCGGGAGGCATGCGATGCGGGAACCCGCGCGGATTCGTGGCGTTCCCGCATCGCTCCAGTGTGAACCCAGCCTAATAAGCGATCGTTTTTCTGATCGCTGTATTAGTGTCACAGGTGACGCTAGTTAGGCAGGTAGGTATTTAGGTTCGCCGCAGCTTTTTATAGCGCCAGGGACCCCCATATACTACCGCATAAAGCCCCCTGATTGCCCCCTAGTTAACCCTTTCACCAGTGATCACCATATAACTGTTACAGGTGACGCTGGTTGGTTAGTTATTTTTTTATAGTTTCAGGGCACCCGCCATTTATTACCTAGTCTCCCTAGTGTACCCCTAAATTTAGGGGTGTCTACTTTCCAAAATGGGGTCATTTGGGGGGGTTTGTGCCATCTTGGCATTTTATGGCCTTCAAAACTGTAACGCCCTTAGAAAGCCTGAAGGCGGTGCTTGGTTTTCGGGGCCCCGTACGCGGATAGGCTCCCAAAAAGTCCCACATATGTGGTATCCCCGTACTCAGGAGAAGCAGCAGAATTTATTTTGGGGTGTCATTTCACATATGCCTATGGCATGCGTGAGCAATATATCATTTAGTGACAACTTTGTGAAAAAAAAATAAAAAAAAATTAAAGTTTGTAATTTTCCCGCAACTTGTGGCAAAATATAAAATATTCCATGGACTCAACATGCCTCTCAGCAAATAGCTTGGGGTGTCTACTTTCTAAAATGGGGTCATTTGTGGGGGTTTTGTGCCATCTTGGCATTTTATGGCCTTCAAAACTGTAATAGGTAGTGAGAAGTGAAATCAAAAATTTACGCCCTTAGAAAGCCTGAAGGCGGTGCTTGGGTTTCGGGGCCCCGTACGCGGCTAGGTTCCCAAAAAGTCCCACATATGTGGTATCCCCGTACTCAGGAGAAGCAGCAGAATTTATTTTGGGGTGTCATTTCACATATGCCCATAGCATGTGTGAGCAATATATCATTTAGTGACAACTTTGTGTAAAAAAAAATAATTTTTTTTTTGTCATTATTCAATCGCTTGAGGCAAAAAAATAAAATATTCAATGGGCTCAACATGCCACTTATCAATTTCCTTAGGGGGTCTACTTTCCAAAATGGGGTCATTTGGGGGGGTTTTGTACTGCCCTGCCATTTTAGCACCTCAAGAAATGAGATAGGCAGTCGTAAACTAAAAGCTGCGTAAATTCCAGAAAACGTACCTTAGTTTGTAGATGTGACAACTTTTGCGCAAACCAATAAATATACAGTTATTGACTTTTTTTTTACCAAAGACATGTGGCTGAATACATTTTGGCCTAAATGTATGACTAAAATTGAGTTTATTGGATTTTTCTAATAACAAAAAGTAGAAAATATCATTTTTTTTTCAAAAATTTGCGGTCTTTTTACGTTTATATCGCAAAAAATTAAAATCGCAGAGGCAATCAAATACCATCAAAAGAAAGCTCTATTTGTGGGAAGAAAAGGACGCAAATTTTGTTTGGGTACAACATTGCATGACCGCGCAATTACCAGTTAAAGCAGCCCGGTGCCAAATTGTAAAAAGACCTCTGGTCATTGACCAGCAAAATGGTCCGGTCTGAAAGTGGTTAATGATATGCGCCATCAGGAGTCTAGAACCATCAAATCCAGCCATCTCTCCAGTTCTAATGTTACCTTACACCACGCCTACTCTGTGTATCCATTTTTTCAAGGGCTCCCTCCAGCCAAAAATTTGTTTGCCATAACTCCATCAATATCACCAGCAAAGCAGCTTAATTTTATATCCCATTAACCACTTAAGCCCCGGACCAATTTACAGCCAAAGGACCAGGCCCCTTTTTGCGATTCGGCACTGCGTCGCTTTAACTGACAACTGTGTGGTCGTACGACATGGCTCACAAACAAAATTGGCATCCTTTTTTTCCCACAAATAGAGCTTTCTTTTGGTGGTATTTGATCACCTCTGCGTTTTTTATTTTTTGCGCTATAAACAAAAATAGAGCGGCAATTTTGAAAAAACTGCAATATTTTTTACTTTTTGCTATAATAAATATCCCCAAAAAATATATAAAATAAACATTTTTTTCCTCAGTTTAGGCTGATACATATTCTTCTACATATTTTTGGTAAAAAAAATCACAATTAGCGATTATTGATTGGTTTGCGCAAAAGTTATAGCGTTTACAAAATAGGGGATAGTTTTATAGCATTTTTGTTAATATTTATTTACTAGTACACATCGGACAATTTTTGACACATTTTTGGGACCATTATCATTTATACAGAAATCAATGCTATTTAAATGCATTGATTCCTGTGTAAATGACACTGGCAGTGAAGGAGTTAACCACTAGGGGGCAGTGTAGGGTTATGTATGACGTTATGTGTTTTTTTCTATTGTAGGGGGGCGTGGCCTGGCATGTGACGTCACTGATCATCCTTCCCTATAAAAGGGAAGAGACGATCGGTGACAGCCACACAGGGAAGCATGGGGAGAGGTTTGTTTACACAGACCTCTCCTCGTTCTTCATCTCTGTGACCCAATCGCGGGACACCAGTGGCAATCAGGTCCGCTGGTCCCCCGGCCACAGTCACGGAGCACAGGACCGGGTCGGGAGCGCGCCGCCGGCGCCGCGCTCCCGACCCACAGCTGGGCACTTAAACAATCACATACCGCTACGTAATTGTGCCCAGCTGTGCCATTCTGCTGACGTATATCAGCGTGAGATGGTCCTTAAGTGGTTAAAGAAGAAGAGAATATGTGCGGCATTTCGAGACTTCATAATTTGCCATGTCACGTATGTTAATTCTCCATTATGAAGGCTAGTTTACAAGACCAACCGCTTCCAGGTCGTCCTTGCTTCCGAGCATGCGTGTTTGTACTTTGGACTTTTGTCTGACGGACTTGTGCACACACGCTCAGAAAATCCGACAACAGACATTTGCCCGCAGAAAATTGTAAAGCCTGCCATGCACCATTTGTCCGTGGAAAATCTGACAACAATTGTCCCATGGAGTATACAAACGGTTGGTATCCGATTGTGTGTACGCGACTTTAGTGTATAAGTCAGTGACGGCGAACCTTGACACCCCAGCTATTTTGGAACTACATTTCCCATGATGCTCAACTACACTGCAGAGTGCATGAGCATCATGGGAAATGTAGTTCCATAACATTTGGTGTGCCAAATGGTTCTGGTTCGCTATCACTGGTATAGATGCACACCAGTATGGAAATAATATGAGCTTAATATAATAAAAGATTAATAATAGTACATACAATACATCCAAGGTACAAACAGTTATTATGAGCAAAGGGCCCAACACGAATCCTGCTGGAATAGTGCACATATACCCAGGTATATATACTGTGGTTATCAATTAAGATACCACCAGATGAATTTTGCTGAAAATTCCAGATGCAGGGGCCCCTGAGAATGATCATGATGTGGCATCTGTCTTAGTGACAAAAACCTGAAGATCAGCAATGATGGGGAGATACTTCAACCATTGTCCAACAACTGGCATGGAAAGCCAAACTATGGACAGGTATAGATTTTTTTTTTTTTTTTTTTTTTCAAAAGTAGCACCCAGGTTGCATTGCATTGCACTTGCTTTACTGGGACAGGGTAACTTACAGACAAAAAAAATAAAATAAAAATAATTGAAAATTGAAAATAATGTTAAAAGAAACCCCATACAAACCTACCTCACTGGCTTTTTTATGAAAAGAAGTAGTGGAAACCTACTACATTGGTGTTTAATCTCATGTCAGTTAGGTGTAGAGTTACATACAAAAGTTGGGAATCACTTAATTTAACTTCACCTATTTCTATTAACATATACGTTCAAAATACACCAGTGAAGTGAGGTAGACATAATGGCTTTTTTTTGTAAAACTGGACAGCCATGGTCAAATTACGGGTATGGTTTATTTTGTATGTTAATAGTTACTGTACAGTGTATGTCCTAGACCCCCCCCCCCCCAATTAATTTCTCAGTACATCCCTCCTCCCCATGTTCTAACCCCCAAAAATGCCATAAGTGCAAAAAATACCAGGAGAACAGAAAGAATTGACAGCTAGTTACAGAAAACATTTGAAGATCAGATTTCTGACACCAAATATTGAGATGGTGTACACATTTTATTCTCTACCTGATATATTTTATACTCTGTGCAGAGGTTTTGTCCATTTTTTTTTACAATCAACAGAACAACTAACTTGACCACAGACCTTGACGGTGCTGTGATCAGCAGATACATTAAAAAGGTCCACGTGGCAAAACTCTTTGCTACCACCAAACACATATCTGAAGTCTATATTTTTTTAGAGAATATTTGGGGATAAAGGGATGGGAGGAGCTTTGTGAAATATGGGGTTATGATTTTGATGTATTTTTGCGTACTATATTTTGACATTATATTACATTTATATTTTCAAGACAATGCAGTGCATTACTGTGAAAAAAAAACTCTACTAAGAAACAGTTTTATCACTTGCCAATTTGTACAAAGTTAAAAATGGTGTACATATGTAAATAATAAAATGTGTATTATTTGTAATACAAATAATTCAATAAAAATAAAAGCACAGTAAATTGTAAGAAAAAAGAAAATGTCCTCAGGAAGAATCCAGTCACCGTAGTGGAAAGATTTTATGCAGTGGCTAACAATCGTTTTATCCGTACTCCACCATCACTCGTGTGTGAGAAATGCAAACTCACCAGATATCTAAATAAAACAAGCCTTGTAACAATCAGATTCCTTAGATATCCCTGTGTATCTGAAGAGGATTGATCTCAGCTCAAGATATATCTCCTTAGTTTAATACCAAAAAAGCTTGGGAGAAACTCAATAGATATAGATAACGCAACAAGTTTATTGCAACAAAGGTCCCAGCATATAGATAACGAATGTGCACTTACATTTCAAGGTGCTATAAGTTAGCACTAACATGTACAGCCTGCCAGGTATAAAAACTCTGTCTCTCCAAGTTACGATGCGCGTTCCAGAGCACCGGAGGTCAGAAACACAAAAACCAGAAGTGACGTAGATATGGGTGGAGGCAAAGCCCCAATGCATTTCGTGATCAACACATCATCAGGAAGCTTGCCCACCTTTATTTTGTTGAAGCCTTATATATCCCACTGTTCGGTCTAATTGGTTAGCAAAAAAATCACTCATAAAGTTCCAGTTTGGGTTACCCACAACTTGGAATAGCTTTAAAAAACATCAACACGCCGTTGTACATATTGGTATCTCACCTTTACAATCAAAACGTATGTGAGCAAAGTAGAACGCTTAAAACAATCACAAATCCATTTAATCATATAAAAATAAATCAGTATAAAATCATTTCATTATTAAACAAATCGGACATTACAAAATCACAGGACTCAAGTTGGCAAAAAAAATGTGGTCCAGTGACATACAGTAAATAGCATAATTGAATTTGGTGTAAAAATCATAAAAAAACTATATATAACAATATTAGTTCAATCAGCTCCCACAAAAGACATCCATATTTCTATCAAGTGGCCAAATGGTGTACTTCATGTGTAAACTGATTCAACCAACAGTCTCACACCCCTACACATAGATTTTAGTGGTACAAAATAATGTATTTGTATTTAGTAAAAGAATACATTATATTAAAATTAAAGGCGAGAACTACCTTTATTAATGCAAGGGTGACTTAAAGGCTTTATTAGTCAGACTAAAATAATAGGGTCAGCAATTACAATAAATGTGGCTAAAATATAGCAATTTAAAAGTTGGAGATATAACAATTTAGGCCAATATCTATGCTGAGTCCTGATGGAAGCAAACAACCAATCTCATGTATCCACCAGGTCTCATTCTGGGAAATATGTCTAGGAAGAACACTTCCTCTCCAATGTCTATAAATCCTATCAATTCCCACAAACCAGAGGACAGATGGGCCCCTATTATGCATTTTTCTAAAATGACTGGACATGTTATGTTTAGTACAGCCCTTTTTGATATTATTAACATGTTCATTGATCCTTTTAAATATGGGGTCTAGTAGTTCTACCTACGTATATCAACCCACAAGGGCAAGTGAGGAGACAGGTTGCACATTTAGTGTGGCATGTGATAAAGTCATACTTTCAACCCGTGGTGCCATGAAAATTTTCTACCTTTGTTTTTTTAAAACTAGTGATTCTAGAGGAAATACATCTACCACATCTCTCTAAGAAAGTGGTACGTCTCTTAGGGGGATTCAAAACATTTTTGGCTATTATATTAAGTATTCCAGGAGCTCTTCTGTATATAGTAGAGTAAGTAGAGGCTTTTTTGGAAATATTTTGCTCTAAGTGGAATCTTTCAACAGGATCAGCCAATATTTGCATACAATTTTTTCTACACTTTTGTATTGGGCGTGGTAACCTGCAATAGAGACCATGTCGACCAGTTTTCCTTTTTTAGTTTTTGTGTCAAAAACTTGCTTCTCTTTTACCAATCTCATCTCTCATTTTTATTCATTCAATCTTTTGTTTTATAGCCCTTTCCTTTAAACCTTTCTACAAGTTTCTCTGATTGGGAGAGATAGTAATTTTTATCATGACTGTTTTTTTTTTAGCTCTTATGAACTGGCCTTTAGGAATGGCTCCAACCCACCTAGGGTGATGACAACTCCTAGTGGATACATAGCCATTTCTATCAACATCTTTAAAAAAAGTGTGAGTGTACACTTGATTATCTGTCTTATATAATTTGAGGTCTAGAAACTGAATGATGTCTGAATTCCAATTGGCTGTTAATTTGATGTTATAAGCATTACTGTTTAATAAGGCCAAGAACTCTTTTAGCCTTTCCGCAGATCCCCTCCATAACCCCAGGATGTCAGGATGGACCAAGGAACTTATTTGCCAACTGAAGTCCTGTGATTTTGTAATATCTAATTTGTTTACTAATGAAATGATTTTATAGATATACTGATTTTTATATGATTAAAAGGTTTTGTGATTGTTTTAAGTGTTTCTACTTTGTCCACATATGCTTTGACAGCGGGGTTTTGATATTTTTTAAAGCTATTCCAAGTTGTGGGTAACCCAAACTGGATCTCTATGAGTGATTTTTTTTTTGATAACCAATTAGACCGAATGGTGGGGTATATAAGGCTTCAACAAAATGGCAGCGGGCAAGCTTCCTGATGATGTGTTGATCGCGAAATGCATTGAGGCTGCGCGTCTGCCTGTTTCTACGTCACTTCGGTTTTTGTGTTTCTGACCTCTGTGTCAGAAACCACGAAACAGACTGACACAGAAGTACAATCAAATCACACTTGTTTATTAATAAAAATAAAAAGGTAAATAGAAAAAAGCATAGTCAAGCATAGCCAGAGTCCTGTAGCCAGATCGGGTAGTCAGACAGTCCAAAGTTCATTAACCAGATCGGGTAATCGGCCAGGCAATAAGTCAGGGATCCAAGAAGAGCAACCACAAGCAGGATAAGAAGCCAGGTGGGATGTCAGCAAGCCAGTCTTGAAACAAACAGCAGGAGATGGCAAATGAAAAAGTGAGCAGGAAGGCTTTAAATAGGCAGGTCAGACGAGCATCATCGGGAACAGCTGGTAACTGTGTAAAGAGAAGAGAGCTGGCAATTAGCCGACAGCTGAGCGGCCAGCCCAGAGGAGGAAGGGCTAAGCCAGCCCTGACACTCCGTTACTCTGGACCGCACGCCGCAACTTGTGAGACAGCGTTTTTTGTACCTGGCATGTACATGTTGGTGCTAACTTATAGCACCTTGAAATGTAAGTGCACATTCATTATCTATATGCTGGAACTTTTGTTGCAATAAACGTGTTGCACTGTGATATCTATCGAGCTTCTCCTGACCTTCTTTGGTATTAAATTAAGGAGACATATCTTGAGCTGAGATCCATTCTCTTCAGATACACAGGGATATCCAAGGAATCTGATTGTTACAAGGTTTGTTTTATTTAGATATCTTGTGAGTTTGCATATCTCACACACGAGTGATGGTGGAACACAGATAAAACGATTGTTAATCACAAAATCTTTCCACTACGGTGACTGGATTTTCTCACAATTCACTGTGCTTTTATTGTGGAACAATATTTTGGAATTGATATATATACAGTTTATTAAGGATTTGTATTTATTTTTCAGCCTATAACATGCACTTTTCCCCCCTGAAAATTAGGGAGAAATAATGCTTGCATGTTATATACCAATTCCTGCTGTCTCTGAGGGAAGTGGAGTGTTGAGCACCACCGGAGTATACACAGCCTCGATCTTCTGTGTACCCGTCGCTCAGACACGTACAGTCCCACCTCTAGGACAGCATTGGATCACTGTTCTGTCTATTACAGGAGGCGCGACTGTGTGTAGCTGATGGCCAGGTACACTGAAGGTGATGTGTAATTCGAAACTTGTGAGGCTGCAGATGGGCAATGTACAGGCTGCATTCATTTGCAACGGTGAAGCTGCAGATGGGCAATGGTGAGGCTGCAGATGGGCATTGTGCAGGCTGCATTAATTTGCAATGGTGAGGCTGCATTAATGGGCAATGGAGAGGCTGCTCATGGGCAATTGTAAGGCTGCAGATGAGCACTGTGCAGGCTGAATTAATTTGCAATTTTGAGGCTGCATTAATGGGCAATGGAGAGGCTGTTGATGGGCAATGTGCAGGTTGCATTAATTGGCAATGATGAGGATGCAGATGGGCAATGGCAAGGCTGCAGATGGGCACTGGTGAGGCTGCATTGATGGGCAGTAGGGAGGCTGCAAATGGGCACCGGTGAGGCTTCAGATGGACACTGGTGAGGCTGCAGATGGGTACTGGTGAGGCTTCAGATGGGCACTGATCAGGCTGCATTGGTGGACTGTGACCCTTATTTTGCTTCAAAGTTCTTTATTTAAAATGTAAGTTTTGTTTCTGAAACTTCCCTCTTAAAATGAAGGTGTGTGTTAATTTTACGCCTGTGCATGTTATACGCCGATAAATATGGTATATATATATATATATATATATATATATATATATATATATATATATATATAT